>NC_045597.1:120487110-120822110 GCF_009762305.2 Zalophus californianus | reverse complement strand
ACTGGAAGAAAAATGCCGCTGCAAGTTTGTTTAAGGTTCATGTAAACGGCTATGTGTGTTTTTTAACCCCAAGTCTGCCGAGAATTTGACTGCCATGTTCAATGTCTCACGCAGAAATGCAGGATCTGGAGAAGATGACCTATTTAAGGCTGCATTTAAATATGTTGGTGTGCACGAGAGTCCTGTCTATTGCTTTTGGTTACAGAGATGAGCATTTCTGTTTCATAGGAAATGAAACCTTTTTGAAAAACAACTTACATGTACAACATATAAATAAAGCAATACTAGAAAAGATAATTATTGACAATTTTTGGTAATTATGGCATTTCATTTTGTTTTCCAAAAACAATCAGAAAGGCAATGTGGATATTTTGAGTGATTATTAATTACAATGAAATTAAAAAGTGGGAAGAAATACCACTGTTTGCCATTTAAGCATAGACACAAACATTGGGATAGTTAACATGTTAAGATAATGTTCTTGAAACCCAGAGGGGATGAAAACAACTAAAGTTATAGGATTTCCAACTTAATGCTTCTATTTTTTTCCATTCCCCAACTTGTGTTTCTGGACTTGGTTGTTGCAGTCCATATGGCATGTATCAAACATGGCTGGAATTAGGACTGCTTTGATTCCTATACTCATTGGGAGGATTTATGGATATAACATCTGCTTAAACTTGGAGGTTTTTCTCATATCTGGTAATTTATATCTTCAAAACACATCATTTTGTCTTTTTAACATCCATAAATATAACTGATTTATCAGCAGATAATTGCAAATAAAAAAATAAACAAAATGAAGACCTGGTTTTCTTTAAATGACCCACATAACAGGGAATGGTTTTACAACATAAGCTAATTTCAGGTTAGTATTATTTGGAACTAGATTTTACAAATATGTTTTTATAGTTTACCTTCAAACAGGACTTAGGGATACTTAAGTGTTAGTAGTATATTCTGAAAACAAGAAAATTCATCTAGTCATTTTCCCAAATCTCATATTCAAGCTGGAAAGAACTTTTTCTATCTTTCAGATCACCCTCTTACAAGAAGCACGAAACACATTCAGATTTGTATGACTGATTTTTATAATGATAGTAATAGATTCATATGAGAAATATTTTAAGCAATATACCACATACCATTCAAACTGTGTTTAACTTCTTTTTTATAACTTACCTCTCTAGGGGTTGTCTTCTGTTGAGCACATACTTAAATCTGTGCTTCTCAAAAAACTGTCTAGGTACTAAGTGCCTAAGTCTCTTGATAAAAAATTGCAAAGTTTTAGGCTTAATAACCTGTGTCATTCTTCAAGATCCTTCATATGCACATTAAAATCACAGGATTTTTTATATAATATCAAAGCATATAATGAACTTGTAAAGAATATTTGTAGATCCATTAAAATCCAGTTTTCTGTGATGATCATTTTTACAAAGTTATATTTTGTCATTGAGGCCACCCAAAAATGATCAACTCACACCCAATTAATTATGACTTTTAATTATGACTTTTTCCCATATATTCACCTCTCAATAAATAAATTATTCAAATGCTATCTTTGTTTACTCCTGAAAGACCTTAAACTATGAGAGTACCTGAACAATAAACAAATGATGTTATTCTCTGTCCTACTTTTTATGGTGTGGATTTAAAATTTCCAAAATAAAAATGTTTAAACACATTGTATTAAAAAAATGGAAATAAGGAAGATTTAACATGGCCACAGTTGTTTTCCATTCCTCCCATCAAAAGTTAATCCATTTCTCAAGCCCTTAAATCTAGACTGGTCTTTGAAATACCTTTGATCAGGGAATGATCAGCTTTCTGTGACTTTTGCGTGTAAACCTCTGAAAGCCTTAAAGCTTCCATACTTTTGCTCTTGGTACACCACTGCCACTTTAGATGAAACCTGGTCTATCCTGCTAGAGAGGCTATATGATGAAGATTCTAGGCATTGTACCTGACAGACCAAGTTACCACTAGACTCATAAGTGAGGCCATCTTGGAATGTCCATCTCTGGTCAGACCTCCAGGTGGCTGCTTCCACATGAGTAATACCAAGCAAGGGCAGAAAAGAGGATCCAGCCCAAACTATAGTCATGAATAAGTAAATGATTATTATTTTTAAGCCACTGAGGTTTGGTGTGTTTTGTTATATGACAAGATAACTAAAATAAATGATGATTATTCAGATTATTTCATTTTTGTTTTTTTTTAGATTATTTATTTATTTTAGAGAGAGAGAAAGAGAGAGAGCACAATTGAGTCTGAGTGGGGGGAGAGGCAAAGAGGAGGGGAGAGAAAGAGGGAGAGAGAATCTCAAGCAGACTCCATGCCCAGTGTGGAGCCCCATGATGCAGTGTTCGATTCCATGACCCTGAGATGATGACCTGAACCAAAACAAGGAGTTGGTTGCTTAATTGACTGAGCCACCCAGACACCCCAACTGAATATTTCTTTCTTTGAGAAACATATTTGTATAAATGGCAGCATTATAATAATAATAGCAATTTCAATCTCAAGATATTCCTTCTAGTTCAACAACTCTCATTCTCAAAACAAGAACTTAAGCACAGTGTATAATTGTGGTTGAAGAACCAGAATCACAAATATTTGTCTGTGTTATCAAATAAACCATCTGGATAATGAAAATTTCATTCAAACTTGAAAAATACTTGTTTTTGTTTTGTCTAAATGAAAAGAAATGTGTTTTTTCCCCCTATCTGAATTGATTAACTTTTTAATACATTGACTATGTTTGGTTACTTGGAGGAAGAAAATTCATCCTCCTCTTGATATAATGGGATGGCTGACTGTCTCAACTTGATGATCATTCCTACAGAAGACATATTTCTTGGCTATATTAGAACTAGTCAGCACCACCCAGTAAGGAGAAGATGGCATGTTAAATATTTATTCTTATTTTAAAAATACATTAAAATGGCATGGTTTGGCTGACCCTGAAGCTAGTTAAGAAATTGTTTGTGAAAATATGCCACTTGGTAGTAAATATACAGATTGACAGTGATTTTTTATAGAGATATTTCATCGATTCAAGCCTGGTTGCATTTCTGAGCAGTAGGAGTAGGTCATAGTCTAAAAATGTAATACATTTCTGTCCTTCCTTTGAGGCAGATATAATGGACATTTATGAGTTTGAGTTACCAGTTTCTTTTCCTCACCCATTACTTCTTTGAAAACTGAAACAAATTAATGGGAAGGTTTCTCTTTGAGAGTCATTGCCAAAATTTCATTTCAATGGGAAATGCCAGCAACATGCTGTCCAAGATCAACACATTCCTATGTGAGAGACCAAGCTCATATTTTGAAGCCCATAGCTTCATAGGCATTTCCTGATGTAAACCCACTTCTCACAGAATAAGCAAGTAAGAAATCAAGTTTAGGAAACAGGCAAACAAGAACAAAAACCAACAACAAATTATTTTTGAAAACCTGTGGCTATCTTCAGACTGATTTTGAAAAGTAAATAAGACAGATTCTGGAAAAGTAGCCATGATAGCGAACTAGCCATTTTTCAGTAGCCCACATTTGTCTAAGATTAAGATTGCAGCATGCATATCTTATCTGTGTTTATTGATGTAATTGGAGAATTTATAAACTATAAATCTTTACTACTTAGTAAATTCTGAAATACAAAACCTTCCATAGGACTTGTATGGTTAACATACAAAATGTGTCAATTTTTAAGGGTGAAAACTAGAAGGTTTTCAGTTGCCAGGCCGAGCAGTACACAACTGCAGAAGTCATCTGTGTTTCAGAGAGTATGTGTTAAAAATTTAAAATTAGAATAAGTCACAAGTTAGCTATGGAAGATTATTACCTACCAGATCAATTTCCAAACACCAATTAATTTCAAGGCACTCATTCTCATTGGTGTGAGATTCAAAGCCTCTTCACTCTAAAAGAGAGCATGTGCTATGTTCCCAGAAGGAAGTCCAAGTTTAGTAGTACATTTAAGATCAAGCTTCTAGGAGTAGCTAGTAATTGTTTAAATATGAAACATTTACACTGAGTTTTTTTTTTTTTTTTAATATATGTGTATGTTGCCTGTAACTTGGCTTCTCATACCCACACCCAGATTTGCTGAGACTAAGATCTCTGCTCTAGGCAGGGGGAAAAAAAAAAAAAAAGTTGTGACTGACATAATTATTTTGAGACAGTTAAACAATTATTTATTTATTTTAACTAAAATTTTATCCTTGGATTCATTCATAGTAGATCCTATGACCATTTCTTAATTCACTCATTTACTAGCTCAACAAGTTTTGAGCAATTACTCCATGACAGATTCTCTTCTAAGCTGAGGAGACAGTAGCAAACAAAGAAGACTATGTCCCTGCAGTTATGGAGCTTGTGTTCAAGTGGAGAAAATAGTCAGTAATAGATACGTAAATAAGTAAGTATGGGTGTATACACATGCTCACACACAGGTAAAATTAGGCACTAATGAATGAAACAGTATAATAGAAAAAGAGTAAGTGAAAAGAAGTGTTATTTTAGATAGCATAGTCAGAGAATCTCTCAGAGGGTATGATATTTTACCACAGATTTGACTGAAATAAGGACATGAACCAGCAAATATGAGCAGAAGTGGCATTCCAGACAAAACTTGAGGGGAGAACCAGGTGTAAGTTTCCAGGAAGAAGGGGGAGAGCAGACAGATAAAGCCGATGTAACTGTATGTGTGTTGGATTTTCCTTGTTGCTTTCAAGCAAATTTCCATTTTTATTTTAATTAAACACGATGGAGTTCTTATGCTCTACCTTCGCTTCAATGGGTCCTATTCTATGTAGTATTCTCCTCTCCATCACTACTACATCACCACATGTCTCTGTGGTTGTGAACTTCAAAATGAACACTGCACTGCCAATAGTCTGCCCTCTCTGAATAGGGACAGTTGTGCTGTTTCATCTAGATGAATATTTACTACTTTTCACAATGTGCTTTAGACATAGTCACCCATCATGGCCCTGAGATCTCATTCTGCCAATCTGAAGTTTTCTATTTCAATATGTGCATTTTTGTCATTTGCCTTTAGGCACATTATTGTGGAAATTCCCTTGTTGATCTCTCTTTGATTATTTCTATTGAATTCTCCTCCTCTTGGTAAATGGCAGGGCTGGAATTCCAACCCTGTTTTTTTTTTTTTTTTAAAGATTTTATTTATTTATTTGACAGAGGGAGACAGCAAGAGAGGGAACACAAGCAGGGGGAGGGGGAGAGGGAGAAACAGGCTTCCCACCGAGCAGGGAGCCCGATGCGGGGCCCAATCCCAGGACCCTGGGATCATGACCTGAGCCGAAGGCAGACGCTTAACGACTGAGCCACCCAGGTGCCCTTCCAACCCTGTTTTCAAAGGTTCTCGGTCCTTGTTCTGAAAACTGTCATCATTGTCATACTCTTTATTTTGTCATATAAACTGTTGAAAATGTTAACTCTGCTGGATCCTAGAGCAGTGCTTGCTCTTCCCCAGGGCTGTAGCTGATCCAGTGAAATTTCTTCATTGACTTAGACTTGTATCCACTTCCTACACACTAAAGATCTTGCCCTTCAAAATGTGAGGAACAGACCTGCTGTGTCAATAACCCTGGAATCACTTGGGAGCTTAGACATGTATCATTTGGGACCCCACCTTAGACTTAATCTGATCTTCAGAGGATTCATACGCACATTCAAGTTTGAGAAACTCTGCACTAGATGACTTCACAGCAGAGTCCCTCCTAATTATAAGGTTCTTTAAAAATAATCTCGAAGTTGTCATATTGTGATTCTCAGAAGAGGAACAACATGGTAGAAGCCAACATCACACTGTATTATAATTACCACACCAAAATTTATTATTTTGCTGTACATTCAAACTATCACCTTCTTACTTCTGGTACTACAAGATGTTCCAGCCTCATCTTGTAGATATATCCTGTGTAGTCTTAGCATCAGCCACTTTTCCGAAGAGCCCTCGTTCCTCTTATGTGGAAAATGGTATTAGAAACCAAGATTAGGGCAGTGGGTATGCTCATTACTATTGGGGTCTCACTGGTTCTAGACCCTTCAGATGACAAAAACAGAAATTATTATGCATACTAACTCGGACACATATACACACACATGCACACAAACACACATTCCTATATGTAATCATATACTTCTAGATTAAACTAAGGATGATTCATACTGATGTCTCTAATTCTAATCCATTATTATGTAAATCAGTCAAATCTTCTCCCCTTCCTTATCTGTACATACCCACTCCAAAAATGAGAAAGCTGGCTCCCACTACATGCTATCCATTTATTTGCTTATTCAATCCCAGTATGCATATATGGAAATATCAGAATTGTTAATCTATAACTCTGTGGGAAAAAATTTTATCAACTATAATACAGTGTTAATGTGTAATACTCCCCATTGTAAGTATTAGAAGTATTTTTTTCACCACAGAATATCTGCAGAGATTTGTGGAACCCCTGAGTTACAGAGAACTTCATAGAATATTTAGTGTTTCTTGTCCTCACCCACATGTGACGTTAATGCCTTTCCATCAATAGAACAAATAACTCTACAGATCTCCTAAACAATCTCACCCTATTGACAACCACTGGCCTACTAGAAAGCCAATATTAATAAAATAAATAAAACTCCCTTTAAGAAAGCATAGGCAAATTTTGCACAATTAAAAAAAATTTTGCACTATTTAGTTGCTATAAATGTGTACAGACAGAATGTTTATATTCTGGCAATGTTCCATACCTTTCCCTTGGTGCAGTCTTCAGTGGTCCTAAGAACACCTAGACTTAAGAAATTGAGTCTGGTGGTTGGGTCTCCAACACATGAGACAATCTGACAAGGTATGAAAAATATATTTTAAAAATATTTAAATGTTTTCTTAGACATTTTTTTTATCTTGTGGAATAAAGATAGCATACTACTAAGAGGTTGTAAGGGTAAATTTGGGGGCTAAGTTTAAAAAGAGGTGCTTTACACTAAGCACTTAAGGAGAACTTCCTTCTTCCTTATGGAAGGAAGTCCCATTCGGAGGCTTGTGTGGTTTTCAGGTAACTTTATTCAACTTCGCAGCTAAAGTCCCTGTCCTAATAAGAACTGATAGAAGTGATTTTTAAAAGCAAATATGTAAGCACTGGGATTGAGAAAGTTTGAATTATACTCAAAATTAAGGAGTTTATAGTGACATATAAGGATAATGCTGTTATTAGAGTACCATTTTTACAAATTAGTAAGTAAAATATGAATATCTGCTTTTTTTGGTCTCTTGCTAATCTTGCAGTAGGGCAATGTGTACAGTCATTTCAAAAGTCTTAGTGATTTTGTTTAGTATATAGTTACTTACTTTATTTTTCCATTATATTACTTATTTCCATTCTTATTCATTGGGTAATCTCAGAAAAGTACATGACTTCTA
This sequence comes from Zalophus californianus, assembly GCF_009762305.2. Lineage (NCBI taxonomy): Eukaryota > Metazoa > Chordata > Mammalia > Carnivora > Otariidae > Zalophus > Zalophus californianus. The sequence goes on along the minus strand of NC_045597.1, from coordinate 120,814,666 downwards.
CTATTACACCTGTAAACTAAATATTCTCTAATACAAATTACAGATCTCATTCGCTTTCTCCAGATCTGAAGCCCCAATGGCATATAAACCTGAATATCCCAGCTTTCTCATCATGTTCAAATGAACAAATCAGCTTCTTCTTTTGAACCTCAGAACCTTATAAGATGCTTCTTCTAGAACTCAGCCTTCCCTATTTTCTGGAAATTATGAGACTTCAGATAAACACCCAAAAGTCATCCTTGATATTTTTCTTTTCTTCACACTTTTTATTTAATAGATAATAACTCCGGTCAATTTTAGCTCTTAATATATTTCATATCTGCTTTCTCTTCTCTATCTCTACCACTCTTGCTTTACTTTAATTTAAGCCTTCATCATTTATATATGGAGTATTGACATAGATGCTTGGCAAGTTCCCCTCACTCTAGTCTCACTTACTTTAAACTACAGTTCATCTAATGATAATCTGATCTTTTAAAAATGAAAATCTGGCCTTTCAGCCAGAACCGCCATCTTCCAGTAATTCACCAAAATGACCAACACAAAGGGAAAGAGGAGCGGTACCTGCTATATGTTCTCTAGACCTTTTAGAAAACATGGAGTTGTTCCTTTGGCCACATACATGCAAATCTGTAAGAAAGGTGATATTGTGGACATCAAGGGAATGGGCACTGTTCAAAAAGGAATGCCCCGCAAATGTTACCATGGCAAAACTGAAAGAGTCTACAATGTTACTTAGCATGCTGTTGGCATTGTTGTAAACAAACTAGTTAAGGGCAAGATTCTTGCCAAGAGAATTAATGTACGCATTGAGCATATTAAACACTCAGAAGAGCCGAGATAGCTTCCTGAAGCGTGTGAAGGAAAATGATCAGAAAAAGAAGGAAGCCAAAGAGAAAGGTACTTGGGTTCAACTGAAGCGCCAGCCTATCCCACCCAGAGAAGCACACTTTTTGAGGACTAATGGAAAGGAGCCCGAACTGCTGGAACCCATTCCCTATGAATTCATGGCATAATAAATATAAAGAAAATAAAAGACCTCAAGACTGTAAAAAAAAAAAAAAGGGGAAAATCTGGGCATGTTTCTCCTATTCTTAACCTTTTTCATTATTACCTCATAGTTAAGTGATGATCCAAAAATCTATGATTTGTTTCATTTCTGTAAATCTAGCCTCCACCTCCAACTACCTCCTGAATAAAGGAATTAATTCCCTGTGTCTCAATAAGCCATGTGGTATAGTCATGACTTTGGATATGCTATACATTGTGTTGAAATACCTTACCCTTTCCTTGATCTGTTTGGTGATCTCCTATTAATTTCTTTACTAACTAACCTAGAGATAGTCATTATTCTCTGGTCATTATATCAATAACCTATAGTCATAATAATGCTGTATAAAAAACAAACACAGTACCTCAGTGGCAGTGACAACGGTTTAGATGGCTCTGCTGATCTTGGCTGGATTTACCTGTATGTCTGAATGTCAGCTGATAGCTAGCTGATGTAGGCAGGTGTCAGCTGGGAAGATTAGCACAATTTAGCTCTGCAGGTTTTGCTCATTCTGGATTAGCCTAGACATGTTTTCATGACAACAGTAGGGGTACAAGTAAGGGCAAATGAAAACACCCTAACTTCTTGAGATTTAGGTTCAGAAACGGCACACTGTCACTTTAACTAATCCAATTGGCCAAATGAGTTGCATGAAATAAGGAAGCATACTGCACATTCATGGGGAAAAATCTAGAATCATGTAGATTCAGAGAAGGGTGAAGAATTGAAACCATTAATATAATTATCCAACCATACTTCTTTAGCCCATTTTCATATTTTACTAAAATTATTTTTACATGCTTCTTATTGCATGTTGTCTTACATAAAGGCCATGTCTTTTTGGCTCTCTACTTCAGAGACATACACCTGATAATTCTTAATAGGTAATTATTAAATAATAGGTCACCATAGTTTAATGAAAATCAAATATATAAAAACATAAAATATGTATTTTTATTACTTATGACATTTAATGAAGAACATATGTAATATAACTTTATAAATATGTGAATGTTTTTCTATTTGCTAAAATAAAATTTTTAAAAATATTGAAAATCCTATATCTAAAGAGTGATAGCATTTTTATAGAGCAATCACAAATATAAATATTACATATATAGCATTGTAACAACTAAGTAATTTATATGACAACAGCTCATATGTCCCAGAGAGATAATTATAATTTTTTTGTTTGGTTTAGTGGGGAACTATAGCTATAAATTTGTGTTCTCAAAGCTTAATACTATGAAAAACAGATAATTTGTTCATATATTTTCATTGCTTTTATATTAGTTGTAATCATTTATCATAATTAATTTGTCTACACATGACACTTTGTGCTTTCAGTGATCATTAATTAATTCATTATATGCATGAAAAGAGTAGGTCAATGTTAATATCCCCATTTTACAGAAATAAAATGTTCTTTTTGATGATCAGAGTTTATACAACATAAGCTATTCTTACCATTTTTTTTCCTCAGTGATGAGAAAAAAAATATAGTGACTAGGTATATTCTAGAACATTTTCTTAGCTTTGTTGTATACTGATAGAATAAACCTTAGTATGAATAAGAAATAAAAATTTCAACATTTCTTTTCATTGTATAAGTGACTTTCCTTAGAATAAAATAAGTCACTGCTAAAAGAATTTGTTATTCATTTTCCATGTGGTTTGGTTTATTAAAAGAGCACATTATGAAAGAATATTAGAATACCTAGACTTTTTTTCCCTGATTTCCTCTTGTCTCATTAGTCATCCTATCCAGAAGTTTCAGTAGATGAGTGTTTTTGTCTTCTCTTTAGAGTTAGATAAATGGACATACTTCAGAAATTTGCTCATAATTTCAAAGTCAGAGATTGCTTTGGCTATGAAATTCAATAGGATTGTTTGATATTTCTTTAGATATATTTAGATCAATTAATAGAAACTGTTCTGACTACTGTTTCAAAGCCAGCCTTGGGAAGTTTGTGCACAATTGGGAAATTCCCATAGTACTGGAGTATGAATTGTTAAGAAACTTTTAGAAAATGAAGTGTGATTTGCACAGCTAAAATGCCCATTTTTTAGGAACTCCTTTAGGACTAATCTGCTATAGAAAATAGCTCTGCTTTGTTTTGTTTGCAGTTGCTCCAACCTGCAATCATAGTGTAATAATGTCAATTCATGGTCATTAATATTTCCTTTCTTTTTTTTAACTTCTATAGTGATTATCTTCTTTCACTGGCTGTAAATATCTTTTTGCTTAAAAATAAGAATAATAAAATAATGTATTTTGTTACAAGATCTCATAATAATTGTCCAGAGTTAAAACTATAGAATTATGATGCAGAATATTAAAGAATATTTTCTGATTTATTAGATTCACTCCTGATTAAAAATGACAACTTATAAGAGCTTATTATTTGGGGGCACCTGGGTGGCTCAGATGGTTAAGCATCTGCCTTCAGCTCAGGTCATGATCTCCAGGTCCTGGGATCCAGCCCCATGTCAGGCTCCCAGGTCGGTGGGGAGTCTGCTTCTCCTCTCTCTCTACCTCTCCCCTTGCTTGTGCTCTCTCTGTCTCTCAAATGAATAAATAAAAAAATCTTTAAAAAAATAAATTATAAAAAGATCTTATTATTTGGTTTCCTCATCCCTCCCCCATTATACTTTATTGTTTTTTGTTGTATATTATAACCTTAAATCAAGTTTTCTAATATTGTTATTTGTGGTCTTGTCCTTTAAATTAAAGCATTTCTATGAAATAAATACATTGTTTACTAAAATTTCAATAGCATGCTATTTGTTATGACCCATTGTATATTTTCAAAGGTTGGATAGGATCCCAAGCTTAACCCCCATTTACCTATGCCTGAATCATTTAGGTGATCTTTGTGGACAGATATATTGAGCATTACTGATATCAGATCCTGGGCCTTGAAAATGTTCATTTTGAGCCCCGAATTTCTTTAACCCAAAGATTTTCAATTCTATCCCCATCTAATTTCTCTTTCTGATAGTTCATTATTACTGATAGTTCATAGAAACTCAACAGATTTTTGTGCATTGATTTTGTATCCTACAACTTTACTGAATTCCTTTATTAGTTCCAACAGTGTTTGATGGAGTTAATAGGTTTTGTATTTATGTATCATGGCATCTGCAAATAGTGACTAGTGCCAGTTTTACTTCTTCTTTTCCAATTTGGATACTTTTTGTTTCTTTTTCCTGCCTAATCATTCCTGCTAGGATTTCCAATACTATGTTGAATAAAAGTAGCAAGAGTCTTATTCCTGAAATTAGACTTTTTCACCATTGAGTATGATGTTAGCTGTAGGTTTGTAATATACCGCCTTTATTGTTTTGAGGTATGTTCCCTTTATTCTTACTTTGTTGAGTGTCTTTACCGTAAGTGGATGTTGAATTTTGTCAAATGCTTTTTCTGTATCTTTTGAGATGATCATATTTTTATTCTTCATTTTGTTAATGTGGTGTATCACATTGACTGACTTGCAGATGTTGAACCAGACTTGTATTTCTGGAATAAATCCAATTTGATCATAGGTTATGATCCTTTCAATGTATTGTTGAGTTTGGTTTGCTGATATTTTGTTGAGGATTTTTGTATCTATTTTGATCAGGAATATTGACTGTAATTTTCTTTTCTTGTTGCACCTGTGTCTGGTTTTGGTATCAGGGTAATTCTGGCCTCATAAATTGAGTTTAAAGTGTTCCTTCCTCTTGTATTTTTTTAAAAGACTTTGAGAAGGATAGTTATTAAATCTTTGAATGTTTGGTTGAATTCTCCAGTAAAACATGTGTTCCTGGACTTTTGCTTGTTGGGAGGTTTTGGATTACTGATTCAGTCTCCTTACTAGTAATAGATCTGTTTAGATTTTCTGTTTCATCATGATTCAGTGTTGGTAGGTTGTATATTTACAGGAATTCATACATTTCTTCTAGTTGTCCAATTTGTTGTCATATAATTGTTCATAGTAGTATTTTATGATCCTTTGTATTTTTATACAATTAGTTGTAACTTCTCTTTCATTTTTGATTTTATTTATTTGAGCTCTTTGTCTTTTTTTTTTTCTTGGTGAGTCTAGCTAAAGATTTGTCAATCATTTATTTTTCCAAAAGAACCAACTCTTAGTTTCATTGATCTCTTCTGTTGCCTTTTTAGTCTCTATTTCATTTCTTTCTTCTCTAGTCTTCGTTATTTCCTTCTACAAACTTTGTGCTTTATTTGTTCTTTTTCTAGTCCCTTGAGATGTTAAGATAGATTGCTTATTTGAAACTTTTCTTGTTTCTTGAGGTAAAAATTTATTGCTATGAACTTCCCTCTTAGAACTGCTTTTGCTGCATCCCATAAATTTTGGTATGTTTTACTTCCATTTTCATTTGTTTCAAGATATTTTTTTTTTCTAATTTCTCTCTTTGTTCTCTATTTGACCCATTGGTTGTTTAGTAGCATGTTGTTTAATCTCTACCTATTTATGAATTGTCCAGTTTCCTTTCATAATTAATATGTAGTTTCATACCTTTGTGTTTGAAAAATATGCTTAATATGATTTTAGTCCATTTAAATTTGTTAAGAATTCTTTTGTGACCTAACATATGATCTATATTGGGAAATGTTCTATGTGCACTTGAGAAGAATGTGTATTTTGTGGCTTTCAGTTGGAGTTTTCTGTAAATATTAATGAAGCCCATTATCTCTAAATCTCCAAAATTAAAGATATGCAGAGGGGAGTGTTATCAAATACCAAATACATCTCCCAAAAACATTTGGAGGAAAAATGTTATATTTGGAGGAAATAGATGAAAATGTGCATTCTGAAACCCAGACATGTATACCTAACCCTCTAAAAAAAATTCTGAACCCACTTAATCTCTCTGACTCTACCCTTGAATGGAGAAACCACTAAGATACATACCATAAAAAGATAAATCCAAAGTTGAGGCAAGAGATGTGACTAGATAGTAATAGAAAGGGAGAGACAACATTTTAAGGCTTGAATGAATGTAGGAGAGTTTGCAAAATGATGCAGGACAGAGGTCTGTGGGTATGCAGGGCTTTGCCTTAGAATATTTATGACTCTGTGTTGAGAAGTAGGTTGGAGAGGACCCAAATGATAAATGTTTTTTAATCTTTAATTCATCTGACTTAAGAGTGTTAATAATGATGGCCTAATACTTTTTCACCAAAAAGGCCCAGTAGAATTAGCTATTATTTTTTGAAAGCTTTCTGTGTACTAAAGATTTTGTACCAATTAACTCATTTAATTTTCAAAACAACCTTATGAAATATGCATTGTTATTATTATCATCTTTATTTTAATTAAAACACACCTAATTAACTTGTCCACTGTTACCCAATTAACCTATGATAGGGTTGAGATTTGAGCCCAAAAATATCTAGCTTCCAAGCCCCTCTACTCTTGGAAACATCTTCCCCTCCTTCCTCCATAACTTATTCTTCAAACTGTTATTAAGTTTTAGGATTGCTGACTATGTCTTTTTCACCACACAGACTCCTTTTCTTTCAGTATAGCAGATACTAGCTAGGATGTTAGGAGGAAGCATTCTAATTAAACTTATTCATATTAATGTAGAGAGTGTTAGTCACTAAACTTTCCCCAAGGTGTTTTCATTTTTAAAGAGGATGCTTGTTAAAACAAATTAATCTATCATTGCTGAAACACCCATTTGTATAAAACCAGAAAACAAAATAATTTAGGAATGTGAGATGAAAATACTTTTGAGCAGAGGGGCCACCCATTAAGCAAGTTGATCTGTGCCTTCCCTAAATTACTCCTTCCTCATACAGCTGCTTTGATTCTGCTTGTTACAACCCAAATTTTTGTGTTTTGGATTGTTGCTTTTTCACTGCTATCTCAATAGTAATAAGAGTGGGGATTCTTGAGAAACAATGGAAAAAGTAAAGGAAATGGAGAATGCAAAGAAAATAAAGTAAATGGAAAGATAAATAGCCTATTTGAGGAAACTGCATGTACAGCCTAAGGAAGACTATGGAGAAAATACATGTAAATATATCAATTTATTAGAATTTATTGATATCAGTAATCCTTAGCTATCTTACAGAACATAAGTTACTTTAGCACCTGCAGTGATAACTCAGTGTACATTCTTAAAATCATAAACATGTAAACTCTTTTTGAAATTCTCATTATAACAATGAAATACAATATACAAACTCACCAATTTCAATGAACTAAGATAAATTATATTAAATTAAGCAAATCAATATTACTGCAAGATAAACCAACACTTTAATCCTGAAATACTTTAGAGTCCAGCCTATTTTCAAGTGATTATTTCTGCATGTGTATTTCCTTCTACATGTTTAAATATAATACCTGAAATCTACTTCACTTATTTATTTGTAATAAGCTTAGGGGAAAAAAAGTCCAAAGTAGCCATCTCAATAAAGATTTTACAGTGTCATCTTCTAGCAAAACTGTAGTTAAATAATTATATGGCAGACAATGATCCTTTCTTTCCTTGCCTTTACAAATTCCAGGCAAGAACTTTCTAATCAATGGAAAACTTTTAGCAGCATCAACTTCATTGACATTTGCCAAACATGAAAGATAAGATATAAGACCCAGATTAATAGAGAACAGATAAATATTTGTGCGTAGTTCTACCAAATAATAGATCATCTTTTCATCTTTTTTGCATCTTTGTAGAGCAGGCCTATCCTGAGAATGTCCTTCAGAGTGTGAAATTGCCCCATGGTGTTGTGGAACAAGGCAAGAATATTTTATGGATGTGGTCATCTATCCTGACTGTTCGCTTGCTCTGATAGACTCTGCTCAGTTGAGAAAAAAATCATCACCATTATTTTATAGGAGACTGTATTTAACCTAGTGGATTTAAAGTGTACATGCCTCTCTCCTTTCTGTTTTAAGCAAAAATCCAAATTTGAAAGTTTAAGTTGGACTGAACAGATAGAAATTTAATTCTAAGAAGGAAGAATTTTGTTTTCCACACAAGCATTGTACCAGAACTTTGCTGTTACAAGGAGGGCAGCTACACCCATACATCCCTTGTATGTAAGAAACCCACAGTCACCCTTCTAAAGGGTGTAAATTGTTCTTTTGTTTCTGTTTCTAAAATTCCAAACACTTGCATCATTGATTTAAGTGTCCCCTGAAATGTGTAATTGCAAAACATTCTGAAAATTAAAATGCTTACATTCTCTTACCCATCCATTACTACTGAGGTGTTAAAATAATTTATTCCATTATATTAACGATTGCTTGATGCATCAAAAAATAATTTGCCATGTAATTTTGTAAAACCTGAAACTGTAGCATATTTTCTTGATAATACCATTAATATATCAAGAGTAAATAAAATGTTTAGTGGTAGGCACATTAATTATCGCCTTCTCATCTATCGGTGTTTAAAACTTAGAAATAATTAAATGTGCTTTAATAAGATATGGTTCTGAGAAAGCTGGATCATTTATGAATCACTAGAGGTGCGTGGAGCTGTGTTTCCCTTGAGAGACAGAATTTATGCCCAACACCCCGCTGATTGTTCAGGAGGTAAAGAACCAATAGCTGCATGTACAGAGGTTTAATTTAAAGTGTGTTTCTCACTAGGCTGCTCACAACACTTAATTAAACTCTGCTGTTTTGGCAATGACAAATGCTGTAGTGCAAAAGGAACCCGAGTCGCGGTGACTGAGAAGCTTTTGTAATTTCTTTCATGTGCACGGGCAGCCAGATCCAGGTCAGAAAGGAAAGTGAGAATAAAAGAAGACATATTTTGGTGTTTGGACAGAGTTGCCACTCTTAAGCATCTATTGTAGGTACCCCTAAGTGCTACATTATTTAAAGGATTTAATCATGCGGTGTTTGTAAAATATGGCATGTGACCAGAGAAAACAATTTGAAGTCCATTGCTAAGTTGTTGGGGCTTTAGGAAAAAGCTTCTTTTTCATCAGCAAACATAAAACCTGACAAAATAATGGATACAAATTAGCTAAAAATGTAGTGCTTCAAGTGCTCGGCAATATTTTTATGATACATTTTATATATCTTTTGCCTTGTATGCGTAAGTTCATTTCTGGGTATATTTTCAAAATTTAAGGAAGTCCATTATATCGATCAAAGAAAATGAGCTGAAATGGTTATATTTATGTAAAATTAATTACAAAGGAAAGCATGGATAACCAACTTTTAAAATTCTTTATGTTGAAATGATGCTTAGTTTGAAAAATAGCCTAAAATTCCCTTCATGTGAAACTATCATCTCGTCTTCCCGGGTTCATTTATATAGAGCAGTTCTTTTAATGAGGCATAGACCCATGACTCCATTTTTATATAATTTTCATCCCCAAATAAGATAAAAGGTGAAAAGAACAAGATGTTGAAAAAGATAGCAAAAAAAAGTAATGTGTAGTGAACGTTTACTATGTGTCAAAAACCACCTAAGCATTTTTATCGGTGCAAACTCATTCAGTCGCCAGGGCAATCTGTGCATTCAGTATAATCATTGTCTCTACTGATCAGAAGACTGTGGTGCAGAGGGGTTAAGAAATTTATACAGGATCACAATTAGTGATCATTCAGTGAGAGCACAAGAATTCAAACCCAAGGTGATCTGTTTCCACAACCAAAATCCCTAACCAGTACACCATAGTGACAAATTGAAATATTACAAATTATACAGGGAGAAATCACATCAAATCAAAGAGAAAATAACATACACACAGCAGTTATTTCCTTGCTTATCATTATTTGAGGACTCTACTCTACCTCTGAAAATCAAATGGCTGGAATAAATTTAGGTATCCTCTAACTCCTATCTAAGTACAGAAAGTGAGGTCCAGAGGAGTTGAGGAAATGTACAATATTGCAGAAGTGGTCAGTGGTGGAGCTAAAAATTAAGTTTCCTACTGACAGCCTTGCTTTCCAGAATACCATGTTCCTTTGCTCTTCACTATTAGCATACCTTATCTTAAAAGTAAATACTCGTACTGGTTATTACAAATTAGTAAAGGTGAGATATATTTAGTCTATTATTGTATTCTTTATTAATTAAAATGTGGCCATATTATTAAAACAATTATATCACATTTTTTATTTGATTGAATTTTGTGGACAAGAACTTATATCAACATGGTGTTCAAAGTGGTTCAAAAATATTTCACTGAATGATTCATTGTTCTTCTCTTCAACTGGAGTCATAGTTTCATATAAATTCATTTTATGTCATGGAATTCTAGAAAGAATTTCAGAGCATGGAGAATATAACTTTTATTCCCTGATGGATGAGCACTCATTCTTTACATGAAACCATCCATAAAATCTCAACTTTGCAAGACAACCTGTGATATTTATACTACTACAATAAATAATTTTCTGGCTTAATTTGCTTCATTAGTTAGAGAGTGGCCAGGGCTCAGTGTTGTGTATCATGAAATTTGCTTTAAATTTAAAACAAATAAAATGTGTTTAAAAACAAATAGCATGAAAATATTATGGAAGGTAGGGAATGTAATTCATTAGCCAAGCTCATTTCAATTTTAGGTCTGAGGCTGTTATAGAACATGTTATCTTAAAACTTTACAGAAGAAGTTTCTACAACTAAATTATATCAAATATTAAGTTATTCATTTATATTAAAAAATTGTTGAGCTCTAGAGTAAAGAACTCAATAAGAATTTTATGTCCTTGGTTTTTAACAACTCAGAAACAACTATCCTCACAAAAGAATAAGGCATAATTCTCTCTTCTACTGGAATACATTGCATATTCAACTTGACAGTCTCCAAGACAGGATAGAGCAAAAGTACCATGTTTGAAAGACTGTGCCGGGATGTGTGAAATAATATCTTCAGGAGGGAAGTAGCATATATAGCTTTTGATTGAAATTCATGGTTTTGTGGGTTTTTCTTTTTCTCTTTTTTCTTTTTTTTTCAATCCAAGGCAGAATACTTTTTATTTTCAGGGGCATTATGGTACTAATGTATCTCTGAGTCTGAATAATATAGAAAGAGTGAGTAACACAGGCAAAAGAATTCTACCAGTGGTGTGGAGAGCATTGGATTTGTAGAAAAGAGGCCTCATAAGATTTTCTTATTTGCCTTTGAGGGAAAAAAAAAATCTGTCTATAAACTCAGAAAAATATAGCTCTAAAATGGGTTCTAAAATGGGTTATGTATTAAAAATGTAAGCTACTGTTTTGGTCTTTGAAATGGAGAATAAAATGACTTCTGAAGGCACAATGGGATTGACATATTTTTCTCATAAACCTAGTCAGTGACAGTGGACATTTGGCTCTTTGGAGGGCTAACAGGGCACACAGCAGACATTGGTTTTATGTTCTCTACTTCTTCACATTTAGGCAGCTTCACATGTAACAGAATATACACCTTCCTAATGTCCAAGTGAAGTATTTTGATCAAATGATTTCGGCTTCCACAATAGACTTCTCAAAACTTTGTATCTTCTCTGCATTGAAAATGTATTTTCTCCATTTATTTTATTTTATTTTATTAATTTTATGTTATGTTATGTTATGTTGTTATGTTATGTTAGTCACCATTCAGCACATCATTAGTTTTTGATGTAGTGTTCCACGATTCATTGTTTGTGTATAACACCCTGTGCTCCATGTGCCCTCCTTAATATCTATCACCGGGGTAACCCATCGTAAAGATGATGTTTATTACTTAAGTAAATTTCTTTCATTTTGGCTTAAAGGCTACCTTCTTACAGATGAATTGTTTGGTTATCCTATCAAAAGTGTACTCTTTACTTTTTTTAAAATTTTTTATTACCAAACTCAGTTTCCTTCATAGCATTTGTTGAAGTTTGTAATTTCTTGATTTACATATCTATCTATTTATTTTTTTATCTCCTTTTCTAAGAAGATCTTCCAAAAGATCATGGGCATTATCTATGTTATTCTTGATTACACCCTCAGCATCAATACAGTCCTTGTCATTTGAATTGCTCAGTAAATTTTTACTGAAAGGATTGATAAATAAATGAATAAATGTATGAAAAAGTTGCCCACTCTCTATATATTCACTATTGTTTCTTTCTCTGTATTCTTACTTTTTATTTGCTGCCACTCTTGAAGAGCCTTTGCCTTTACTCAGGAGATTTGTCCTGCTAGCCAAAAGTTCACTGCTGTTTCCAGAAGAGAGAAAAACATTTGGAGGCTCACATTCTCAAGTCTAAGATGGCAAACCACAGGTTTTCTGAAGCCTGATAGGTATTTCTCCAGAAGGAGAAGCACACAGTCAAGGAAAGAGAGTATCTCACAGACAAGAGCAGTTGGTGTGACAGAAAACCAGTGTTCTTGTGTTCAGTTTGCTTTCTAATTAGCTGTGTGATATTGGGCATATCATTCTAGCTGGTCTGAGATTTGTGTTACTGTATGTAATACGTGGGAATAATAAAACTTGACAGAATTGTGAAGAATCGATTGAGGTAATGTACTTGAGAAAGCTATTATAAGCTAAGCAATTATATGAATTCAAGTTCTAGTAATAATAATGCATAGTATATTGGAGGTATATGATATTCAATAGTTCTTTTATACAAGCAACACTTTGGATTTTTTTTTAATCTTCAGCGACAGTAAATTCTTTTGCTCAGACATTTCAAGCAATGGTTCTATCGTCTGTACAATGTATTTGAACAAATACGGGAAAACACAATAGTGAAGTGTAGTGATAGTTACAGTTTATTATTCCAAGCATCCGTTAAATAGACCTTTCTTTTTGGCTCTCTACATTTTCACTCCCTTAGATCTTTCTAAAAGCTGAATGGCTTCTGAGGAATCAAAGCAGCTCCCTCTCTTGTATTCTCCCTATGTCCTTTGCAATGTTTTAAATGAACTTAAGCTGTAAAGGGGCTTAGTAAATTTCACCTCTCTAGATACTCAACTCTCTGCTCACATCCCATCACCTAGCATGTAGTGGTTACAGAATGTACTTGAGTGGTTAAGGCTGAACTTCACGTCCCCAACATTTAGAGAAGCAATTCAAAGCAGATAGTAAGCAATTCAGCCGGGGCCTATTTACCCTAGTCATTTATTTTAAAACCCTAACACTAAAACCAGACCATTTTAAATGGTAGATAAAAGGCAGTGAAATTGATGAATGCCTTTTGGCAAGTACAGTTGAGTTTCCATGGGGTTTTATACATTATTGACACTGTCAGTGATTTCGGTGATTGTGGCTACAGCTGGGATGTTATTATTACCATGTTGCAGTACTTCTGTTGGGAGGCTATTCCGTGGTCACAGCTGGAAGTGTTAGTGGCATTTGATGTTCATGACCTGCAGTAATTGTACCATTTTATAAGAGGAGTTCACGAAATCCACAGTCAAGAATTAAGCTGTGCCCGACCAAGTGACTTACGCTAGTAGGCAAGAGAATGAACAGGAGTGGCCTCAGTCAGAATTCAATAGTTGCCACGAGAGACTGAACAGGTCGTTGTGAGGGTAATGTAACCGCACAATGGCGCCAATCTACACAGAAGTCTGGGGGTTGCTGTGTTGGCACGGACGTATTTCCTTCAAGGCTGTCTTTGGGGTGGGGATTTTTTATGCCTTTAATGCCAAGTGAATTCTATTCCACAGATGCATTGTGTGATGAATAACCCTTTTACTTTCTCTAAATTTATTTTTTTCAGATTATAAAAGTAATACAAGTTTATTATGGATAATTTGAACAATATAACAAAGAATAAAATTTGAAATCACTCTTAATCTTAGCACTCAGAGGCAGCCAATTTTAATATTCTGGGGGCATCTTTCCAAATATACATACATAGATAATTTTAACAGAAATTGAATTAATGCCGTATATACATATTTTCAAAATTCTGCCTCTCACCCTGACATTAGGACTTAAATAATGAACTGATTCGTATAACAATAGGAACCAATAAAAGTCTCTTAAATTTTTCAGATAAAGAAGAAAAAGTTGATTTATTACAAAAATAGTAATCAGGCTTTTAACAAAAATCGTCTGTAAAATGTGTTTTTTTTTTTTTTTTTGATGGGAAGTGTAGGGTCAACCTTACAATGGCAAGAATCACACCTAGGTAAATCAAGCAGAGGCTTAGCCTATGTAGTACAATGGGCATTGCGAGACAGCTCTCATATCCTTTGCCCCCAAATACTTTCCTTTGTTGACAATTTCCAGTTACCTAAATTCAATTCTGAGAGATTCATGGGGTGCCTAGGTGGCTCAGTCCCCCCACATCGGGCTCCCTGCTCCGTGGGAAGCCTGCTTCTCCCTCTCCCACTCTCCCTGCTTGTGTTCCCTCTGTCCCTATGTCTCTCTCTGTCAAATAAATAAATAAAATCTTAAAAAAAAAATTCTGAGGGATTCGTCTTTTGGAACACAACTGTGTATGCAGACACCCTCTGTTGAAAAGCAACCATTCTTAGTGGGGTAAGGCAAGTAGGTTATTAGCTATTGACATGGCCCAGATTAAATATTATGTGCCCCCACCAGTCAAAAGATACATGTGCTGACTTCCCTGTCACTATTTGGATAATACTTCTCTTCTCCTAGGAACGTAAGCATTATAGCTGAATCTTCCTTCCCTTTCACACATTCTATTTAAAATATACTGCCATGGGGTGCCAGGGTGGCTCAGTCAGTTAAGCAGTTAAGTGTCTGCCTTTGGCTCAGGTCATGATCCCTGGGGTCCTGGGATCCAGCCCGCATCAGGCTACCTGCTCATCAGGGAGTCTGCTTCTCCTTCTCCCTCTGCCCCTCCCCTCCCCTCCACTCATGCTGTCTCTCTCACTCTATCTCAAATAAATAAAGAAAATCTTTAAAAAAATACTGCCATGTTTTATTAATTTTACCTAAGTAATAGTCATCTTTACTAACTACTAGGGCAATTTTTGTTTTTTTTGTTGTTGTTGTTGTTTGTTTTTCAACTAATAGGGCTTTTTAATACCCTTATTATCTTTTGCCTGGCCTATTAGAAAAGGCCCCTCATTTGTCTCCCTCGTTTCCATAATTCCTGGTCAAATATTTCTACACGTAATAATTCATTAATATTCACAACAAATTGCTGAATCTAGTCTGCTGATCAAAGCTGTCAGTAGCGCTCCGTTGCTAGTAATAATAATAATTCTTTAAAAAAATAATAATCATAGTAATAATATAATACTAAACATCTTAATAACTGAGATCCTCTAGATTATAGTCCAAATCTCTCTTCCCAGATGTAATCCTTCTAATTTCTCTATGGCATCCCATACCTCAGTTTACATGGTCTAAGTTCTATTCTTTACAAACCTATCCTGTACTTTCTCTCCTCTGCGACTTGGCACACATTGGTCTTTCTTTCTTTTATCTCCTTTTAACATTATTATTTGTTAAAATCATTTCCATCATTAAAGATGCAATTGAAATGATTTGTTTTCCAGAGTAGAGATTCGAGTTTCATCTGGATTTCTTACTCAGTCTCTAAAGTTCAGACAGTGGTATCACAGAAAAGATGTTCAGTCAATGATAGAATAAATGTTTCAATGAATTTATTATCCTTGAAAGATATGACTGTTTCAAGGCAAGGGTGGGAATCGGCAGATCTGATGGTTAATTTTATGTGTCAACTTGACTGTGGCAAGGGGTACCCAGATGTTTGGTCAAACTTTATTCTGGATATATCTGTGAGGGTGTTTTTGTATGAAATAAACATTTGATTTAGTAGACTGAATAAAGCAGATTGCCCTCTCTAACATGAGTGGCCTTCATCCAAACAGTTGAAAGCCTGAATAGAATAATAAGGCTGACCTCTACCCCATCCCAAGAGTAAGAGGGAACTCCTTTGGCTTGGTTGATTGAACTGGACATTGATCTTTTCATGTCTGTGGACTCAAACAGAAACATCAGCTCTTCTCGGATCTTGAGGCTGATGGCTTAAAGACTAGAACACTTGGTTGTTCTGGGTCTCCAGTTTTCTGATTGCAGATTTTGGGACTTCTCTGTGTCCATGATTATGTGAGCCAATGTCTTATAATACATCTCTCTCTCTCTGTATACACACACACACACACACACACACACACACATTCTGTTGTTTCTTTTTTTTTTCTGGAGAACTCTGACTAATATAGGAGATTTGCCTGCGAGAAGAGTAGTGAACTGAACCCTGAAAGCAGAAATAAATATGCTCTCTTTAAAGGGAATGAACAAGAAAAGAAATACAAAGAGATAATTCCTCATTGAAATTACCCCTTTAAAGCAATTGCATGGATTTTCACATTGTTTTTTCATGCTTAGTCTGCCTGCACTGACCCTGGTCCACATTCCACATTCACAGTGTAGCCCTTGAGTCCTGAGGAACAGGGTTCCATTGAAGCACATGCTGATTTAAAAGGTAAATAAAACATGCTCAGTGTTACCCAATCCCTAATCTGACTCCTTTATAATAACAGAAAAAAGCACTAATGGAAATTAAGGCAAAGAAAATCATCACTTAAAATGATATTAACTTCAGTAGTCTTACACAATTCACAGCGCTATTGAATCACAGACCTGTACCTCTAAAACAAATAATACATTATATGTTAAAAAAAAAGAAGAAGATAGCAGGAAGGGAAAAACGAAGGGGGGAAATCAGAGAGGGAGACGAACCATGAGAGACTATGGACTTTGAGAAACAAACTGAGGGTTCTAGAGGGGAGGGGGGTGAGGGATGGGTTAACCTGGTGATGGAAAAAAAAAACTAATGATGTAATGTATGGTGATTAACATAACATAATAAAACAAAATTTAAAAAATGATATTAACTTCTTCATAGAAAACAATCTAATCTTTGATCTGAGTTTGATTATTTTATTTTTTATTTGTTTTCCTAGGTCAAGTTATCCACTTATTCATGAAAACATAAATTTTAATTTAAAAATCTTTTACATGCTGCTTCTTTGGTAGTAAGACAGATTATACTCTTTATAAATTACCATTGTATAAAATAAGCTTCATGTGGGGCAACTGGTTGGTTAAGCGTCTGACTCTTGATTTTGACTCAGGTTATGATCTCATGGTCATAAGATTGAGCCTCATGTCAGGCTCTACACTGAGCGTGGAGCCTGCTTAAGATTCTCTCTCTCCCACTGCCCCTCCACCTCCACTTGTGCATGTTCTCTTTCTCTCCCTTTCTAAAATAAATAAATAAATAAATAAGCAAGCAAGCAAGATTCTTGGTATATTAGTTGCATTTACATAACTTAATTTTGTGTGTATGAATTAATAAATCATGGAGGTTTTGACCCTGACGATTATTATTGGATATTTTGCTGTCACTTTTGCTTTTGCTTAATTTTTAATTTGAGCTAATCAATATTTAATTTTATAAAAATTAGAATATAATGCTAAGCAAAAAGTAAATGCAAATCATTTATGATCCAATAACCAC
This sequence comes from Zalophus californianus, assembly GCF_009762305.2. Lineage (NCBI taxonomy): Eukaryota > Metazoa > Chordata > Mammalia > Carnivora > Otariidae > Zalophus > Zalophus californianus. The sequence continues at coordinate 120,797,197 of NC_045597.1, read as the reverse complement.
TGCATATATTTTTATATTTATCTTTTCAGATTTTTTCTTTGTATGAATACTTATATGCATTCATACATTTTTTGTGAAAATGGAATCCCACCACAAAAATGAATGCTTCTCTCTTCCTATTTATATACACATACACACGATTATTTATATACCCATATGCATATACATTAAAATATGTGCAGACACATAACTAGCTATAAATGTAGACTTGTACTTATAGAATATACCTTGGGAAAGACACATGTAATTAGATAAATTTTTTTAATGATTGTATATTAATCCATTAAATAATGCTGCTGTAATTTATATAACTATTTTCTTATTGTTGGCTAAGGTAGCCAGCACTGTAATTTATATCTTTAGTTATATATTTTCCCCACATGTCCTAAACTTGAATCGCCAGGATACAAAAGGATAAAACATTTTTAGAAATTCTGGCATTTATTTATTTATTTATTTATTTAGAGAAAGAAGGAGGGAGAACAGGGGAAGGAGCAGACAAGAGGGAGAGAGAGAATCTTAAGCAGGCTCCACACCCAATGCAGACCCTGATGCAGGGCTTGATCTCATGACCCTGACATGATGACCTGAGCTGAAATCAAGAGTTGGACACTTAACCAACTGAGCCACCTAGGTGACCCATCTTTAGAAATTTTGATATTCATTTCTGTATTGCCCTTCAGAAAGTCTTCATCAATTTATGCACCGCAGGTATCTATTTCTCTGCTACTCTAGTCCACAATGGATAAAATATCTTTGGAAAAGAACAATATCTCATTGTTTTATTAATTTGCTATTCTTCAATTACTGATACCATTAAACAATTTTCTTATAAGTATTAAGAATTCACACTTATTATTTTTAAATGTCCTTCATTTACTTATCTAAAAAATATTTACTGAGTGTCTAATAGGTGCCAAGTAATACATTAGATCCTGTATATACAGAAAGAACAAAATAATTGATAAGCTCAAAATACCAACAGTTGAGGCCAGAGAGAAATAAGCCTTAAACTCTAGGGTGGATATGGCTATTGGTGCCTGGTGCTGACTGCAAACGAAGACCTGACCACATGTTTGAGTAAGTTTTACTGACAAAAGTACTTTAACATTAAATGAGTTTGGGACTTTTGAGACCTAAAATAAACTTTGAGTCCCCAAGTTTCTATACATATAAAACAGAGTGAAAAATTGCTTAGCCCCCAGAAGAAAATATTTACTAAAAGCTAACACAGATGTGGCTGAGTAATCGAAAAGTAGAACCTCCAAAAGACCAAGCCAAGAGCGATGAAGAACGATAGACTATGGAACAAATGTCTGTAAGGGAAATCCGGGGATTTAATCAAGGAATATTTCCACCTCTCCAGAAAAACAGTCCTTTGCTTTATCCATCCCATGGGATTTCAGTATAGCTGTTAGCCATAAACTTTTTAGTCATTCTTCCTTGTCCTAATGGGATTCTTTTTTTCTTTTAGAGAGACAGGTGGGGACAGAGGGAGAGGGGGAGGGAGAGAGCCCTAAGCAAGCTCCACACCCAGTGTGGAGCCCAACATGGAGCTGATCACACAACCCTGACCCCTGAGATCATGATCTGAGCCAAAATCAAAAGCTGGGCATTTAACCGACTGAGCCACCCAGGCACGCCTCCAGATGGGATTTTTTGAAGTTATCCTGGGCTGTTCCACTAATGTATATCATATATATGAGAATAAAAAAGCTTATTTGTTATTTCAGAATTTTCTGCATCAAGAAAATACATATTAAGCCCTGAAGTAGTGATGATCTTGAAACTTTGAGTCTGGTGCTGTGATTCGGTGAGAATTTTTAGGTATTCCTTAGTTAGGAAGCAAATGTACTTTGCGCAGAGAAAGAAGAGACATGAATATTTGTAATCAAGCATGTGGAACATGGTAGATTGAGTTAGTTTTCACATTTATAACCGTATAAGAGAAGTGTATACCCTTGTCCAAGATATGGAGTTATTTTGGTGAAAAGAGTGTACTTTCTAGCTTGTTATCATGCTTGGTCATATAACTCACTTTTGCTAATGCAGTAAGTATGGAAATGACTACATGCAATTCACAGCACAATATGTAAAAGCCTTCTTTGGTTTTAGTAGGTTGTTTGCTCTTTTCTTTTCTGCTATGTGAACAGCGTGTCCCAGATTGGGCTGTTACTTCATAACAAAGAAAGTACATCAATGAGAGACCCAGTCAGAGCAGACTCAATCCAACCACCAACTCCTGTGAAACACGAGCAAGAAATAAACTTTTGCAGTTGGAAGCCACTGAAACTTGGAAGTTGTTTCCACAGCAAAGCTGGTTAATACCATGCACATTTCAGTCTCATTCCAGATTTTAATGAGAATTTCTTCAGCGCAGCAGTCATTCAAAATGTGGGCCCCATACCACACTGTGAGTATGTGTGACTAGTAAAATGCTCTAGATCTCATCTCTACAGTATTGATTGGGTGCCACGGGCTCAGCCATTCTCATGACCCTATGATGAGAATTTCTTCCTCACCAATAAGGTGAATAGGATGTAATCAAAACAATAAAGCAGATCTTGAATTGAGGTGTGGCTGACTCCAAAGTCTATTCTCTAACATAGGACAACACCAATATGTGAAACTATTAATAAATAGAGGAAAACAGCATAGACACCAACATGACTGTTACATGAATTTTTTTTTTTAAGATTTTATTTATTTATTTGACAGAGAGAGACACAGAGAGAGAGGGAACACAAGCAGGAGGAGTGGGAGAGGGAGAAGCAGGCTTCCCACGGAGCAGGGAGCCCAATTTGGGCTCGATCCCAGGACCCTGGGATCATGACCTGAGCCAAAGGCAGATGCTTAACGACTGAGCCACCCAGGCGCCCCACATGGATACTTTTTAAGTAAAATTTCATCTGGTGGAAAGTTTTTGTTCTCAAATATTGATTTTGAAAGTGAGGTATGTAACACATGTTAAAAATAAAGAACACTTGGCCAAACACAAAAAACACTCATTTCAGTAGTACACCTGAAACTAATATAGCATTGTGTATTAACTATACTTAAATAAATAAATAATAACCATAATCATAATAATAACTCAACAGGAGCTGTGTTCATCAACATGAATCAATCTCGCACACATAATGTTTGATGAAGAATATCATATGATGGCTTTCATGTAAACTTTAAAAATATGAGAAACCAAACACTCATTTCAGACCTCATTGCCTGGATTTAATAAAGGATGTATCAGGGTGCACCTGAGTGGTTCAGTCAGTTAAGCGTCTGCCTTTGGCTCAAGTCATGATCCCAGGGTCCTGGGATGGAGCCCCACATCGGGCTCCCTGCTCAGATGGGAATCTGCTTGTCCTTCTCCCTCCGCCTCTCCCCCTGCTTTTGCTCTCTCTGTTTCTCTTTCCAAATAAATGAATAAGCTCTTTTTAAAAAGTTAAAAAAAGGGGCGCCTGTGTGGCTCAGTCGTTAAGCGTCTGCCTTCAGCTCAGGTCATGATCCCAGGGTCCTGGGATGGAGCCCCGCATCGGGCTCCCTGCTCAGCGGGAAGCCTGCTTCTCTCTCTCCCACTCCTCCTGTTTGTGTTCCCTCTCTTGCTGTTTCTCTGTGAAATAAATAAAAAATAAAAAGTTAAAAAAAATAAAGGATGTATCAGAAGAGTGGTATGTTGAATTCAATAATACCAAAGGAAATCAGAGGTAAATTTTACATTAACTTCCTTCAATTGGAGATAATTTGTACCAGGCACTACATAAGAAGAGGACAATGCAGTTAAACTGCACAATACTAAATAATTTTTTATTATGTAGTACAGAGGAGGCTGGAAATAAGGAATACCAAAAAAAGTGTTCTATAATTCTAACAGTTATTTGAAACACTATCCATTCTGGATGTTTATACACCACAGCATTGTAATTGTCCATTACCTGATTTAAAACTTTCTAAAGTTTCCAGAGTTGCTGTGTGGCTCAAAGTCAGTATTTGGTATACTAAAGAAAAGAAAATGAATATGCACAGAAGTGAGTATAAAAGGTAATAGAGAAATGTTAGCCAAAACAAAGGAGAAAGCCCATACTAGTATTTTTCCTCTCAATAATAATAAATGTTACATAATTTACACTAAATTATATGGAAAGTGTTAAGAGCTTTACCTTGCCTTAAGGCAGGGGAAGCATTTGTGGAATTTAACTTGAGTCCCACTATTTCTTTTTTTTTAATTGAAATATAATTTCTATACTACAAAAATCACCTTTAAAGAATATAATTCAGTATATCTCCAAAATGTACAAAAATCACCGCTAATTCTAAAACATTTCCATTACTCCAAGAAGAAACCTCGTACCTATTAGCGGTCATATTCAATTCCTCCCTATCTCCATCTTCTAGCAATCAGTAATCTACTTTCTGTTTCTATAAATTTGTCTATTCTCAATTGTAGATAAATGACATCATGATATATATCTTTTTGTTTGGATCTTTGACTTTTCAGGTTTTCAAAGTTCATGCAAATTATAGCATATAATAGTACTTCATTTCTTGTTTTGTTGCATAATATCCTATCATATGAATATACCATATTTTGTTATTCGTTAATAGGTGGACATTTGGGTTATTTTCACTTTTTGGCTACTACCAATCATGTTGCTTTGAACTTTTGTGTACAAGTTTTTGTGTGGATGTATATTTAAATATTAAATTATTTTATAAAATATGTTAAATACCAAGGAGTAAAATTGCTGAGTAATACCGTAACTCTATGTTTAACTTCTTGAGGAACTGCTAAACTATTTTTTAAAGTGGCTAAAACATTTTACATTCCCAACAGCAGTGTATGAGGGTTTCAGTTTCTCCACATCTTGGCTACGCTTGCTAATGTCCATCTTTTTTATTCTAGCTAGCCCAGTGGGTGTGAAATAGAATCTCATTGTAGCTTTGCATTTTTAATTTCCCTAATGACTAATAATATTGAGCATCTCTCCCTGTGATATTGACTGTATGTATATCTTTCTCAGAAAAATGCCCGTTTATATCCTTTGCTTATTCTTTAACTGGGTTATTTGTCTTTTGTTGTTGAGTTACAAGAGCTTATATATTCAGAATACAAATAATTTGTAAATAGTTTTCTTCCATTTTGTGGGGTGGATTTGCACATTCTTAGTAGTACCCTTTGATGCACCAAAAGTTTTACTTTTGATAAATTTCACTCATCTATTTCTTTTTTGTTATTACTTGTACTTTCAGTGGGACATCTAAGAAATCATTGCCTAATCAAAGATCACTAAGACTTATGCCTAATTTTTCTTTTAAAAGTTCTACAGTTTAGCTCTTAGGTTTAGGTCTTCGATCCTTTTTAAGTTAATTTTGTATGACTTCATTCTTTGTCTGACTTCATTCTTTCTTATATGGGTATCAAATCACCTTAGCATTATTTGTTTTGAAAGTGATTCTTTATACATTGAATCATCTTGTTACCCTGTTGAAAGTAAATTGACCATTATCAACGGGTTTCTTTCTGGACTCTCAGTTCAGTTTCATATTCTATATATTGATTTCTATGCTAGTACAACACTGTGTCAATTACTATAGCTTTGTATTCTAACCTGAGTCATAAAAACAGAGGATCACAGCCTCTCAATCAATTCCCAAATTTGAGCCAGTTTACAGATCCAGAACCCTTTGAATGAAGGCAAGGCCAGGTCTCCTTAATGAAGGACGTCAGTATACTATCAAAAATGTATATGGTTAATCTTTCTCTCAGCCTTCTTCAAAGGGGACTAGAGCCTTTTACCAGGGTAACTGTACAGTGGGGAAAAAAATAATCAGACCTTTCAGAGATGATTGAATACTGGCTCTGAACTGATACTAATTCCAGAAGAACCAGAATGTCACTGAGGCCCTCCAGGCCGAATTGGGGCTTATGGAGGTCAGGTCTGTCTCACGATGGGTTCAACCTATGGTTATTTCTCCAATTCCAGAATGTTTAATTGGAATAGACATAGTTAGCAGCTGGTAGAATCTCCACCTTTGTTCCCCGACCTTTGGAGTGAGGGCTATTATGGTGGGAAAGTCCATGTGGAAGCTGTTAGAAATAGCTCTACCCAGGAAAACAGTGAACCAAAGGCAGTATCAATACCCACAGTGATTGCAGAGATTAGTTCCACCATCAGGACTTAAAAGATATAAGGGTGATGATTCTTGCTGTACCCTCATCCAACTTGTCTATTTTGCCTGTGCAAGAAGACAGATGGATCTTGGAAAATGACAGTAGACTATCATAAACTTAACTGGGTGCTGCCTTCAATTGCAGCTACTCTACCAGATGAGGTTTCATTGCTTGGACAAATTACCATATTCCCTGATATCTGTTATGCAGCCATTGATCTGGCAAATGGCTTTTTCTCCATACCTGTCCATGAGGTCTACTGGAAATGTACCCTGGATTTTTGCAAATCTGAGTAATTTCTAGAGTTTTGCAAAAGTTGGTTTTTGCCAGTGTTCTCACTGCTTTTATGGAAGAGAGGATTTCTCAGAGGTCCTTATCATGACGTGCTTGGGGCCTACCATTTCTAACATTGAAAAAAATATATATTTATATATAATAGAAACTAATTAATTTATAAAGAAAGAGGAACTGGAAGCAGAGGAAGACAATGGAAACTATAAACATAAGGGAGAAGTAGCCAAGCATGTGTGAAAGCATGAGCTTTTAATGGGCACTTGCAATAGTGGAGTTGATAAGATAGAATTCAACAAAGTTTTTATACTATATTAAATAAATGCAGTTAATGGTCAAGTCTTCCTGTTTCTGACTGTGAAATATAGCATAGCCCCAACCTTAAAATTACACTTTATGTTATGGCAGAATGCCGTGTTCCTGATTCTATTAAAAAAGTGGAAGGACCCTTTTCCAAGTACTAACCAGGCCCGACCCTGCTTAGCTTCCGAGATCAGACGAGATCAGGCACGTTCAGAGTGGTATGTGCTATGGTAAGCGCTGTGAATTGTGTAAGACTGTTGAATCACAGACCTGTACCTCTGAAACAAATAATACATTATATGTTAAAAAAGGAAGAAGAAGAAGAAGAAGAAGAAGAAGAAGAAGAAGAAGAAGAAGAAGAAGAAGAAGAAGAACATAGTAGGAAGGGAAAAATGAAGGGGGGAATCAGAGGGGGAGATGAACCATGAGAGACTATGGACTCTGAGAAACAAACTGAGGGTTCTAGGGGGGAAAGGGGTGGGGGATGGGTTAGCCTGGTGATGGGTATTAAAGAGGGCATGTTCTGCATGGAGCACCGGGTGTTATATGCAAACAATGAATCATGGAACACTACATTAAAAACTAATGATGTAATGTATGGTGATTAACATAACAATAAAAATTTTAAAAATAAATAAATAGAATGAAAATGGTACATATTGGGGAAAAAAGTGGAAGGAGAGGAAGAAGTCATTTGAAACTAAAATGTAAGCCTTTGTAAATTATGTAGAGAGCTGAGGTATGGGTGACTAAATATGAGTAAACTTTAGATAAAAGTTGCCTATTTGAGCATTCATAAAGAAATGTTTGGTATGAATATGTAGAGTTTACAGTCAAGAATATTTGCATCATAGAATATTTCTGAGTAAAGCAATTGTCAGCACATAATCCTGATAAGGATATTAATGGAAAATGAAATTCCTATGGCAAAAAATATAAATATCCATAGTAATATAATTCAAAATCAGTCAAATAAGTTTTCTAATTTCATAGTTAGATATATATTAAAGATTTTATGTAATAGAATTTAATAATTTCTTTTTTAAAATTATTTCAGAGAAATAATTTGATTTGGAAGCTTTGTGAGGGCACACATTCTCTCTCAATACCTCCCTCTCTCTCACTCTCTTTCCTTTATTTGCTGCTATTTAAACATCATATTTAGTATGTAATTTGAATACAATGATATCAAACCTAGTGATTCTATAAGGGATAGATACCTGCAAAAATATATCTTAATGAATTCTGATATTACTCTATTCAGGGTTTGCTCCTTATTTAAAAAAAATGTTTGTGGTATCTCTCAGATAGCCTGTTGTGTCTTCTAAGATTTTAGGAAGTAAATAATCTCACAAACAATTCTGTAGGAGACATGTGACACAAATTTATCACCTAATAAGAAGTTAGGCAAGTAGCATGTTTTGAGTGCTTACTACCTGAGAATGCTAAACCTTTCTGTTTCCAATAGTATAGCTGAATCAAGGGATTTTATCACATGGTATCCTCTCAGGACTCAATCTCCTCTTTTCGTTCATGGCTTTCCACCTCTGTCTATATTATTCAGAAATATGCCCTCTAACTAGTTTAGCCAGTCCCGCCAATCTGTTACATTGCTTCAGCTGATAAATACAGATAAAAAAAAAATTGTTACTTGAGATAAGTATGAAATCTACTCTGGTGATTGTGTTTTCTTCTCCTTTTCTATTCTTCCTTCATGAGACTGATTTCTGTCTCCTCTCTCTCTTTTTTCTGTTATCCTTCCCTTCCTTCCTTATTCTCCTCCTTCCTCCCTTCCTTTCTTCCTTCATTCCTTTTTTTCCTTCCTCCTGTAGCCTGTGTGTGTACGTGTGTGTGTTTGAATGTGTGTATATTAGGATCCTCTATAATTTTTCCCTTCCCGTGTCCTTAGAGCATCCAGCAAGGTATCTGAGAGACGTTATTTTTTTTTCTCCATTATTATCAGAAAATGCTAAAAGAGAGGGCAAACCAAGAAGGCCACCGGAACTTCAAAAGCTGGTCTTTAAAGAATTTCTCTCTGGGAGCAGTAGAAATGAGTAAATGTAAACAGATTAGTTTTTTTCTCTTTTCTTTCCACTTTAATCTCAGTCAACCTTAAATACACACAGAGCTTAAATTTAGAAGCCCGGTGTCTCCATCCAATTAGAATTTTTGTGAGAGAGCTTTGTCAGATGTCTCAAAGTCCCTTTATGATGATCTTAGGGTCATCTAAAAATCCAAAAGATTCTGATATTGTGGTGTTTTTAGACGTAATGAAAGTTGTCTTTGTGCAGATTTGGAATGTGTGCACAGAAAGGAGAGAGGGTTACGCACTTTGGGGCAGAACAAACTATGAGATTACCTGAACTCTGCTTCTCTTGAATGGCTACAGGGGCAGTTGCTCTCAACAGAGGTCACAAAATAGATTACAGAATAAAAACATAGCTTTAAAAATTATTGCAAAGGTCCATCCAAATCCCATAGTGAACTGTGTGCCTGAATGACTTCCATTTAGGTCTTTAGCTCAAAAGATGCTGCTAATCTTTCAGTGAGAAATAAAACATATTTAGATAACGTAAATGTTTAAAATGCATCATGACTTATGACCAACATTGACAACTGATTAATTTGCCATGATTGTTTTCTATTTCAAAATTATGAGTCATTTTATTTTAAATGTTCTTCTAAATTTGGAGAAGACAACCAAAATATTGACCTGGTCTAATAAAGCCAATATAGATATTTTGCTATACTTGCTTCCCAAATTACATCTCATACATTTATATTTAACTTTTTCTTTATTGACTTTATCTATAATGAAATTATTTATTTCAGGGCATGATGTATAAAGACAAAATAAACATCTTCTCCCTACCTCCTCTGCATTTCTCTAGTCCCACCACCATTGCATCTTGCTTATTCTCCAACACTCTTCTTTATACAAATATATATTGTTTGTTTTCGCTGATACAGAATCATACAGTGCACATCACTTTGAAGCTTTCTACTTTTAGTTAATATAATATAAACAATTTTACAAGTCAGTATACATGACTCTAGCTCATGTTATAATTGCTTTATACATATGTGCACATATAGATATATACATAAATAAACAGGAAGACGATATATCATACATCTTTGTTTGGAAGAAACTATTTTAATCGTGGATTACTACATCAAAAACTAATGATGTATTGTACGGTGACTAACATAACATAATAAAATTAAATTAAATTAAATTTAAAAAAAAAAGAAACTATTTTTCTTTTGCTCTTCACTTCCTTCTTATCTCCTCTGCATTTCTACCATCATTTGCCCAACCCCAAGATAAACAGGAGTAAAATGGTGATAACTCTTATCTGTGGTGGTATCAAAATAACCCATGCTTGATTGGAATGTACAGCAGGCTTTAAGTGAGACATTCAGTAAAGTGGCTGTTGTGACACTTGGATGATATACTGTTATAATAGGGCTAAAGCATGATGTGGCTATGGTATCAAGGATGGAGACTATGTATGAGCTCTTTCTCAACAAGGCTTAGCTTGTTACTGTCGCTGCCAGTAATAGAAAGTGATGCTGACCTCTCAATATGCCAAGATCCCCCGACAAAAACTATCAAACTACTGTGTGGCACATTGATTATATTTAATCTTTTCCACCTAGAAGAGGCAACAATTTGTCCTGACCGGGATTGACACCTGTACATAAAGTATTAGGGTTCTTCCTCCATTACCCTAGCACTTCTGACAGAACCATGATCCAAGGATTTCCAAATTGATTATCTCATTTCCCAGAAATAGCCAGTCGAATAAAACAGTAAAATTACCTGTTAAAAGCTCAGCTAAAGAGTCAGCTTGGTGCCAATACTGTTGAGATTAGGGAACCTTATTCCAGGAGTTGATACATGCATTAAGCCAAGAGCCTACATATTCTGTTGTATTCCTAATCGCTAAAATAGAGAAGCCCAGGACATAAAGGAGAGGAGTAAAGGTGGCCTCTCTCACCATCTCTCCTAGTGATTCATCAGTGACTAGTCCAGAATTTGTTTTTCATCTCTGAAATTTTAGACTCTGCTGGATTAGAGGTTCTGCTTCTCAGTTGGGGAAGACTTCTATCAGAAACAACTATCGCCTGGTTACTTTGAGCTCCTCTGACCAGTGTGGTAAGATGCAAATCAATTACTAAACTCATGGGGATACCTGACCCTGAAAAACCATGAAAATCTAGGGTTGCTTCTATACAATGGGGCATGGAGAAGTATGTTTAGAACTCAGGGATACACTGGGACATCTCTTTGCGATTTGGTTCCCAGTTATATATTATGATGTTATTTGCTATAGTGTTTTATTCCCAGTTATATATATATAAATATATATAAAGTTTTTTATTTATATTATATAGTGTTTTATTCCCAGTTATATATATTTATATATATTATATAGTGTTTTATTCCCAGTTATATATATATATATATATATATATATAAAATGAGTGGGCAATGGAAGCAAACATGACTTGAGAAAGGCAGAGCAACCGAAGATTCAAACCTTGCTGTATAAAATCTGGATTGGATCATGCCACTAGTAAAGAAAGCTGCCTAATTCCTGGCCAAAGATGAAAAAAATCTAGAATGTTTCAGAGGAAGAAGATCCTAAATGCATATTTTGACTTTAGCCCAAGCTGTAATAGCAAGGACTGCAGTTTATTTTAGAAACGATTTTTCCTTAAGTTCTTTTAAGGTATTGCAGTCGACCACCACTTTGAACGGGGGCAGCGATGGACTGGATTTCATAAGTAGACCACACCAGACACCACTTTTGTAGCACTTCAGATTATTTCAGTCTCGTTGCCTTCTTATTCCAGTGACGTGTGTAAAAACTGACTTGGTTTTTACAGGGATTCAACCAACCAACTTCATATAGCAACTTCCCTCAGGCTTGGACCATGTGATTTCCACTTTCTTTCCTGTGGAAGGATGCATCATGAGAACTCACTGTTGCTCACACATGTGCAACTATTAAGCAGAGGGGAATCCACCTGCTGTACAGTAAGCCTTTGACTTATCAGGGCAGGATTCCCCCAGAGGGATGTTCTGAGTTGCATTTCAGGGTTTCTCAGATCATATTGTATGATCAAGCCACCTTTTATCTGTAGCAATAAGCAATTCAATAAAATGTCTTTGTATTGACTTTACCTCCTTCTACACTTTAGTCCCCATCCCTTTCTCCTAATCCCTAGATCAAATATCCAACTAAATATTTGAGAAGTACTGGGGCACACAGGCTATAACGTCCCAGAGTGAAGTCAGAAAGGGATGAAAAATTGTTGAATTTTGAATATATTCTCAAGGTAGGAAGGTAAAGACTGAAATGTGCTCTATCAAGGTAGTTTTGTGATGGGGAAATACCATGTTGGGATGGGTTTAGGAGAGAATGGGACAAAGAGAATCAGGCATCTGCGTTGTTGTGGGGTTCCATCTAGCCAAACTTACATGACCAGTTGTCTCGAGACATTTTTATCACTCAGGTCCACCCTAAAGCTTCATGCCCTGCTGGCCCGCAGTCTTTGAGTAGGGCTGCTTTTTTTCAGTGAATTTGATGTGAACTTACTGAAACAAACAACTATTGCATCTCAGTTCACTGAAGGAGGGTCCTCAGGCCTGTGCTGTTACCCAGGCAACATTTGGTGCCTGGAGTCTCTTGACTGTTTGGGGACTTAGGGGTAGGGAAGGAATGCTGCTCAGCTTGGATCTCCCTTCACAGAAGGAAGAAATAAAGGAAAGGAGTTGCTGGGGAAAAAAGAAAAGAAAGAAAGGAAATAAAAGAAGAGGAGGGAAGACTCATCTGGTCTTTACAGCTCGATACAGATGGTTCTCCATCCTTCTTCCTCCACTCACTGCCACTAATTAGGTGCTGATCAGGGTCCACTCCAGTGGCCCAGGAGGAGGGTAGAGGAGACACAGCAGTGCCTCTTCCCTTCAGAGGCTCTGTGGGGGCAGGGTAAGCCTACTGGCTGACTTGTCTCTATCAGGGCTTTCATTTTTCCTTTGAGCTCTGGTGGAAACAGTGTTCTCTTCTACCAGGCCTAGCCCATGATGTGAAGAATAAATACATGCCTAGTTCTTACTCTTTAGGTTTGATGTGAAATCACAGCTTCAGTGATACATATTTTTATCAGTGCTTGGTTGATTTTAAATCACATGCATTCTATTTTATTATCTTGTTCCATATAAAATATACCTACTCAAAAACAAAATGAAAGAAACAAAACAAAAAACAAACTCCAGAAAAGTTTCTGTGAAGTCCTTGGGATTGTCTTTGAACACTACCCTGAAAGGTCTTTTTTCTCTTTCTACTTTTCTTCTTCTAGAACCACTCTTGAGCATTGTTTATCCTCATTAATACACTTTAGTTTTTCAATCCAAGTCTCTGGTAAATGTATATCTCTGATCTTTAATTTATGTCATGTTATAGGACACTTAGAGTAGTCAGATATATTTGAATTTTTAAAATATTATCAGGCAAGAGAAAAAAAATACCAACACGTCATTGTTTTCCTAGTTTATTTTTACTACTTTATCTTTATAATATATTGACTTTTATCTACTTTGATTGTCTTCACAATTGTCTTGGCTATTATTAAGTCAGACCAAATACAGTTTCTCCCCAAACTCCATTTTTCTCTGAGATCATCTATGATTTTTATTGTCTTGTTTTTCAGTTTTGGGTATAACGTAGTGGTCCATATTTATTTTCCCCCAGTTGGATAGCCCTTTATACCAGCCTCACTTATTGATCAAACCATCTTTTTTTCCCATTGAGTATACACTGTTTTTTTATATTTAAATCCAGTTGTTATGGACTGAATGTTTGTGTCCCTCAAAATTCATATTTAGAAGCCCTAATCCCCAGTGTGATGGTACTTGGAGGAGATAATTAGGTTCAGATTAGGTCATGAAGCTAGGACACTTATTATAGGATTAGTGCCCTTTAAGAGGAGGAAGAGAGAGATCTCTCATTCTCTCTACTCACACATACGGAAAAAAGGCCATCTGAGCACACAGGGAGAAGGTGGTGGTCTACAAGCTAGAAAGCAAGTTCTTCTCAAGAAATGAATCTGCTGGCACCTTGATCTTGTACTTCCCAGCCTTGAGAACTGTGAGAAATAAATTTCTGTTATTTAAGACACCCAGTCTATAGAATTTTGTTATAACAGCCTGAGCTAACTAAGACAGGAATATATTTCTGGAATCTCTGGGTACTTCTGACTAATCTATTTCTCTGCTTATGGTAAAGCTAGGCTGCTAAAACAATACCTCCAGCAAAATTGTAGCAAAGGGAAAAATAAAAAGAAACTTGTCTTCCCCTTATGTAAAAATTCCCATAGACCTGCTCACTTTGGCCCCACATACATTAAAAATTCCCATATGAATAATCTGGTTCAGTAAGGGAGCTGGTCCTTCTAGTTATTCAGGATCACATCACTCGTTTGTCCACACATAAGCCAGATTGCTGCCCGGTCCAAGTTCTAGCTAAAAGAAAGGGTTCTGAGTATGGGGAAGCATGTCTGATTGTACTATGTACCTTGGAGAAGTAGAACACTGGATTTTGCTAATGTTTCATTGGTAAGAACTTAGTTATAGCCATAGCTAAACTGAATTGCAAGGGAGCCTGTGAAAAGTAGTTTGGCTAGGAAGCCATGTGCTCACCTACAAATTTATTATCACAGGAGAAGGGAAAAATGGATTTTTGTGGACAACTAGAACTTTCCATCATGTATGCTTGTGCCAGTGAAATGCAGATTTGTTAATACATGTTTTACTATCCTGTAAAGCAAGTACCTACCTCCATTCCTCCTTTTTTTATTTTTATTTTTCTCTTTTTACTTTTTAAAAATAATTCTCATTGTATTCTATTTAAAACCTCTGTGGGCAATCTAATTACATTTACATAAAATATATATTTTTAAATTTATAAGCACTGATATTTTCATATTAAGTTTCTCATAAGAACACAGTCATTGAAATAGTTTATCAAATGCTTATTATTCAGTGAGATTTAGAGTTTTATTTATATAGTAACTGTCTCTTTATTAAAGTTATTCTTAACTATTTTATAAATTCTATCGCCAATATTAGTGTTATATTTGTTTCTATTTTCATTTCTAGTTTTGTATAGCTAATTTTTTGTGCTGGTTTTCTAAATGTGTTCCCTGCCCTCTATTTAACTAGCATTGCTAGTTCTACTCTGCATTGCCTTTTTTTTTTAAACAAGAAACTTCTAAAATGGAATTTTTAGAATTCCATTCTAAATCGATCAAGCCACTACTCTGTAAGAATAATCCAAATTACATACTGTGGAATGGAAAGTCTTAGAGATTTGTCTTGATAATATTTCCAGCCTTATGTCTTCATCATATTCACTCAGATGTCTTTTGTTATAGCTTAACAAATTCCATGGACCCTCCAAAACCCCACTAAATCTCCTTCCTTTGACTATGTGATTACTCTTGCTTGGAAAACCTCCACTATCCTAGATCATTTTGCAAATGCTCATTAGTTTTGCATTTCATAATAAATCTCTTAAGTTCTGAACGTATATAAACATCTGCAAATAGTAATCATTTTGTTTCTAAATTTCTATTGGGTTCACCTCTTATTTCAGTTTCAGTTTTATGTATGGAGACAAAACACTGGGCGGCTGCCTTTGGCTTGGGTCATGATCCTGGAGTCCCGGGATTGAGTCCCTGCTCAGTGGGCAGTCTGCTTCTCCCTCTGACCCTACCCCCTTTCGTGCACTCTCTCTCTCAAATAAATAAAATCTTAAAAAAAAAAAACACTGCTAAATTATAATAACCCTGAATTTGTTCGTATTTTTATAGGAAATATATCTAGAAGTGTGTATCATATTTCTTTATTATGTGTGAAGAAGAGAAAGGAGGAGGAGGGGGAAGAAGAGAACAACAGCAGTAACTCAGATTTGAATTTTACCAGATAATTTAAAATAATGCAGTTTCATCACTTCAGGTGTTAGAAGAATTGCTGATAAGGCTAACACTGAACTGTCTAGAAGGCCTCCTCTTAATGAGTTGATAAAATATGTCATTGTTTATTGTAAATACTTTATCTCTTGGCTTTGAATAGCACATGTCCTTCATGCAGTTTAAATATTCTTTCAATTTTGCATCTGCTTTGTGAGAAGACAGAATTTAATCTAGACATAGCCCAAATTATCACGAAACCTCAATTATTCTAAAAATCATTAACATGCAGTTCTTAAAAAATCCATATTTGGGAAAAAAGTCTGTATTAAGACAAAACAGTTTTATAAAATGCTAAATCCCCACTTAAACTCAGACCATACATTATTTATGGCCTGATTTTCACATGCTATTTATTATGATTTTTACACTGAATAAATAGAAGCATATTGGATGGAGAGTCAGCATAATGTGTTAAAATAAAGGATTTCTGGTGAAATACCTTTGCTCCCTTATCGTGTTATACAGCAACTTTGTAAAATATATATTTGATATCAAGAATATAATCTTTCTCAGATTTCTTAATTTTGCTCTGCCTTCATGTCCAATTTTGCAAAACAGGCTGAGAATAGTCCATAGCTTAGGTGTTAGTGGTGTACCAAGTGGGGGTGTGTTATGTACTAAATGTTTGTGCAACTCCCCTCATTCACATGTTAAGGCCCTATCTCCAAATATGATAGTAATAGGAGGTAAGGCCTGTTAAAGGTAATTCGGTTTAGATTAGGTCATGACAGTGGAGTCCCCATGGTGGGATTAGTGTTTTTATAAGGAAAGGAAGAAACACGAGAGTTTCCTTTTTTTGTCATGAGAGAATACAGTCAGGAGACAGATGTCTGTAAGGAAGGAAGAGGGTCCCTACTAAGAACCCAACCCTACTGGCACTCTGATCTTGGACTTCCCAGTTTCCAGAACTATAAGAAGTAAATTTCTATTATTTAAGCCACCTAGACTGGGATCTTTATTATGGCAGCCTAAGGTAAGACAAAGTAGTAGGAGAAGGCAACTCTGAATAATGGGGTCAATAATGGGGTTCACTGTGGTAAAAATCTAAAAGTGATGTAACTAACAATGTTAGTCTGCTTTTTATTTTCACCATTTCTAAAAAATGCCCATGAGAATACTTTAAAAAATCATTCCTTCTTAATCTCAGGAAACGAACTGAGGGTTGCTGGAGTGGAGCAGGGTGGGAAGGATGCGGTGGCTGGATGATGGACATTGGGAGGTTAGGAAGGGAAAAATGAAGGGAGGGAAATCGGAAGGGTTGATGAACCATGAGAGACTATGGACTCTGAGAAACAAACCGAGGGTTCTAGAGGGGAGGGCGTGGGGGGATGGGTTAGCCTGGTGATGAGTATCAAAGAGGGCACGTACTGCATGGAGCACCGGGTGTTATATGCAAACAATGAATCATGGAACACTACATCAAAAACTAATGATGTGGGGCGCCTGGGTGGCTCAGTCGTTAAGCGTCCGCCTTCGGCTCAGGTCGTAATCCCAGGGTCCTGGGATCGAGCCCTGCATCGGGCTCCCTGCTTGGCGGGGAACCTGCTTCTCCCTCTCCCTCTACTGTTCCCCCTGCTTGTGCTCTCTCGCTCTCTCCATCAAATAAATAAATAAAATCTTTAAAAAAAAAAAAAAACTAATGATGTAATGTATGGTGATTAACATAACATAATAAAATTTAAAATATAAATAAATAACCGATGGTGATAGCAAAACAAAACAAACAAAATCATTCCTGCCTAAGTGAACTATTGTCCACATTTCTTCCCCACCACTACATCCCTGGTTTCAAAGAAGATTAAATTAAATTCTTAGCAGACTGCTTGGTGTTTGGTGTATAATTTAAAAATATATATATAATATTTATATAGAAAAAATAATAAAGATCCAAAAGCCTTCATGCAGGTATTAAGAAATACAATGATTTTCAGATTGGAGAGCATGAAGAGGTTATTTTTGCACACAGTTTTGGTGAGGAATTGGATTCATGAATGTCACCAAAAAGTGGAGGGTCAGAAGCACACAGCTTCTTACCAAGTCGGCAAGTTGCAGCTGTGACCGCTGGTGCCCCTGAGCGGTCCTGGGACACCGCTCAGAGCTGATGCTGCTCTTATGTATCAGCTCTGAGACAAGTAATTACAGAAAACCAGTTAGGGTCAGGGATCCAGGATTGCAGTGTCCCAACACAACCACTGCTTTTTATATTGCTAGAACCACAAACTAGCAGGGCCCTGGGTCAGCAAGTATAGGAAAAGAACAATGTCTTTTTTGCCAGATTTTTTTTTTTAACCATCTAAAGATTGTCAAACAGCTTTTGAATGAGTAGTCTGAATATGGAGAATGCTCTTTTTTAATGACCCATGAAGGTAGAGCAGATTAATGAAAATGATGATTATTATCTCAGCACATGCTAGGACAGTAAGATCTTACCATTGAATTCTGCAATCATCTGCATTGAAAATGCAGATTTTCAATTCTCACTATGTAAAACATAGTGAGACTCCAAAGGAAGAAAGTTACTTGCAACTTTGAGACTGAGCAAAGATAACTAGTCCCTAAAAGCAACTAGATTTGCATATAAGATGCTGCATAAGAACTAGAAATAGATCCAGGGTAGAGAAAAAGTAGAACATTTTATTTTCTGTGGCTGGTCCATGATCTTTCCACTGGTGTGACTAATTTCCTTCTGATTCTTGATTGTTTCTACTCCCAATTTTAGCTTAAGGTACATAAACCAGGGTTATTCTGAAACAAAAGTAAAGCCAAAACCAAAAACCAAAACAAAAAACAAAACAAGTTTGAACATGGTTAGTGAGAGAATAAGAAGAAAGTAAAAAATTCTTATGTTTTCTACCTCAAAATAAAGTTAGGAAGGATTCAGTCCTCATTAACTAAATATACTCCTGGCTAAGCACTACTATTTAATCCAGAAAAAAAAAAGAAGAAGAAGAAGAAAGACAGAAAGAAAGAGAGGGAAGAAGGAAGAAAGAGAGAAAGTGAGAAAGAGAAAGAAAAGAAAATGAAGTAAGATCTTATTTCTATCACTTAGATGTAAGTTTCCAAGTCATAAAGGCGCATATTATATAACAATTGACACATTTTCCCAGGCTCAGCCTGTGTTAAGACAGGAAAGAATTAACACAAAACTTGATGGCTCAGGAATGGAATACAAATGATTTTCTTAGGTATAAGGAATATTTGAATCTATGTTCATGATTATATGGACTTCTCCAGGGTTTTCACATTTAAGGGGAGACACTAATTAGTCTAGAATGTGTTGTTTTTGTCCTTTTTCTGATAGTCTTACGTGGGGTAGAGTAGTGGAGTATTGGCTTCACAATTATTTTTTTTCATTCTTGGAAATGTAAGAGAGTAAATGCTAATATAATTGTTTATGTTCAGTCCTCAGTTTATTTATTAAGATGAAAAGAATTCAACAAATATGCATGCTTTTAACATTTCTTATATCTTTAACATTCCATCCATTCTTTTGGACAATTTATTTTACTTTATAAAAACATTGAGCAAATGTTTGAAGAAATGTGTGTTGTATTTTTGACTCATTTTACTTGTAGGTATATTATGCTTGCTGAATAATTGAAAGGTAAAATCAAAAGAAATAACTGTAAATGGTAAAGTACAATCAAATTGTGCTTAGTTTTGCTTTGAATAAAGTGAGAAATTGTGGACAAAAACAAAACACAAAAGGCAAAATTCAACAATAATATATTTAAAAAAGATTCCACAGGCATGTTTAAGTAGATTAAGACAAATGATTATGAATTTTTATATTTTCCCATTTAGAGATACTTTATATGAGGGCCGCCTGGGTGGCTCACTTAGGTAAGCAGCTGCTTTGGGCTCAGGTCATGATCCAGGGGTCCTGAGATGGAGCCTCGTCTCCTGTTCCCTGCTGAGCAGGGAGCCTGCTTCTCCCTCTCTCCGCCTCCCCTGCTCCAGCTCTCTCTATCTCTCTCTCTCTCTCTCAAAAAATTAAGTAAAATCTTAAAAAAAAAAACTTTATATGAAACCCAAAGACATTACAAAAAGAAATCACAGCCCAATATCCCTGATAAACATTGATGCAAAACCATCAACAAAACATTAGGAAGCCAGATTCAACAATGCGTTAAAAGAATCATACATCATAACCAAGTGGGATTTATTCCAGGGATGCAAGGAGGTTTCAATACCCACAAATCAATGTGATATACCACACTAAGAAAAAGAAGGATAAAAATCATAAGATCATTTTAATAGATGCAGAAAAAATATTTGATAAAATTCAACATCCATTTATGATAAAAACAAACTCTTAGCAAAATGGGTTTAATGAGAACATATCTCAACATAATGAAATCCATATATGACAAACTCACAGCTAACATATTCAATCCCCATTTTTAATCTTAAACCAGTTGTGTTGCTTCTACTTCCATGCCTGGATTCATTTCTATAACCATGTCTACTATCTGAAGTTTAGAACTCTTACCTGTATTTTTCAATAAATACTATTGTAACTAATTTCCCCATCTTCAATAAGTCTTCATTATAATTGATACTGTATATTTCTGACACATTTATGTTATTAAAACAAAAATCTGTTAACATCACTGTTATTTTTTTTTAAAGATTTTATTTATTTATTTGAGACAGAGAGAATGAGAGAGACAGTGAGCACATGAGAGGGGGGAGGGTCAGAGGGAGAAGCAGACTCCCTGCCGAGCAGGGAGCCCGATGTGGGACTCGATCCAGGGACTCCAGGATCATGACCTGAGCCAAAGGCAGTCGCCCAACCAACTGAGCCACCCAGGCGCCCAACATCACTGTTATTTTTAATATGAGTAATAAAGTTGACTACTTTACTTAATTTTGGCATTTGTGAAAATGACTTCAATTTATGCAACCCTTATAGAAATTCATAATTCCTAGAAACAGAGATGTTAATAGTTAAGACATCCTTGGATAGAAAAAATTCCAAACTTCCATTTATATAATCTGTTGATAGCCAATAGTCCTTGTAAATTTGGACTTACTGACAGAACAAAATCAATAGCTAATTTTGATTAATAACTGACTAATATGAGGTTTACATTCTGTCTTTGAGAGATTAATGCAATACATTTCTCCTTTTGATGTTCTTTGACATTTTGCAAATTAAATGGAGCCTTAAATATGATCCTCTTCAGCACAGAAGTGGACAGAATCCTTTGTGACTACTTTATTAACTTCTATCTGAGCACTCAACTCATGATCCCACAAGACAACTGTTCATTTGACAGATGATTATTGTTATTATATTTAAGACCCATAGCTCTTTAAACTTCGTTTCATGGGTTGGTAAGTAAGCACACATAGATGAAGCCTCAGTCAGAAATTTTAAATGGTGACATAATTAAGCTTATTATGATGATATCCTTTCATTAAAAATGTGCAACCATTACTTTAGCCCAGCTTGAGTTGTACTTGAAGAGCAAACCACTCTATGATTCTGACACCCACCAATAATAATAATGATAATATAATAGTTGTAAAATAATAACAAATAGTCATTATAACACAGTGTTTACTAAGTGCTAGATGCATTTCTGAGTGATTCGCATGCATTAAGTAATTTAAACTTTAGCAAAACCTTATGAATTAGGTACTATTATTAACCCCAGTTGCAAGTGTGAAAATTGAGAAGGAACTTCAAGTTATATTTACCAAGATCACAAAACTGTCTTGAAACCAGACAATCTAGCTATAGACCCCATGATCTTAACAGTATGCCATACCACCTTTAACTCAAATTTTAAGAGCATATTGTACAGAAGAAATTGTGCAAGACAACTGAGGGTTTTAAGAAACCCACAACATGCCACCGTAGTTTTAAATGCTGAAATCTATTTTTCAAAAAGCCAGAATAGCTGGTCACATAAAGGAGACTAAAATGTAAATTCTCTCTTCATTCATGTTGCTCTGTATCCATACAGAAATCTCTATGTTCTATATATTCTATATTCGTACTGCGCTTTTACCTTTAAGAATCCTTCATGTAAAAAAAAAAAAAATGCCTTCATGTATAATGGCCAGTTTATATTAAAGTCTTTTTTGTTACTCCCATAGCAGAACTCCTTTTCTTGTTGCCATGGGACCTGGTATTTGTACTCCTGTTTAGGTCTCTGGGCCCACTAGGTGCCAGACACCATGATCAAAGTCTCCACCAATGAAAACTAGAAGTAGAAATAGCAAACAGAAGCAGGAGTATAAGTAGTAGTAAGAGCAATAAGAAGTTCATGCAAAAACGTATTTGTCAGCCTGGCAGTTAATGGGAAATTGAAGACATTTATTTGCCACCACTTACTACAAAATCCTTGATCAAATAAGAGAAACATCTTTCCAAAGAAGGGGTTGTGATGGTGATGATGGATAAATCCACTAAATTAAAATGAATATAAAAAAGAGAAATAAGAACTTTTGAAACTTGTACGTAGATAGATCAATTGTCATTGTCTTAGAAAACTCCAGAAAGAAAACTCTATGGTTCATATGAGAAAAGCCAAGAAGCCTATTATACTTCCAGGGTTTCATTAGCTGAACTTTGAAGTCCCCTTTTCCTCTAACATTCAATGTATTTTATTTGTATCTATTCTTGAAATTCTGACTATTCCACCCACCTTAACTTAATTTTCTAACTCTAAGTTTAAATGTCAAATTGTTAAAAGTTAAAGAAAGCTTAAATTCCAAAAAACTTTAAAATGCACTGATGAGAACTTTAAGTAAACTATCCGTACGTATTGTGAATTCTCTCCCTCTTTTTTTTTTTCCTTTTTTTTTTCTCTCTCCCTCTTTTTAAAGAGGAGGGCACTTGTGATGAGCTCTGGGTGTTGTATGTAAGTGAAGAATCACTAAATTCTACACTTGCAACTAATATTACACTGTATGTTCACTAACTGGAATTTAAATAAAAACGGGAAAAAAGGGATTTTTCTAACTTCAAATATTTTATTAATTTCTTTTAGGCAGGTCACCAATATCTTTCAAACTTTTTAATGCAATCATATTACATTGTTATTTGGTGTAAGTATCTAGTAACACCTAAAAACAACAATAGCAACATTGACAATAATAATAACAATATAGTTAAATCAGTAACACATAATAGCAAAGTTCTCAAATACATAAATCAACATACTGGCAAAGATAAAAGAAAAATTAGGAAAATTTACAATTACAGTTGGAGACTTAAATATCAATCTCTAAGTAATTGAGTAAGTAGATTAAAAAATAATAAATTGAACACCATCAATTAAGTCAACCTTATGGATATTTATACAATCAAGTAGCCAATAACAGCAGAATACTATATTTTTCTCACATTTGAATACAGTACTGACTAATATTGACCATATGCTGGGCCATAAAACAATATTAAATGTATTTCAAAAGGTCAAAGTCATTCAGAGAATGTTTACCCACCACAATGGTATTTAATTAGAAATCATAATAATAAGATATTTGGAACTTAAAGACCACACTGCTTACTGATTAACCAAAGGGTTGCTTGTGCTTTTTAAAAATAATAGAGAAAATAGGGTGCCTGCGTGGCTCAGTCAAAGCGTCTGCTTTCAGTTCAGGTCATGATTCCAGGGTCCTGGGATCGAGCCCTGCATCAGGAGCTTCTCCCTTTCCCCCTCCCCCTGCTTGTGTTTCCTCTCTCTCTCTCTGTCAAATAAATAAATAAAATCTTTAAAAAAAATAAAAATAATAGAGAAAATAGAGAAAATCACAAAGAATCTAGAATATAAATTACTAAGTGATACTAAAAACATAACCTATCAAAATTCATGCACAGCAGCCGAAGCAGTCTTTAGAGGTTGCTTTCTGTATCAAAATGTTATCACAGTCTTCCAACATCTTTGACAACTCTTTCTTGTTCTCCTCTGCTGCCACCTCCCTCTCTTCTATATTCTTCTTATATGTTGGTATGTTTCAAGCTTCTATCCTAATCTCTCTTTTTTTATATACTATGCAATCTCTAGAAGATCCTATACATCTTGAATTCTTAATGATTATTATTACTTTATTTACAACACAACTACCTGAGCTTTAAACCCAACAGCCATTTATGTATCTCCATTATGATTGTTCATAGCTCCCCAAACTAGATTTATAACTGAACTTGATTATTTCTGTTCTTGTGTTACCTTTATCCATTAAAATCCTTTTTTATAAAGCTGAGAGTCAATTTTAATTGTTTTCCTTACATCCATTCATTCTCCTCATAAAATAATCTCCAGATTAAAGTCAGGGTGATAATTGCAAAAATGTAAATTTGATCATAATTCTTCTCTACTTCTGTTATCATCATAGTCCAAGCAAAAATAATTGATCATTTTTAGACAGGTCTTGAGATTTTTTAAATTTAAAGACAAGTAAAGACTTGAAGTGTTTAAACAGAAATAAGTATACCTACACAATATTAAATGACAGAAGATAACAAAGAAAAGTTTATTTTGAAAAGAGTTATTATTCATGTGTGAATATTATAGAAATATTTAATGTAGTAATAGCCCAGGAGATATACCCTATGTCTTTTCAAATTTTTTTGACAATTTAATACAGTCAACTAATATATAAATTATGATTGGAAAATCTTGCTATTAAAAAAACAACTTTGAATAAGTATATAAAGGATTGGAAGAGTAAGTGGTTGCTAAACATATATATATGTGTTTATATATATAGTGTGCTAAATATATATATAATATTATATATAATACTATATGTAAAATTCACAGATCATTTAGATGAAAAATAAGATGTCAATAAAAATGCATATAAAATGTTTTGATAAAATATTCCAAGCTGGTATTAAAAGAAAAATGTGTGGTGTACATGGAGCTAGCTACACCTCCCATGTCGCTTTGGAAGGACTTGTAGCCTCTCCCCACAGACAGCCTCTAGCTGTCAGCTCTTTCAGGGTCTACCTCAGCTTCAGAGACCAGCATTTCCTAAGGGCTCACACTTCTTAGGGTGACTCATATCTCACAGCTGATAGAGGAGATGGTATCAGGTTAGCCATTTTGACACCACACGGAACAACTGAGATGGGTCATATATGCTTCAGAGTTCCACATGGAATTACCTGAGGTGTTTAAAGTTTGCACAGCAGTTCACTTTCTCTCAGTCTTACCTCCCACCTTCCCTTCCACACGTGTCGATCCCTGAGAAACATCCTATGTGCTCAAGCCTCTATTAACATCCATTTGCACAAATCCCAATCTGCAAAGAAAGATTACTTATGGTTATGAAGAGATGAAGGACTTTCACTTTTTATACAGTACTGATCCATTTTACAATGAGCATGTTTTATGCTTTGCCTTTTTACATGTAATCTTATAAAGAAATTATATCACTTACATTATTTTATCATTACACAAGTTTGGAAATTATAAATTAAACTTCAAGCAGCAAAGAAAAATTTAGCTACTTAATAAAATGACCACTTCCACTTGAAACTTTGAACGGAAAGAAATCAAAATTGCAACTAAGAGGTATTTGGAAAATAACTATAATGAGCATGTTTTCTACAAGAAGTTATAACCATTCTCCCAAAGGTGTACCTCATAGCAGATTCAGGAGCAAAAATGTTATCATTTTTAAAAAGCACAACTCAGAAATAATCAATTAAGCATTCATTCCATAGAGTTAGGCAAAAAACTCTAAAATATAGAAAGGAGAAATCAATTATGGAAAAATGAAACTATCAATTCAGATAAAAGAAAAAAAATAATTATAAACATAATGTGCCCAACATGTAGGTATATAGTATGTGGATAAATATCAGTAGGAAAAAAAAAACAAACAGCAAAAATATTCACAAGCATGTGATTTAGGCATGTAAAAAAGATTATTACTATATATGAAAATGATTTTAAACAATTAACTTAAACTACATGGTAATAAATGTAGCAAGCTGTAGGGAATTAATGAAGTTGAGAAAATACAAATTATCAAAATTAATCTGAATGAATGAGTACATAAATTGCCTTAGAAGAAATTGAAAAATATTTGAATTTGCAAATAATTATATTCAGAAATCGTACCAACTGTAGATGTTTTCATGAGGTGATTTGTGACTAAATGTTAAAGAATAAATAATCTATATGTCAGTTAGATCATACATATTCCATAGCCTAGTTGAAAGGAGTTAATTAATTTTAAGATGTTTTCATGGCCTTGATATAAAAAAACCTGTTTAGGAAAAAAAAAGGTTGGGGACAACTGACAAGTACCATTTATAACTATATGTTGATTGAGCATTCTAGCTTCTATGCTAAGGACTACATACATTATACCATTTAACATTCTCAACCATCTGAAAGAGTAGGTTATTTTATTATCTCCACAATACACAAAAAGTACTAAGCCTGAGCTGGTTTGGACCAGTTGCCTAAGGTTACAAGCTAAACTAAGATGGCAATGGGATATGAATTCAGATTTTTCAAGGCTTAAACTATGAACCTCTGCAGTCTGACTCAAAATATCATAAATATGATATTAGAAAAATATCATCCAATAGAATGTCAAAAACTGATAAAATCACCAAATGTGTTATTTTCTAAAAAAGCAAAAATAATTCAACATTCTGATATCTATGTATATGATTTTTCACATCAGCAGTTCAAAAGGGAGAAAAATATTAACTCCCCAACATATGCTAAGAATGTTATCAGAAATACTTGAAATGCTTTTCTAATTATACACAAATGCTACTGTTCTATATAATGCTATGACTAGTCAAATTTGAGCTCTAGATACTAGATTTTTTTTAACCGTGGGTTTTCTAGCACTTGGCAGAAGAGCTCATTATTATTATTTGCTTATATCAGACATTTCCTATAATGATAAAACATAAGTGCAATTCCTATTAAAATTCATAATCTTTATATTCCCGTATTTGTTGTTTAATATCTATCAAATGTATCAAAAAAAGAAAAGAACTATTATAAAGGAAAGGATTATCATCATTTATAGATAATACAATTCTTACTGTAGAAATGTAAATCAACCGAACAATTATTACACCGATTAAGAGAGTTCAATAAGATAACAGATAAGATAATAAATATTCAAAATCAAGGGTTTCTTAGTGAAAGCAATAACCATATAGAAATATAATGAAAATTTTTCTTTCACGGTGTAAAGAAAATCTAAATATTCAAAATAATAATCATATGCAAGTTCTAGAGAGAGAAAACCATGAAATTTTAATGAGAAAAAATATACATAGAGAGAGAGAGAGAGAGAGAGAGAAATGGCACTAGTCAATGGATGAGATATTGATGCTGATCACTATCGACAGGGAGTCAATATGTCGGAAATGAGTTTATGAAACTTTTTATATACATATAGTAGAACTCAACAGATATCACACACAAGTGGAAGAAATATATTACTACCTATACTGTCAAAACCATTAAAAAAATTCTTCCTCAAGGTGGAAAAATAAATGAGTATATTGAACATGACCTTCGCATTAGAAAATGCTCAGGCAGATATGTGAGGAAGAAAAGGAAACTTTTCATTACCATGTTTGTATTTGTTGAGGTAAAAAGACACCAGTGATTTTCTTCTAATCTATTCATTAAAGCCTTTGCACGTGTTAATTCTCCCAGAGTAAAATAAGAATTCAAATGGCACTCTTCCATACAACACTGCCTCATTTGATACTAGAAACCTATTTTTAGATTTAGCTGCAGTTTGTTTGTTTTTTTTCAAATGTAATTTTGAGGTAAGTTTCTTAAAAAAGACAAATCATTACCAAGAGGGGAGGAAAAAAAAAAAAAACCTTCATTTTCATTTTCTTTTTCGGTTTAGGACTTATTTTAACATCTTTTTTTTTCCTTTTAAACAAGACATTCATAGAATGTGCTAAATTCAAATCATACCCTAGGTAAGTCTCTGTACTAGGAGCAGGGCAATATTCTCAATCTTTTCTCCTGATTGCAAGAAAAAAAACACAGTAACTCACATATGCTCAGGAGTTTGATAAGCATTTGTTAAGCAGATGTATTTAGAAGAAAGAAGTAATTTGTTGGATTATGTTATGAAGAAAAATAAGTGAAGTAAAGGGATGAAAGAATGCTGCACAGGGATGGGTTGTTATTTTATAGAGCATTATCAGGCAAAGATTCGGAGGCCAGGGACATCTAAGTAGACATGGAGGACTTGTGAGTGTGAGCCGTTCATTTCTAGGGAAAAATCATCATAGGCTGAGAGAAAAGCATCCACAGAGGCCCAGAGCAAGGTGCATTTGTGAGTCCCGGGACAGAGAGGCAGTAGGATACCTGGTAGGAGATAAAGTGAGGGCTAGACAGGGATTACTCATTGGGAATTTTGTGGGCCATTGAAAGACTTGTAGGTTTACTCTGAGAGACATGAGAAGTCATTGGATGGCTTTAAGCAGTAACAGTGGTATTATCTCACTTTTTGTGAGGATCACCTGTTTTTGTGTTGTGAATCAACCTTAGAGGAATTAGGGTACAACTAAAGAAATTAGTTGGGAGGCTTTATTTATTTATTTATTTATTTATTTATTTACTTACTTACTTACTTACTTGTTTGTTTATTTATTAAAGATTGTATTTATTTATTTGACAGAGAGAGATACAGCGAGAGAGGGAACACAGGCAGGGGGAGTGGGAGAGGGAGAAGCAGGCTTCCCGTGGAGCAGGGAGCCCGATGCGGGGCTTGATCCCAGGACCCTGGGATCGTGACCTGAGCCAAAAGCAGACGCTTAACGACTGAGCCACCCAGGCGCCCCTAAAAAAATTAGTTTGGAGGCTATTTTAAAGAATTTAGGCAAGATTTCATGATGGCCTGGACAAGAATGTCAGTAGTGGAGGTGATTGGAACTTGTTGGGTGTATTTTGAAGAGCTCACAGTGTAACATGCTCATGCTCAAAACCTGAATTGGCTTCTCCTCTTACCAAGGTCTGAAAGTTCTTTCTGGGTTGGCCCCCGCCTACTTCTCCCAACTATTTTCCATTACTTTTTTCATGAATGCCCTCTTGTGCATCAAATCTATTCACAAATGTGATATCCTCAGAGAAGTCTTCCCAGAATAGCCATCTTAAATATATCTCCATCATTTCACTGTCTTCTTGCCCTGACCCTTGTAACTTCATAGCTTTTATTAATATTTATCTTTATATTTTATTTATTCTCCCTTTCCACTTTTAAAACCTAAATATAAAAAATATTATATTTTGAAATAGATACAGAAAAATTCATACCAGCTTCACATGAAAACTGCTACAGATGTTAATTATGTGACATTGCTGGGAAAACAATCTAAAATCTTAGAAATACTAAGTGAATTCTACAGTCATTTACAATTTGTGTTCTGTGTCTTGTTCATTATGCTGTTTTCCACCAATTCAATAATTTCTTTTAATCATAAATGTAAGGAAAATTACTAAACCTACATGTTGTATCTTCCCTCGCATTTATGATTTCCTCATGTCAAAAAATAAAATAAATTTCTATAAAAAACAGGGGTACATAATTATTAGATTCATTACATTAGTGATCTAATACTGTAAATGTCTTCTTAGTACTGAATGTGTTCCTGCGTTCCTAAATTAATTCAAGAAGTTTATTGAACTCCTTGGGGCACCTGGGTGGCTCAGTTGTTTAGGTGTCTGCCTTCGGCTCAGGTCGTGATCCAGGGTCCTGGAGTCCCCCATAAGACTTCCCGCTCAGTGGGAGTCTGCTTGTCCCTCTCCCTCTGCACCTCCCCCCCCAACACTCATGTGGTCTCTCACGCTCCATCTTTCAAATAGATAAATAAAATCTTAGGGAAAAAAAGTTTAGTGAAGACCTTGATTGTACAAATTGACAGAATTCAATTAGACATTACTCTTGCCCTCAGAAAGCTTTTATTTTAATAGAGGGTAGCGTATTGCTATCAATTTCAGAATCGATATCTGAATAATATTGGGACTTCTCATCTATAACCACAATATTTCCCCATTCAATGTTCTTTTTTTAATCAGGGTTTTAGCATACAGATTAATGTAGCATACATTTTAGATTTATATCTAAGTGTTTCATAGCTTTGGTGCTATTTTAAATGGTACTTTTTCTAATTTTCCTTGAATTTCCCACTTTTTACTATTCATATATTATAATGCAATTGATTTTCGTATATTGTCATTGTATCCTATGACCTTGCTTAATTCACTTATTAATTACAATAATGTTTTTGTAGATTCTCTGGAATTTTCTAGAGAGACAACTATTGAATTACATTTATTTTTCTTGTCTATTGCATTGTCAGAATCCCCAGTATGATGTTGAATAAGAGTGGTAAGAAGAGATATCCTTTCTTTATTCCATGTCTTTGGGAGAAAAAAGCTGTATTTGAACCATCAAATATAATGTTAACTGTAGTTGTTTTGTAGATGTACTTTGTATAGATAAGGATTTTCCCTTATATGCTATGGATATTGTGACACAATTAATTGGTTTATGGATATTGAACCAGCGTTGGATTTTTAAGATAAACTCCAATAATCATGAAGTATTTTTTTCTTTTTATATATTGTTGGATTTATTTGCTAGTAGATTGTCGAGGGCCTGTCTATGTTTCTTAAGAAATATTGGTCTGGGGCGCCTGGGTGGCTCAGATGGTTAAGCGTCTGCCTTCGGCTCAGGTCATGATCCCAGGGTTCTGGGATCGAGTCCCGCATCGGGCTCCCTGCTCAGCGGGGAGCCTGCTTCTCCCTCTGCTTCTCTCTCTCTCTCTTTCTCTCTATGTCTCTCATGAATAAATAAATAAAATCTTAAAAAAGAAGAAATATTGGTCTGCAATTTCTTCTCATCTTTTTCTTGGTTTTGATAGCAAAATGATGCTCATAAAATAAGTAGTAAGTATTCACTTGTTTTCTATTTTTCAAGAGATTGGTATTATTTCTTCCTTAAATGTTTGGTAGAAATTAACAGTCAAGCCATGTTATCTGTTGTTTTCTTTGTTGGAAGACTTTTCCCTACAAATTCAAATCCACAAATAACAGGAGTTCAGGTTATGTATTTCTTCTAAAGTTAAGTTTTGATTGAGAATTTTATCCATTTCCTTAAAATTCTAGAATTTATGAGCTTAAAGTTGCTCATAATATTCTCTTATTATCCTTTTATTGTTGGTTAAATCTGTAAGGATGTCCCAGTTAAATTGCTAGTATTGGTAATTTTGACACATTTTCCCTGTCGCTTGCTCTCCGTCAATCTCTCTGTGCTTAGTCAATGCTAGCTAGAAGTTTATCAATTTTATTGAACGTTTCAAAGAACCAGATTTGATTTGATATTCTCCGTTGAATTTTTGTTTTCAATTGTATTGATATATAATCATATCTTAATTATTTCTTTCTTTTGCTTGCTTTGTGTTTAATATTTGTTTCTAATTTCTTAAGGTGGAATGTCAGATCAATGATTTGAAATCTTCCTTTTATAATTAATAGTATGATTTTTATTTTTATTTGTACTAATATCTTATATTTCACATATGATTATTATATAATTATTTTTACAATGAATTACATGTTCTATAATATTCATATCATAGAACATATGTTATATATATTATAGCCATAATGTTCAATTTAATTAATTTTCCTTCTAAGCACTGCTTTAGCTGCCTCCCTTCAATTTTGAAATGTATTTTTAATGTTTTAATTTTCATTCAATTAAAAATATTTCTACTTTCCCTGTTGATTTTCTTTCTGACGCATTTTTTTACTAAAGAAATATGTTACTTAATTTCCAAATAATTTAGGATGTTCATGATATCTTTCTGTTAATGATTTCTACTTTAATCCCCCCCTTTCTTTTTTGAGAGGGAGAGAGAGAGAGAGAGAGAAAGGGGGAGGGGTAGAAGGAGAAAGAGAATCTTAAGCAGGTTCCACACACAGAACAGAGCCCAAAGTGAGGCTCCATCTCACAACCCGGAGATCATGACCTTAGCTGAAATCAAGAGACAGACGCTTAACCGACTGAACCACCCAGGCATCCCCATACTTTAACTCCCCTTTCATTAAAAAATAGATTCTATATGATTTCAATATGTATTCATTTCTTTGAAGTTTATTTATTGTTTAGCATATAGCTACCTTGGTGAATATTTCAGATGTTCCTGAAAAGAACATGTATCCTGCTATTTCTCTGTAATCATCAATTAGGCCAATTTGATTTAATCTGGGTTTTTCTGGGTCTTTTATGTCTTTTCTGATTTTCTGTGTACTTTTTCTATTTATTATTGTGAGAGAAGTATTGATATCTCCAATCACCATTTTGCAATTCTGTGTAGATTTTGCCCTTCCCTTCTATCAATTTTTGCTTATGTGTTTTGAGGTTTTGTCAGGCAGGACAGTCACACTTAGGATTGTTATGCCTTCTTGGTGGATTCACCCCTTTGGTCTTCATGGAATGTGCCTCTTTACCCCAGGTAAGTCTTATTTTGAAGTATGCTTCATCTGTTCTTAGTCACTACAAATTTTTTTTAAATAAATGTTTATATAATAAAACTTTTTTATCCTTTTACTTTTAACCTCTTTATATTTCTGAATTTAAAATATATTTCTTGAATACAGCATATTGTTCTATCTTGATCTACTCATCTAAAAATCTAACAATCTCTTTCTTTTAATCTGTTTAGATTATTTACATCTAATTTACTATTATGGTTGGATTTAAATCTATCAACTAGGATTCCTAGTTTTTTTTCTGTTTAATTATTTTCTCCTTTCTTTTTAGACCAGTTTTAATGTAATTGAGTATTTTTTGCAATTCTATATAAAGTGTAATACATTCTTAGTATATTTATAATAGACCACCTCTTTTCTTTTAGATAAATAAGCAATATAAGGTAAAATACCTTAATTTGCCCAATTATCAGGAAACCTTCATTTCTTTCTATGGATCTATGTTTCTGTATGGCATTGATATCCTTATGTCTAAAAAGCTTCCTTTAAAATTTTTTGTAATGCCATATAATGCAGTATAAATTTCCACACTTGTGGGGGAAATCTGCAATATGAAGACAATTACATTATTAGGGGAGTCTGTACCAGGAAGAGAGCTACCACCAGAGATGACTTTTACCTAAAAAATCATCTGCATAACAAAGCAATTCTTGTGTACCAAACATCTCCTTGTCTCATCTTCCAGTGAATTTAATACCACACCACAGAAGGCCCAAACCCCTATCTCTTTCCTTAGTTCAGGATGGTATATACATCTGAAAGAGTGTGGGTGCCTTTTGAGTCTCATATTTCTGTGGAACTCCCATATGTACATAATTAAAATAGGTTGTTTTCTCCTGCGAATCTGTCTTTTGTCAATTTAATTCTTAGACTAGCCACAGATCCTCTTCTTCTTTGTCTGCTGTAATCATGGGCTCAGAGCGTGGACTGTTTGCTGGGGGATTTTTCTCAGTATTGCTGCTCTACCCTCAGTGGGAACTCTGAGACCTCCTCGCCCTACTTGCATCTCAGAGAAGGTCTGTCTCCAGGGTCTCCCCCCTCTATGGCGACAAACTTCGCTTGTAACTCAGCGCTCCGGAGCTGTCTGCGTGGGAGTGGGGAGCAGGAGGTCTCTGCTGGCCTGATTCAGTACCAGCTTTAGGCAGACCTGTGCCACAGTGGCACAGTGACAGAAGATATCTAATAGTTTCCACTCAGGACAGTTTAATTCTGTTTTTCCAAGAAAAAGGAGTTTTTTATTTTACTTTTCCCCAACCACCACAGGTCTTTCACTCTGTCGTGGGGCTGACGAGCTTTGCTGCTAGGTCCTCACCAGCTTAATGGCTTTGTTCCTTAGAGGAAAGAGGACTGAGAGGGACTTCGTGCTTTTCCCTGCAGGATCAGCCTTTCCTCTCCCACAGACCTGAAATTCTCAAGGTAGTTTTTTTCCAGCCTCCTGCCCTGCCCTAGTTTTTCTCCTGTGCACCCTCGAAAGTCAGTGGAGAAGAGCCCACCCGTGGATGCAAACTCTACCTGTGTCTGCATCTCCCCGCGATTCTGTAATTTCTAATCTCATGCTCTCCCACATTCGTCTTTTATCCATTCATTAGAAGTTTTAGGTGAATTCTTCTTCCTAGTTAGAGCAAAGCCTCATCTGATTCTTGCTCCCCCAGGTACTGTTCTTCTCCCACCTCTGTGTGAGGGTATCTCTCTTTCATTAGATTTCAGACAATGTCATTGCCTTGAGACCTCAGCTTTCTAGTAGGTTCAACAAAAATTGTGATTTTTGAAGATTAACTACCTCTTTTTTTCATTAAGTGAGAGCTACACTCTCTAGTTTTCTCTACCCCAGAACGAGAACTCGTTTGTAGTTAGCAATGACATACTTTTTTTTTTTTAAACTGTGTAAGACTGATGAATTACAAACCTGTACCTATGAAACAAATAATATGTTATATGTTAAAAAAAAGCAATGACATACTTCTTACATTAACCAAGTTATTTGTTGATTTTTGTCTTCTGTATTGATTTTTGGATCTTAATTTTTTTTCTCTTAGTTTCAATTTCCTTCGGTCTGAAGTATATCTTAGTATTTTAATTTTTAATCAATTACATGTAACTGATAAAATCTCACAGTATTCATTTGCATGACACTGTCAGTTGACAGTTTAGGTATAAAGGTCTAAGTTGAGAGCTGTTCTCACTGGTCATTTTAATGGTACCCTTTCACTGACCTTTGGTATTTGTTGCTGCTAGGAGACATTCATTATGAGCCAAATTATTATTTACTTTTAGGTAATTTATCTTTTCTTCCTGTTTTTAAGTTTTTTCTTTAAAATTAGAAATTCTATTACAATGAATTTAGAGTTTGTTTGTTTTCTGGTTTGTTGTATTTAACTTGTGCATCTCAGAGCTTAGGGAGCTTTCAAAACCTGAGAACTCATCTTTTTTGCTTTGTTTGTTTACATATTGGAAAATTTCCAGCCATTATTCCTTTCAATATGTCTTCTTCCCAATTTCCCATTGTCTCTTTTGATAAGTCTTAAGAAATATGTGGTGAATTTTCTCATTCTACTTTTCATGCTCTTAATCTCCCATATTTTCTGGCATTTTTGTCTAAATTCTATTTCATTACCTCAAATCTGTTATAAAATTCACTTATTTTCTCTGAATCTGTATCTGTTTTATCTATCAATTGGATGTATTTTAATGCATCTATTGGGTTCTTCACTTCAATGAGTACATTGTAGTATTTCTTCTATTCTAACATGCATATTTTCCACATTTAACACCTCTGAAATTGTGATATATTTCATAGCTAATTACATATTAAAATTATTATCACTGAATGTGTGTTGTTATTAAGTGGTCATTGTTTCCACATGTATAATTAGAAGTTAGTCTCAAAACTTATGAATGTTTGGTAGTCCATTTATTAAAAAAAATCTTCATGTAGATTTTGGATTTAAAAATGGAAATATATTGCTCTTAGCTAATGTCAAATACCTGGCCATGCCTCAAATCTGCCTCTTTTCTTTCTCATAGTTATATATGTTACCTTTACATGGTATTTCAAATGGCCAAATGGATCATATTTTACTTTTTAAGAATACTCAGGTTTCTAATATAAGCTAAAATAAAACAATGATGTAATTTTGTCATATATCATTTAGTTAAAAGTAATAAAAATCAACCAGTATTTATTGGGAAGCTACTATGTGCATGTCACTAGGTATACATGATACTAATTAAGAAAACAGCATTTGATTCAGACACATCTGTCTTCAAATTTGGGCTCTACCATTTAAATAGCTGTGGGACAAGAAGTAAGTCACTAAATCTCTCTGTGCCAGAGAATGCCAGCTGACTATCAAGTCTATTTTTCCAGCCTTCCTAATGATGCAAACTTAATTTTGAGATCAACACATTGCTACCAAGATTAAAGTTTATGTTATCCAGCCTACATTATAGTTATATAAGGCCATGTAGATGGGTTCTGGCCTGTATAATTTGAGGAGAGAAGGTGTGTGGTACTTATTGGAAGGCTCCTTAGTAGGATGAGGCAAATCCCCTTTCTCTTCACTTTTCCTACTGGTTGAAATATCAGTGTAATGGTTGGAACTCTACCTGATATCTTTGATCACATGGTGACCTGCTGAGAAAGGCAAGGGAGAAAGAGAGAATTCTGACATCTTGATGACACTTTGGGATCACCATGGCAGCTCGGGTCTATTTTTATATGAGAAATAATTTTGTTAAGGCACTATGTTTTTTTTTTCCTATTATATGCTGATGAGCTAATCCTAGCTGAATCACCTTTTAACTTTTCATCTTCTCATGTGTAACATTTGGATAATTATAGTAACTATTTTATTAGGTTGTTTGTTGCAAAGAATATATAAGATAATGTATTAAATTGTGAAGCCCAGTTCATGGCAAATAGAATTATTTTTAAATGTTAGCTATTTTTATGCATTGCAAAACAATTGGTAAAGTGGTTTCTTCCTTTGAGAACATCATGAAGCCCATTTTTTCTCTTTTTATCTTCTACCATCTGTGCAGCCAATAATAGTGTGATTTGCAAATAATTTGAATATACAACATTTATCAAACTAGCTAAAGAATGAGTGCTAATCCTTTCCAAAGCATTTTATTAAATACGTTATTTTGTTCAAAAGAAAATTGTTATTTCTTGTATATGATGCA
The DNA here is from genome assembly GCF_009762305.2 of Zalophus californianus. Taxonomy (NCBI): domain Eukaryota; kingdom Metazoa; phylum Chordata; class Mammalia; order Carnivora; family Otariidae; genus Zalophus; species Zalophus californianus. The sequence continues at coordinate 120,760,678 of NC_045597.1, read as the reverse complement.
TGTAATTTATGATTATGGTACAAAACCAATCCTTCCATGTATAAAGTCCACTTAGATATTTGCCGAGGGAACTAAGAGAATTTTATTTGACTTTTTTTTAAGTGTGTGTACTGTATAGTGACTTAGGCAAAGATTTTAATATGTATGTATGTCCAAAATTTTGGAATAAAGTGTGGTTCTTTAATACCTCTTACAAAATTGTTCCATTTATAGTGGATCTGTCATTAATTTCCTACAAAATATTCCTGGAAGATCAAACTCTCTTTAGGTGGAGTGAAAAATGTATAAACACCGGGGATTTTATTTTAGCCTACTGGAAGACAATCATTGAAATTTTACATCCCTACTTGTTTACATGGATCCAAACTTATTGACAACCTTGGAATTACATTGAGATCACATTCTTTGGGCCAAGGGGAGGTATCTGGATGTCAAGTATGAGTTGCATTGACGATGTGTCCCCATGTATTAGAAGGCAGGCAGGGTAAATGGTAAAGAGGATCCAGAAATCTTTTCTTTGAATCCACATCACAGATGAGGTATCTTCTGAATTAGTCTGATTCTCAGTGGGTGTTGAATCACAGAAGCTTCTGCAGCAGACACATAAAGAGACCTAATTTTGTTGAAGACAGAATACACATGTTGTGTTATAGAGGCTGTCTTATCACAGTCCTTGCATATGTACAGTACAATTCTGCAATGCCTTTGATAAGTACTATTTCTTATTTTATTGAAAAACAGTAAGTAGTGACATAAAGCCCATATAAATTTGCTGGCTTGTAAGTTAAGTCTTCAGATAAACCATTCTTTCTTTTGTCTTGTTCCCCATACTTGCAGGGCAAACCCAATGTCAAATTGCTGTCCATTGAGAGTATATTTTATACTCTGCCCCCCCAAAATAATAACTGTCAAACATATTTTATTTTTTCTGTACCTTAGATGTGATCTTTAACCTATTTTTTTCCTTTATTGTGTTATTCATAAGTGAGGTGTATATATAAATCTTAAGATGCATGCTTTCTTCAATGAGACATAAGTTTTTAAAACCAAAAAAAAATATTGAAAATAATGTTTTACTAATTCAGAAAGTGAAAGTGTTAATTATCCTGTGTTGTAACAGCACTTACATTAATACTGTTGTAAAGGCAGATACCATATTTATCTTAAACTACCCCAAAGCAAAGAACCTGTGAAGAAGACAGTTACCTTCAGAACCATATTTATCATGTAAATAGCTCAGGAAAGGATACTGCCAGTTACATCTTTAAAATACAAAAATGCATGCATTTCACTATTTTGTAAATGCCAGAGAGATGCAGCATCCGTTAGAGTTAACGGTGCGGCACTTTTGTGTTCAGTAGCATGAATCATTAATCATGAGACAGGCCATATTCTTGTACTGCTTCTGCTTTCATTACTTGGCCTAATTAAACAGTTCTCTGAACTGGAATCTCAGATTCCTCTGTTACAGATTATCATTAATTATGGTGAAAGTGCTCAGAGATGTTGGACTCAATTATATTCTACTCAACTCTGGCATCGTGTGATTCATTGCGCAGGCTGCTCTGCAGATGTACTTTTCTTATCTCACACTCCCACTTTTGTAAATTGGGCTCTGGCAGCCAACAAACTAAGAGTTATGTGCTGCGTTTTCATTAAAAACATGTTGGAGAAGCAGAGACCAATTAAGGATTCTGTATTTTATAAGGAGTGATGAGATGAACGGTGGATTCTGGGAGAATTAGCTCAGTGAAGAAGCAATCTCAATCCCATTGTACTGCTAAATTTGGTACCTGTATTCTGTTTGGGGCTCAACTGGTTAAGTCGCTGGCTTGAAACTTTTTTTTTTATAATTTAAAATATATCAATTTATTGCTAGTCAATAGGAAGAAACTCAAAATTTTGTTTGGTGCTGTGTGAGCTACTGGAAAACACGCCCAGTGACTTATGCCAAGTACATTATACCTCCAAAGATACTAATTTCATCAATTTTGACAGTGATTTTTCATGCTATCTAATGAAACTTGTTCTATAGCACTCAGTCTAGGCAGGCTGGAGTAATATATGTCATAGACAGAGCCAAAATATCAGGATTTGCAGGCTTTTGGTCGTATTTGAGGTGTGCGTTTGGAGAAAGAGGAGTGTATGATTTGACATATGGCACATGCAAATCAAATTATCCCCAACTAGTTCTACTGCATTTAGAATTTATTTGAGGAGTCTCTCTTTTTTGTCTTCCTTCCTTTCCTCCTTTTCTTCTTTTTAGGAAAATGAAAAGATTTTTGTTTTGAATATTATGGAAATTGTGTGCATTTAAAAAAATGTGTTTTAGCAATTAAAAAAAAAAGCAAAGCTTATAATGCATGATTTCTCCAGTTTTCCCATTGGCTACAAAACTACGTACAAAAGCCAAATGTTTAAAACCAATGGCATTAAAACATTTCATGGAAAGACAATGTGTTTGTCTAATTTAAATTTGAAAACTACCAAAAAAAAAAGATAAGTTTTATTTGTAAGTTATCCATTCAGAAGTTAGATGAGTTTTGATAGGTCACGGATCATAATTTGGAGATTTATAGAAATTAAACTACAGTGATAAAGTAGGCAAACACGTTTGGGAAAAGTCTGAGAAGGATATCCCAGTTTTTGTTTCCTAGCATGAATTTTAAATTATAATAGAAATGATCTGCTTCTAAAACAGCTGTTTTTAAAATGAAATTGTCATTCAATTTACTTCTGCTGTCATTTTTTTAAAACGCAATGAATTATCAAGGTTTTTACCTGAAAATATTTATTTAATTAAAAATGAGTATTGACACTGATTTGGATAATATGGAAAGTTTGTGTTATTATTGATAAAAAGAGATAATTAATTATATAGTTCAATAGGAGCGTTTTTAAAAAAATGTATCATGGCAGGACATGATTTCACAATACCATCTATAGGGAAAAAGACAGCTTTCAGAACTCTTCTTACAAACCAACCATTTATTTAATTGCAGCAGCAAATGGATTAAAATCAATGCTTCCTGCTTGGTAAACATATTATTCTTACTAATATGTGAGAAAAATCCATAAACATGATTTGTCCAAAGTAAACATGAGGCGAAGGATATTCTCTTCCTCTATCTGACTCCACTTGAAAAGTATGGTACTATATCAAAGAGTTAAAATTGCTGTTTTCTTCCTTGTTTCTCATGCGAGAGGTTAACAAAAATAACACACAAGTAACTCTTATCACAAAGCATATTCTCAAGGGTGAAATATGGACAGCAGTGTCCTGGTTCAAGTTAACTCAACTAGTCACATGTCTTATCATTGCTAGTTTCTGTTTTTACGAATATCACCTTTTTTCTGTTCGACACTAAAAATTGTTCTCATTTTCATCTTAAAGCCACTGTCTTATATTTTAAAATATGTACAAAGCCACTGTCCTATATTTTAAAATATGTACTGGATCAATTCACCCACAAGAGCAGCTCCAAAAATAAAGGAAGGGTATATCCTTTGTCTGATTTTCATTTTTTCTAAAAGTTTCTATTTTGATATTTTCTAAATGAGATTTAATTTTTATGATTTCCATTGACTATATGTCCATTTCTCCTGAATGCAGGTCAGGAAGAAAATAGAATTAAAACAATGTGGAGGGAAAAAAAAGTTCTAGATGTAAGTAAGCCTTTTGGCTTAACAGTTTGTAGGTTTTCATATCCTGCAGTAGTTTCAGGTTTTAATATATATGAAAATCAGTGGTCTTGTATCTATGCATATGTGTCATCTATAATATAATTTTGACAGATGGTGAGCTGGATAAATCTAGTCCCTGACTATCGAAAACCTTGGCTTGACTTGCACTCTACCAAAACTTGTTTAAAAAGGCATTCACATGTATTTATTTTTTAAATAAAGATGCATTTTTTTTTGGCCTGCCCTTATTTCTCATTGAGATGCTGGCATCCCCATCTTTGACGGTCCCATATACACATTTTACCTGAGCTGTTATGATTTTTTTAGAGGCTTATTCCATGCATAATACTGATGACAATACTATTCTACATCTCCTCCTTATTAAAAATAAATATGTTACCTTGCCCCTGTTTGCACCATCTAAAATTCTGACAACAATATCTTAGTTTGAAAAATACAAACCTAGAAACCAGGAAGCAGTTTCCCCCACTAGCAGCTCCAGACAGACTGCTCATTGAAAATGTAATACACTGCCGCCGTGTCACAGGTCAGTTGGCAAATGGCAATCTGAATTTTAAAAGGAATATGAATAAAATTCTGTTTTATTTTGAAAATGAACTTTCTGCCCTCCATCATGAATCCAATATATGTCTTAATCTTCTATGCTCTTGAAGCCTGCGGCTCCTGGCTGAGTCCTTTGACTTCTGAACCTAATAAGGAAATAGGTTGTTTTCTCATCCTCGTCTCATTTTTAGAAGGGCTGAAACAAACAGTCCCCTATTTCAAATGTAATTGACAAAGCATAAAAACATGTATGTTATATAATTTTAGGTTTGCAACCAAGCTCAGCACTGGGATGTTTTATTTTTAAATTTGATTAAGATGTTATACCTTTGGAAATGTGCTGTCAAGATTCAAAATCAAAATTTCCAAGTGTACGATTACATGTTTACCTTAGAACTGTACATGTGAGGCTGATAAAGGATAGACTCGATAATGGTACACTTCAATTGGGAACATTTTCATTTAACCTGAACATTATTTGTAGCCACAGAGAGAGATGTATAGGCAGAATCTTAAAAATATATTTATGGCTGTTGTTGCTATTTAAAAATCAACGGAGTGTATGCTGTGTCTGTAGCTACGTTTTGTTTTTTTTTCCCCTAAATAGAAGTTACTTCATCATTATGCTCATATCTTTCTAACTTGAATGTTTCCACATTCATTTAAATTCATGACTTCTAATTAGAAAATAAAATGCTCTTCTTTTCAGAAAAAAAAATATTTTGAGTTTTGAGCATGTTTGTCCTCTTATTTAAAAATCTTAAGAGTGATATATTGCCAGGCCTTAATTATTCTTGTGGTTTTTTTAATAAAATAATTATGGGAACTACGTTTTAAAAAATGGTAGGATGTGAAAACACTGAAAATGAGTGGAATTAGGCATGCTATGCTGCTATCGTATCTCATGATTATATTTGTGTAGCATCGTCACAATCTAACTAATCATTCCAAGGAAATAAATGCTGACATTTCATTGAGTGTGTGTGCAGGTTGTGTGAGAGTGAGAGGCGCACATGCACACTTGAGTAGAGAGTTATTTTAATGGTTGGATTATTTTTAAACCTAAAACTTGTCCCGTACTGTCTTTCAGAATATAGCTATGTTTTACATTTCTTTGGGTATTATATGGTCATTCTAAGCTTATAGCAATTAACATATGTACAGTGACACTCTAATTATTAAATATTATAAAGACGGAGAACTTTTTAAAACTTGAAACAGCTGTAGTTAGTCCCCACTCCCTTTCTTGATATTCCAATAATATAAAGTTTCAAATAAAACATAAACCAAGATAAGCTCAATAGAATCACTTACAGTTCAACAAATAATTACTGAATATCCAATACAGTCCAAACATTGAATTAATAGCTAAGTATACAAAGATGAATAAGGTGTGGTCTAGAAACAAAAAGATGGATCTTTTAGTTGGGGCAACCAAGCAAATAAAATGGTAACTGCCATCAAGTGAGACAAGTAAAATGAAAGAGGTGGGTGAAATTAGTTAGAAGCACACAACAGGGCAGATAACCTGGCATAGAGAAAGAGGAACCCAAGGAAAGCCTTGTGGGAAAAGTGATGCCTAACGGTATTCTTAAGGGAAGATATGGAATAGGTTACATGAACTGAAGGTTAGATTATCTTCCGACAGGGTGAGTTGATATTATGTGAGCATGAAATTTTTAAATGTGTAAGGGGAGGGATTTATAGGTATGATGGGTAACTGGAAATAGAGACTATAAATTCCACATTGTGCATTATTTCTTAACATCCATTTTACTGCTTCCCCATTGTATACGAGCCCTTTAGTTTGGAAGAAAGTAGCTCCAGGTCCAAGGATACATATTGTGTAGAGTAAGCCAATTAAGATAGTAGCATTTCTGTAGACAGTTATTTTTTCAGAAACTTAAGTTTATATAAATCATCTTATAATGATGCTTTACAGACATCTTATTTCAGGTGTGAGTAGATGACCTGGTTGACACAATTACACTACAGGATAGTAGGTTTATTTCATGGCCATGAGAATAGTGAACTCTTTCTTCCATTTATATGAAGGCAGGAAAGATGTTGAACTGTAGACATCATGTCCACATTCCAGACAAGAAGAAGGACAAAGAGCAAAATGGTACACATGCCAGCCGAGTCAGCCTCTAATAACCAGGAATCTAACCCAGAGAATTGTGTTTCTATCTCAGTGGCCAGAACTGTGTCCAATGTCTACATGTAGCTGCAAAGTAAGAAATTTACTTATTATCTGGCACACATCCACTCCAAAATAAATTGGAATTCTGTTAGTAAAGAAGGGGAGAATGAATATTCTGTAGCATACTGTGTCTAATTTACAATCACTGACTTCGAAGTGTTTATAGTCTACTATGGGAAATAGGCATTAAAATACAGCCTACTTAAAATTCTACTTTAATAAATGTATCAACAATATATTGCTAAGGAGAGAATTGTCTTTACATGGTGGGCTTTCACTTAAGAGATTAATACATTGCATTTTCCTATATAGAAATTCAAGGCAGTTTCTACTTCCAATACACAACAAACTCCAATACTATAGAAAATAAATAAGTAAATAAACTAATAATTTCCTAACACCAAGAAGCGACATTATGTCTGGAATGATTCTCTGAAGCATTGTTTCAGAGGAATCAGCAAAAGCAAAACCAAAGTAGAAAGCCAAGGCCATGGTCATGATTTGAGGCTTTTCTTCCCTTTGTTTTTTTTTTTTTTTAAGATTTTTTATTTATTTACTTGACAGAGAGAAACACAGTGATAGAGGGAGCACAAGCAGGGAGAGTAGGAGAGGGAGAAGCAGGCTTCTCGCTGAGCGGGGAGCCTGATACGGGGCTTGATCTCAGGACCCTGAGATCATGACCTGAGCCAAAGGCAGACGTTGAAGGACTCAGCCACCCAGGTGCCTCAAGGCTCTTCTTAGAAGCACTTTTAGCTGCTTCTCTGGGAAAATGGTGAAGCATGGTGCCCAATGGCCTTGGGGGCTAAACATTTCAGGGGTTAAAATGCACTGTATTAAAAAAAATTCTGTAGCCACCTGATGGGAAACAATAACAACTGCCTTAGGCACCTAGAGAAGGCAATATCTCCCCCATTGCCATAGAGGATCCCAATGCAACATCTTTTGCAGTTTATACAGTTCTCATCAAGCATGGAATTTATATGTGACCGAAATATCACCACACATCTGATGTTGGATAACACCCTTGTATTAAGTGAAACTAGCAGTCAAAGAAAAACAATAACGGAATCTGAAAAAAAAAAAAAAACACTTTAGTTAATAGTTAAAAAGCATATACATGAAATAAGAATAGGTGATTATAAGAAAATAGAGATTTTGGAAATGAAACAATATGCCTAATGAAATAAAAATTTTGCCATGACATGAAGTCTAGATAGCAGAATGGATGTAGATAAGGAGCCAAGAAAATCTGCCTGAACAACATAAAAGATGTAGAGATATAAAATATGAAATTTAAGCTGAGAAATGTAGAGGATATATTCAGAAGTTCCAATATACACCTAAGAGTAGATCCAAAATAAGACAATAGAATTAATAAAAGGAAGGGGAGAGAAGATTGCCTGGGATTTTTTTTTCTGCAAAACTAACACGAAATATTTCACCAAGAAACATCAGATCACTTTTTTTTCAAGCCACAATGTTTTTATAGTTCATGGTTCAACAGAATAAGAATAAGTCTGGCCTCAAAATTCTCAGCAAAAGAGGAAATTCCTTTAAATCCTCAGTGTTTTTTCTAGCCCTATAATGATACAAAAACTAAGACAAAATAGAGAGGTGTTTATTCACACAACTAAAGGAATTAACCTATTACAGATGTTAGTAGAAAATGTACTACAGGAACTAGGAAAGAAAAGAAAGAAAGAAGAAAAAACAAGAAAAAAGAATCCAGGATGAAAAAACACAACTTAGGAAGCACTAATGAGCAACCTCAATTAAACACAAGGTAAATATAAATAAATATTGACAGTATTAAGTATTTACTTTAATAACTGTCTATAGTTATTATTCTACATTATAGCAATATGAGTATTGGTCAGGGATGTATGGGGACAAAAGTTAAGCAAATAAAACTGTATTAAGATTCTTATCTTCAGTGGAGTGTGTGGGACAGTGGAGAATATTTTCACAGGTAAAAGGATAGTAAAAGACAATTTTGACACTGAAATAGTCAAAATAATATGAACAATTGACTTTTTCAAAATTAATAACACTTGTTCTTTAAGACAATGTTGTGAAAATCAAAAGGCAATTTGACAGAAAATATCTGCAATGGAAGTGCTAAAGAATTACCTAGAACATGTAAAGAAACCCTTACAACTCAACAATACAAATACAAACTAACGAGTTGAAGATGTTACACACTTAATAGACACTTCATACAACACACACAAAAATCGAATGGCCAAAAACCAAATGAAAAGATTCATTAATATTCTCCAGAAAAATTCATATTGAAAACATGATGAGATGCTACTATACATCTACTATATAGGGGCTAAAATTTAAAAGGCTGACAATACCAAGTATTGACAAAGATGTGAACTTGATACCTTGCTTGTTGGAATGCAAAATAGTACAATTTGGAAACTACTTGACTAAAATTAAAAATAAAAAAAAAGCCAAGAGTTGAAAGGAACTAAAACAGGCAGAAATTTTATAAATTTTCATGGGAATATAAATGGCATAACTACTTGAAAAAACTGTTTTAGCAGTTTTTTGAATATATTTAAATGCACACAACTCTAATCAAGCAATTGCATTACAAAGTCTGTCTTTAGTAGAATAAAAATATATCACCAAAGACCCAGCAGATACTAAAATAATAAAGGAATACTATGAACCACTCTATGGACATAAAATCAAAACTTAGATAAAATAGAACAATTCCTTGAAAAGCACAAACTTACCAAACTCACCCAAGATGAAACAGATACCCTAAATAGTCCTATACTATTAAAGAAATGGAATTAAATTTACAGTTTAAAAAACATTCCAGTAAAGAAATCTTCAGGCCCATATGTTTCACTGATGAATTCTAACCAACATTTAAAGAACAAATAATAACCAAAATTGTACAATATCTTTCAGAAAATAAAAGAGGAGAGAACAATTCTCATCCAATTTCATGAGGCCAGAAGTACCCTGGATTAAAAATCAGATGAAGACAGTACAAAGAAAAGTATGTACCAATATTCCCATGAAGATAGACACAAAATTCCTCAACAAAGTATTACCAAATCAAGTCCAATGATTAAAAAAGCAACACATCATGACCTAGTGGAGCTTATCCCAGGAATGCAATATTCAATATTTATAAATTAATCAATTTAGTTGATTATAATCCACATGTTTATATCAATTGGTGCAGAAAAAGCATTTGACAAAATTCAAAAACAATTTATGATAAAACCCTTAGCAAACAAGAAATAGAAGGGAACTTCCTCAATCTGATAAAAAAAAAATCTAGAGAATAAAACCCCACAGCTAATATCATAATTAACAGTGAAAGACTAAATGCTTTTCTCCCAAGATAGAGGACAAGGCAAGGATATCCACTCTCATAGCTTCTATCCAACATCTCATTAGATTTAGTCAATTTGATATAGCAAAGGGTCATTAGGCATCAGGGAAATTCAAATCAAAACCACATTGAGATACCACCTTACACCAGTTAGAATGGCAAAAATGGACAGGGAAAGAAACAACAAATGTTGGAGAGGATGTAGAGAAAGGGGAACCCTCTTACACTGTTGGTGGGAATGCAAGGTGGTATAGCCACTCTGGAAAACAGTATGGAGGTGCCTCAAAAAGTTAAAAATAGAGCTACCCTATGACCCAGTAATTTGCACTACTGGGTAATTATCCCAAAGATATAGATGTAGTGAAAAGAAGGGGCACATGCACCCCAAAGTTCATAGGAGCAATGTCCACAATAGCCAAACTGTGGAAGAAGCTGAGATGCCCTTCAACAGATGAATGGATAAAGAAGATGTGGTCCATATATACAATGGAATATTACTCAGCCATCAGAAAGGATGAATACCCAACTTTTACATCAACATGGATGGGACTGGAGGAGAGTACGCTAAGTGAAATAAGTCAAGCAGAGAAAGTCAGTTATCATATGGTTTCACTTCTTTGTGGACCATAAGGAATAGCATGGAGGACACTAGGAGAAGGAAGGGAAAAATGAAGGGGGGGGATCGGAGGGAGAGATGAACCATGAGAGACGATGGAGTCCGAGAAATAAACTGAGGGTTTCAGAGGGGAGGGGCGTGGAAGGATGGGTTAGCCCAGTGACGGGTATTAAGGAGGGCATGTATTGCAATGAGCATGCAAACAATGAATCATGGAACACTACATCAAAAACTAAGGAAGTACTGTATGGTGACTACCATAACATAAAAAAAAAAAAGAAAAGAAAAGAAAAAAAGAAAAGAAATAAAATACATACAATTTGGAAAGGAAGAATTAAAACTCTCCCATTTGGACATGATGTTCTGAATGTCAAATCTCAAGGAATCTACAAAAACAGTTGTAAAACTTCATCATTTGACTTCATCAAAGTCACAAGATACTTGATCAACAACAACAGAAAAAGCAGCTTTATTTCTATGTAGTAATAATGAAGAATTGGAAGCATTTGTTTTTAAATAACATTTACTATAGCTTTAAAATCATGAAAACACTTATGGGACCTGTATGCTAAATCGGCAAAACACTCATAAAATAAATCAAAAAATATCTAAATAAATGGAGAGACATGATGTGTTCATGAATTTGAAAACTAAACTAAGTAAAACTTTCAATGATCTGAATATTCACAAAGAAGTTTAACACAATCCTTATCAAAATCTTAGCAAGATATTTTGTAGATACAAACAAGATTACTCTGGGGCGCCTGGGTGGCTCAGTTGGTTAAGCGACTGTCTTCAGCTCAGGTGATGATCCCAGAGTCCTGAGATCAAGTCCCACATCGGGTTCCCAGCTCAGTGGGGAGCCTGCTTCTCCCTCTGACCCTCTCCCCTCTCATGCTGTTTCTCTCTCTCTCTCAAATAAATAAAATATATATAAAAAAAGCAATTTTAAACAAGATTACTCTAAAATCTATCTGGCCATTTTCTTCAAATTTCATGCCTGTGTGGATTCCCTGTATGTAGGCTTATTAAATTTGATTTTTCTTGTTAAAAATGAATAATAAATAAAATTTATATGGCAAGGGAATTAAAATAGCTAAACCAATTTTGAAACAGAATAATAAAGAGAGGAATCACTATACCTGATTTCAAAACTTCTTATATAGCTATAGTAAACAATATTGTGTGGTATTGGCAGAAGGATCAACATACAAATTGGTGGGACAAAATAAAAAGCCCAGAATAATACCACGCAAATACAGACAGTTGACATTTGACAAAGGTCTAAAAACAATTCAGTGAAAGAAAGATTGTCTTTTCAATAAAGAATAGTAGGAGAAATTCAGTATCTATAGGCAAAAACAAAACAAAACAAAACAAACAACCCAAAAACAAAACAAAAAACACCTTGAAGTTAAACCTTACATCTTATACAAAGAATTAACTCAAAATGAAATCAGAGATGTAAATGTAAATGTAAAACTATATAACTTTTAGAAGAAATTATAAGAGAATATTTTTGAGAACTAGGGCTTGCTAAAGAGTTCCTAGATATGACATTAAAAGAATGATCCGTAAAAGAAAAAAAAAATTAATGGATTTTCTTGGAAACTAAATATATGACAAAGAACTTATATCCAGAATATGCAACAAACTCTCAAAACAATAAGAAAATAAATAACCAACTTTAGAAACTGGACAAAGGACTAAAATAGACACTTCACCAAAGAAGAGTTACAGATGGCAAGAAAGGCATGAAAAGTTCTACAGCATCATTTGCCATCTGGAAAATGTAAATAAAAACCATAATGAGTTAGCACTACACACCTGGTTGAATGGCTAAAATATTCTTTCAAAAAATACTGAAAAGAGCAAATGTTGGTAATAACATGGAACAGGAACTCTCATTCATCGCTAATGGAAATGCCAAATGTACACGTGGAAAACGGTTTGGCAGGTTCTTACAGAGTTAAATCTACTCTAATCTTATGAACCAACAATCCTACTACTGGGCATTTATCCTAGAGAAAGGGAAATTTATGTTTTTGCCAAAAACCTGTGCAAAAGTTTTATTTATAGTAACCCTATGCATAATCTCTAAAGCTGTAAACAACCTTAACGTCTTTCAATAGGTGAATGGGTATACAAATTACTGTATCCATACAATGGAACGTTATTTAACAATTAAAAAGGAAAGGATTAGCCAGGTGATCAAGGTTAATATCAACAGTTGATAGTATGTATCAGTGATATTATGTGATGGATTTGGCATTTTATTTTTGTGATCTTCTTCCCAAAGACTCATAACCTTTTTCCAATGGTGAGAAAAACCTCAGACAAATCCCAACTGAGAGATGTTCTACAAAATGCCTGACCAATATCCTCAAGACTATAAAGACCATCAAAAATATGGGGAATCTCTGAAAACAAACCGAGGGTTCTAGAGGGGAGGGAGGTGGGGAGATGGGTTAGCCTGGTGATGAGTATTAAGGAGGGCACATATTGAATGGAACACTGGGTGGTCCAAATGAATCATGGAACACTACATCAAAAACTAATGATGTAATGTATGGTTTATGAGGATTCTGCATTGCATACTACATTTATATTTTTTCTTTATCAGAGAGCTCATCTTACAATGTAAATTTCACTAAAATATTTTTAAGTGCGTGGAAAGAAACCTCATAAGTAAAGTCAAAAGTGAAAGCAAATATTTCAAAACAAAATAAGAAGCTAACTATTGGCATGTACAACTAGCTCTTGGTATGTAACTATGAATCTCAAAGGCATTACTCTGATTAACAGAACCAGTCTCAAAAAGTAGGTGTATGGGTCCAGGATGTTCTCAAAAAGACTATAGTGATGGAGAACACCTCAGTGATTTTCAGGCATTAGGAGTTGTTGAAGGATTTGACTACAAAGTGATAGCACTAGGAAATTTTATGAAATAAGGGAGCTATTCTATATTCTTTCTGTGATTATGGTTACACAAATCTACACATTAAAATTGAATTGTTAAAATTCAAATAACTATACATCAAAAAAGACAATTTTATGTTGACTGAAAAATAAAAAAAATAAAGAAGCAAGTTACAGAAACATATGTATAATATGCTGCCTTTGGCGGGAAGGGGGAAGGAAAAATGAACATACAGCTATCCTGGCTTCTGTATGCATAATAATTATCTGGAAGAATAAAGAACCCACTAACATTGTTAATTGTTGGGTTGAGCTGGAGGGAGGCTTTTCGTTGTTTACCTTTTAATATTTTTGAGTTCATTATTTATTTCAAAATTCAATTAAAAAGAAAAATATATCTCCATAAAAATTTTATAGGAATGGTCATAGCAATTTTATTAATAATAGTCAGAACCTAGAAACAACTTAAATGTATATGATAAGAGAGACAGATATACAAGGTGTGGCATAGCCACATAATGAAATACTACGTGGCCTAAAAAGTATTATGGATTTATCTCAAAAACATTACTCTAAGTGGATAAACTCAATCACAAAAGATAACATACATACAATGTGATTCTGTACATACATAAAAGTCTAGGAAAGACAAATCTACTCAAGTAAAAGAAAATAGATCAGAGATCTCCTGGAGTGGAGGATGATGGAGGGTTTGGGGAGGAGCTGATTGCCTATGGGCTTCAGGAAACTTTTGGGGTGATTAAGTTGTTCTATATCCTGATAGTGGCCATGGTTACACAAGAGAATATATTTCTCAATATTTACCAAACTTTATATTTAAAATGGGTGTATTTTATTGTATGCAAATTGTCTTAAAGGTTGGGTTTTTTTTTTTAGAAAAAAGAATGTATCTTATTAAAATGTAATCTTTAAATAAATTAGGGCTATTTGAAGGGGAATGGGGAAATGGTTTGGAGAAATTGATGTCATTTTATGTATTTCCATTTATTTTCATACACCCTGTAAATAATCTCCTTCGATCGGTTAAGTGCCTGACTGATCAATTAAATCTTGAATGTAAATCACAGACATTAGCTTCAGAAATTATCCCATAATTATGAATTTAAAGCCACGCTGTCATTATCTTCTGTTATTTTTCAGCATGAGAACAGTTTGTCGTAGGGTTCAAACAGAACAAGGATCAGTATCTGTGAGCGACTAGAAAGAGAACTATCATTCATTTGACAAAGAACAAAAGAGAGTAGAAGCTAAGCACTGGCTAAGGGATTAGGATCTCTAGGGAGCATGTCCCACAAAAATTCTTGGTGACAGAAAAGCTTTTATCACCCACTACCTCCAATGGTATTTTTTCCTACTTTTTTTCTTTTCTTAAAAATTGTATGAGAGAATTCATTTCTCCTTCTCTTTCTGAGTTCTTTTAAACGTTGCTAACCTAATTGGTCTGAAATAATAGTTAATTGTGGTTTATTAGTGTTTTCTTGATTAATAGCCAAATTAAATGCCTTGTTATACATTAACTGGTCATTTGGTTTTCAACTTCTGTTAACCTCCTATTCAAACTTAACCACTTATTTTAATAGGGTCTTTCTCTCTTATTGTATTATGTAGTCTTTATAACACTAATCCTTTGAAAGTCACATGTGTTACACATATTTCTACTCGTGGCTTGTATTTTTCTCTTATTTATGGGTTTTTCATGTTTGCTTTTGTAAGTATGTTTTATATCTTAGGCGGTTAGTCCATCTGGAATTTATTTTTGTGAATGTTTTAAGGTAAGAATATTTTTTCTTTCCCTTTTTGGGAGGGCTAGGAGTAAGCAATTTTGTACTGGAAATTTTGTTTAATAATTTATCTTCCCTATTGATTTTTAATGTCTCCATTTTCATATAATTCCCATATATAGGTGGGTCTCATTTACAAATTGAAATTAATTTACAAATTGAAAGTAGCTCATCTATTTATTTTTTGAAGATCTTATTTATGTATTTGACAGAGAGAGAGAGAGAGAGGGAACACAAGCAGGGGGAGTGGGAGAGGGAGAAGCAGGCTTCCCGCGGAGCAAGGAGCCCGATGCAGGGCTCAATCCCAGGACCCTGGGACCATGACCTGAGCCCAAGGCAGACGCTTAATGACTGAGCCACCCCAGGCACCCCAAAAGTAGTTCATTTATAGGGTATATGAAATCAAATGAAAATAAGTAAAATGTTGATTTATTTGTCCAATTTTTGTCAATGCTGAATCATATTAACATTATACATATTCTTCTTAATTATAAAACAGTACCAATATTGTCCCTCTTCTTCAAAATTTTCACACCTAGTCTAGGCCCTTATTTCTTTCACATATTTTAGGATCACTTTAAGAGGTTATGTAGAATAATCTTTGTAATTTTGTTTGAAATTGCAATCAAATACAGAAGAGTTTGCATTGTATGATATTAAGTCTCCCCACTTAACAACATGAATATTTACTTACATCTCATCTTCTAGGTCTACATTTTATACTATTTACTGATGTTAGATTTAATTCTAGGTATTCTGTAGTCTTTATTACTTTTTTGGTATTATCTTTATATTAAACTATACTTACTTGTCTTAATAATGTTTTGCTGGCATAAAATATAGTCTTGTTTAGAATAACATATTGTATCCACTAATATTTCCATTGATTTGCTTGAAATTTATAGGTAGACAACTCCTTGTCTGAAAATTATCCTTTTCTATTCTTCTTTAATTTCTAACTATGTTTTTCTTTTACTTATTTCACTGTTTAGAATATCTAATTCATTATTGAACAGGCATCCTTACCTTGTATATAGATTTAGAGGCAACTGTTGTATTCACTTTGAAGAATAATATTGTGAAAATTTATGGTAAATAACCTTTACCAAGGAAATATTTTTTTCCATTTCTAGTAAAATAATATGTAGTACATTTTACTATTGTTTTTTCCTTCATTTATTAAAATTTCTTTCTATTCTTTCTACTTTTAATGTAATAGCTAAATGGATATGTTTTGGTGTTAAACCAACCTTGAACAGGCCAGTTTGTTGATTTTCTTTAAAAAAAGATATATTCATCTATGTTCATAAATAGGATTGGTTTTAATTATAGTTTCTCCTATACATCTTGCATTGTTTAATATAAAATGTATATCATGCTTATAAAATGATTAGGTAAGCACTAAATTTTTCTCTTCTCTAGAAAAATTTTTATAATATTGGTCTTTACGTTGCTTAAATACAATATACAACATACCTATAAAATCATCTATCAAGGTGTCTATTTTTTGAGAGAAGGGTAAGGTACAGATTTGTAGATATACAAAGGTATTGTTTTATCTTCAGGAGTTTTGGTTAAGTTATAATCTTTAGGAACTCTCTAGGTTTTCACTTTTTTTCTTATATAAATATTTAAAACTTTAAATTTTTCTGTAGGTATCACTTCAGCATCATTCCACACATTTAACATTTTCAGTATTGTACAATTCTAAATATTTCTAGTTTTTATTATAATTTCTCATGTGACCCACCAGTTATTAAAAAATAAGTTATTAAATATGTTTGGGGGGTTGAATCTCTTATTTATCTTTATCTTAGTTCCTTCCAGGTTAGAGAACACTTTCTATGCAACAAATACTCCCCCAGAACTTTGTTGCTCTTGTTGCTGTTGGGATTTCTGTTGTGGCCTAGTATGTGCTCAATTTTCCTAAGTGTATAATGTGTGCCTGAAAAAATGCAAATTCTCTAAATGATAGGGGGATTATATATATATATCCACAAGAATGTGTATTTGTTCAAGTAATTTACTTTCTGACTAATATTATTTTCTGCTTAATTTATTAATAACTAAAATATGTATCTAAAATCTGTAGTGGTGGATTTGTCCATTTATCCTGATAATTATGCCAATTAGTGTCTATATTTATTTGCTGCTTGTTAAGTGAAACAAAAATTCAGAGGTGTTTTTGGCTATGTCCCTCCTATTTTATTTTTAGATATCCATTTTAGATCTGTATGTTAGCTTTACAAGTATATTTATTTTATATTATTATTATTATATTATTGGAGGTTTATCAGGCTTATTTAGATTAAGTTGGGTTATTATTTTAAAATATTTTATAAATATATTGTCTTTTACATATAGTGTTCAGTGCATTTATATTTGTATGTTTATTGATTTTTACTCCCACATTCCCATGATTTTTGCTTTCTATTTACCTTCATTTGCTTTCCTTTCCCCTATGTTTCAATGACTTTTATTTCTATTGATTGGACAAGTTTTCTCTATTCCATTTTTGTTGTACTGCTATGGAAATTATTCATTTTATTTCTCTCCTTTGGGTATTAATGAGTAAACTTTTAATCTCTATATACAGTCAAGTCAAATGATAGTAATTATTTTTCCTATTCTCACAAAATTCCCAATTTTTAAATCTCCAAATCTAAAAACTGTTTACATTTTACATGATATTCAGTATTCATTAGTCAATAAAACCATCATTACTGTTACAATAATATTATTATTGTAAGTATAATTGTAAAATAACTATTTATTTTGTACTGTCAGAGATTATTCAGATTTGCCCACACACATCAGTTTTTATTGTTCATCTTTGCATTATATATCTCATTCCTTTATTCTCTTAATTTATTTTCTGATCATTCAGCCTTCCCTGTCTCATTTCCTGAAAATGTCTTTTTTCCTTTATCTCTCTAAATTAGAAGCTAAGTATATATAAAACTGAAGCTTAGCAAATACTTTCTCTCCACTCTATTTTTTTTAAAGAATTCAGCCATTATCTCTTTGAATAATATTACTTCTAGTCTTTCCATTTTAGAACATTGCAGTTATTTAGAGGCTATTCATTGTGCCTAGCCTTTATCTTAACAGCCTTCATATTTCATATTTCATCTCTCTTTCTATGCAATATTCAAAAAATTTCAAATTATTTCATTTTGCTAATTCTCTGTTCAACTGTATCTAATCTGATGGTTAACTTTTCAACTAAGATTTTATTTAATTTTGTTTTCATTTCTTAAAATTAAATTGAATTCCTGTTCAATTAACTTATGCTTTATTTTATATCGTCATGTTCTATTTTTTGGTTTTTCTATTCTGCTGTTTTTCCATTTACTCACTTAAACATATGAATTATTTAACGTATAATCTTGCCATTTTTATTTGTACAGACTTTTAATCATAGTGTTTTTTTATCTTCCCGTGTGTCTTGTAATTTTGCATTGTGAGATAGATTTTATCTATTGAATTATTTGCCATTATTTGCCATTACTGGGCATGTTTGCCTCTCAAAGTATCAGTAGTAAGAGAATCACTTTCTTCTTTCAAATCACCATAGATCTATACTTTTAGAAATAAAATAAAAGGTAATTATTATGATAAATTAAATTAACAGAGACATAAAAATAAGTGTTAGGTTTTTAAAAATATTAGATCAAATTTACATTGATTACTCTGTCCAATAGCTATAACCATTTCGAACACTCTCATTTTCTGTACTTATCTTGTCACTGATGAGTAGCAATTAGTTCATGAACCAGCACCAATCCATAGATCATATCCAAAGTAACACTAGAGTGCGCTAGAATGCCTTTGTATTTGTTCTGCCTTGCACAGCAGATTTGTCATTGGTGTAAAAGAAACATTTACCTTTAATTGTTGGTTGAAAGAGTCTCAGATTATGTGGATAAAGTAAATTTGAACCTGAAACCTACTTAAAGTACATGCCAATGTTTACAAATTCTGAGGAAATGTATTCATTCATAACAATAAACCAGGTAACCAAAGATAAGCTTCTTTTCCATTTCTCATACTTGAGGAATGAATATTTTTCTTGTCTATCCTTTTCCTCAGGGTATAGTCTTTTGAAATTTACTGCCTTTTGTGGAAGTCCCAGTGGTAATAGTCCAGTATGTGTGGATACAGACTCAAGATCCTATTCCTGAGACAGATAATAGCTTTCTATCCAATTGATCTAATTTCATTCTTGGTCATACAACTGCAGAATCTAAATAAAAGCTGATTCCTTTAATTTTAAATGAGGTCCTCATTTCTCACCTCTGCATTGAAAAGCATATTAGATCTTATCTTGCAGTTCTAATACTTTATCCAGTAAGTTTTGTTTCCTATTGTTCAGTCCAAAATAATCCTTGAAACTGATACATCCTAGAAACTAGAACCTAGATGGAAAACTGATACCTATTCCTAAATTTGAAGGTCTTTCTTGTTTTTTTTGTAATATTTCTTTATGGTGCTTAAATTTTTATGAAAGTTATTCACTACGCAAAATACTGGGTATACTGGGTGATCTCTTGTTTGCAACCACCCAATTCAAAACTGATACAAATATGTAATTTTAAAAAAATTACTAGATGTAAATATAAAGAAAACAAGATGATTTACATAACAAAAGACAGGAAAAAATAGCTAGAAACTTATACTCTCTTCCAATTCCAAAAAGGTTGGAACTATAGGCAACTATGTGCTACAGACAGGAGACATCTAAAACAAAATGATACCATGGTATAGAGTACAGGGGGAGGAAAAGATAGTATTCAAATTCTAGCAAATAAAGCAAGAGTTATAATATTAATAATAAATTATTTCAAATTTACTAAATGAAACCAAGAGAGCATACAATTTATTAATTCAATTACTGATATTGTTCTAGGCACTTCAGTCACAGAAGTTAATAATACACAGAAGATGCATATTAGCAGAAAAAAATCAGGCCAAAAATAAACGAATAAAATATTCTTTTGATTGTGGTAAGTTCTAAAAAGTAGGTAATAAAACATAACCTATATTAAGGTTGAGGACTCACAATGTAGAGGTACGTTACAAAATATGGTATGCTGTAGAGGAAGAATGTTCTAGACTAAAGAAAGAGCAAATTGAAAGACCTCAGGCAGGGACAAAATGTTTTCGAAACTAGCAAGTAAGTCAATTCTAATGGAAAGAATAAAAGTGTTTACAAGGTGGTATGAAAATGACAATTTTAATGGGAATCATCTGGCAATGATTAATCAGGAGAATGAGTTACTATAATTTCTATTTTAAATATATCTTCTTGGCCACTGCATGGACATTAGGCAATATATTCGTAGGTGTGAAAATAGAGATCTATTTAAGTAGTCCAAAGAAATGAATACAATTTAAAATAAAGATGAGGAAATAACTAAATATAGGAACAAAAATGGAAAGAATTATAAGGGAGCATATCGCAAAATGCTATGCAAATAAATTTGAAAATCTGTGAAATGAGTTTTAGTAAAATATACATAAACTTTTAATAGACCAATAAACAAAGATGATATTGAAACACTATCAAGGAGCTACCTATAAAAAATAAACAAGTCTGTATTGTTTTGTTGGTAAGCTCTTTCAAATAAAAAGTGAATAAATAAATCCAAATGCTATTTCAACTTATCTAAAACATGACTTTCAGAACAAAGATTCTAAATTCTTTTTTAAAGTCTATCATATCACCAATAGTAAAACTTGACAAAGATACCAGAGCCAGACAGCCGAAATAACTATAGACGAAGCTCACTTGCTAAAATAATACCAAATTTCAAAAGGAAATATCAAATCAAATTAAGTAGATGTATAAAATAACATTCTGTGGACAGACAGGTTTTATCCCGGAAATGTAAAGGTCATTTCTTTTCATAAAACATACAAAATAATATACTAATTATCACACAATCAAAGGCATTTGTAAATATTGAATTTGTATCTACAGAAAAGCTAATAAATATTTAGTCACTTGCCCCTCACTTACATTAGTTCTATGGATTACTATGTGACTGGATTGTACTGAGCTTTGCTTGACTATGTGAAGTAGGGTTGGGCTGACAGGATTCCCTAAGGACCCAGGCATAAGGAATAAACCATCTGGGGTATTCTAAATGACAGAGGACAGAGAGGTAGGAGTGGGCAAAAACACAAACCCATTTAAAGCTTCTGCACCTATGTATCACTGGTCAAAGCAAGTCATGTGACCCATTCCAAAGTTAATAGAGTGAGGAATGTGTACAAAGAGTGAGGAGAAACTGTCACCATACAATCTATCCTCCAAAATAAACATGCATAAGTGATCAAATAAAAACCTTTACTATCCTAGAGAGAGATGGGTTATTTTTTGACATAATAATATAGAGATAGAGCTATTAAAAACAAAAAGCCAACATATATTTTAATAGCTTAACACTAAACACATTTTATTTAAGTGATAGAAATGAAACAGATGCTTACTTTATCAGTATTATTGACCAATATTCTGGAAAATCTAGCCAGTGCAATTAGAGAAGAGAAGGAAATAAATGGCATACAAATTTGCAAGGGGAATGACAATTCAACACTTTATGCAGATGGTATGACTATATAAGCAAGAAAACTCAAGAGAATATAAACTATGATCAACAAGCAGTAAAAGAATTTAGCAAAGTGAATAGTTAGCCAATTAATACAGAAAGTAGCTTTCCCATATATAAACAATGGCAGGTTAAAATATAGAGAAAGAAAAAATTATTATCACTTATATTCACATCAGTGACATTAATAATAATCATCTTCATTGAGTATGCCTAACTAGATATGTACTGAATCCATATGAAAAACATTATAAATCCATGATCTATTATACACCAGGCATTTTACAAATGATAGATAGCAACAGTCTCGAAGGTGTAGTAGGAAAAACAATGTTCTTTGGTAAGAAGCTATATTATTATAATTCTTCCAAAATAAATTCATAAATTCTATTCAATACCAATTAAAATTCCATCAGACTTTTCACTTGGGGGCACTTGACAAAATGACACTAGGGCTCATAGGGGGGAATAAATATGTGACAATATCCAAGAAATTTCAGAAAAAGATCAGTAATGAGACCCTTATCAGATATTTAAAAGGCCACTAATGAGGGACTTTTAAAGTAAATTTTAGTTCTTTTATATAATAATTAATATAAAGCTATTAAAAATTGATGTGCATTTCATATGCAGACTTCCAAAATATATTATTTAAACATATAAACATAAAAATTTAAATTTAAAAACACACACATGAGAGATTTCTGAACAAATAAAAGAAACTATTAAGTGGTTATATATTCAGAGAGGCACTAGAGGTTTTCCACTAGAGAAAAAAAAAACTTGCACTTTTCATTGTTTGATTGCCTTTTTGTGATAAGTGTGTATTATTTAGTTTTTGTTCTTAATTGAATTCTCAGAAAGCTTCCCAATGCTGATAGGCTTATGATGTGTCTAGGAATCACGATGAAATTTGTATCCATAACAAATATTATATTAAAACTTATTACAGAACAAAGGAAATTCAGATCAACCTATGAAATACTTTAATGATTTCTTTCCTTAAAGTGTGGACTGTACTATTAATTTTAAGGTATCTATTTGCCTCTACAGACATATATGCCACAGCATTTCCCTGACTATAATTGTGATGTTAATGCTAAAATATGAAGGGCTCCCATTTGACAAGAGCTGAAAATTATCTGAGATTCCCATTAATTTTGATGAGTTTCCACTCTTTTTAACTCACCGTGTGGATGCATTACTTTTCAAAGGAGCCAGTCAAAAATATCTGGGATATTCTGATTTAGTGAAGAGTGCAAGGACATTGCTTTGAGACATTAAAAAGATTACAAACTTTGAATAAAGAGTGTCATGACAGAGTGTGCAATAAATCCCCCCTGTTTGCTCAAGGAGCCAGATAACGGTAGCTTCTTCTCATGAAAAAATAAGTATTATTTAAACCTCATTCTTCGATGGTGTTTCAAAACTCTTAACCCAAACATCCAAACCATTGTGACTTTCAAATATGAATTTTTCAGTATCTGAAATGCGTGAATGCCTGAAATAACTGCCCGAAAGAGATGGAAAAAGTCAGCGAAGGCTTAAGTGTGCAAAGGACACCTACCACGTACCTTACTTGCAGCAGCATCACTAAAACATTTTTGCCCAGCAATCTGGCCCTACGGAAACATATTTGATGTTGAAACAAGGTCTCTTTGCTAGTTATTTCATTGCATGTCCATCTGCCGTGTTGAGAGCATGCCAGCTCCCAAACTGGTCTGCTATTTTCAGGGAGCATGTGCCAAAGCAGAACACGGTTTAGACTGACAGATTCCATAAGGCTGCCAGTATCCACTATAATAAAAATTTAGTCTTTTGCCCAGTGTGTTTGATCCTTGCATTGCTCACTGTGCATTCATTAACTCTCAAAATTTCCCTTGAAAGAGGTGACGTATCACTGGTTGACTCTAGAGTTAGGAAAACTTGGCAGGAGATGCAGTGACTTAAGCAGAGCCACAGGTAAATCTCAATGGAATGTCTGGCTTTGTTTATATTTAGAGCTATGACTTCTCACCTAAGTTTTTGAGACTTATATTGTGGGGGAAAAAGTCATGTAATTCAATATGGTGTAGACTGTGCTCACCCGGGCAAATATAACTATTTCCGAACAGTAAGAATGATGCTCTTGAAATAAGACAAAAACATGTATTTGCTACCATAAATACTGATGTATTATGAGTCTGGAAATCCTTGCTTACAAACCAGCATTTGAACTATTATTATATTTTCCTCTTAGAAGTCTATTTTGGTGCTTACTTACGCCTTGTTAGACTGGTAATCTCTGTACCAGAGGAGCCCTACAGAAGAAGCTTTAGGAATATTGTCTAGCACATAGAATGCTTTAGAAAACTTTGAGCATAACTTCTTTGGAGAGATATGCAGGTAATGTTTCAAATTTTGTCAACTTTTACAATCATTTTAAAGTTTAAAATTATGTATGAACAAAAGTCATGAAAACATATAAACTTACTATTTCTAAATATCTAATTATGGTATTATAGTAAAGTTTCACTGGAATCATAGTTAAAAATAGGAGTTTTGAAATTTTGCGTTTCGTTAGATCAATTGGAGTGTCTTCCTGATCAAAATAAATTTCTAGGTTTGTAAAATATGAAGTTTAAAATTTTTCTAGACTATTTTATTAAAGGCTTTTATGAGTACTGAGACAGCATACCGATTATATTAGTGAACTGCATGAATCTGAATGAGATATAGAAAATGTTCACCTATTATCAATATCTAAAAAAATCTTGACAGACAAAAAATAAATAGATAAATCAATATGGTTATAATGTGGTACTGACTAATGTAAGGTCACCTTGTTCTAGAGTCTAAAAAAGTCCAACCTTACAAAAATACAATAAGGAAAGCTTGCCTAGGAAAAACACCTATGTAAAAATTGCACTGTACTTTTAGTTTAACTTTGTTATAAGTGTGACGTGGCCAGACCATCATACTTAGTTTGGGTCACAATATTTTGAAAGGAATTTTAGTCAATAGGAATAGAGAAGAAAGAGCAGGATCATTAAAGACCCAAAGAAATGATAGAATGCTTAGTTTAAGTAGTGAGATTATTTAACCTAGAGAATTTAGGTGAGATGCAATAAATATTTTAAAATATTTGAAAGACTGCTTGTGAAAATCTTTGTAGTCATGATTTATATGATTCCAGAGGCAAGAACAAAATCCAACAATTTTACCAAGGGACAGATTTCAATTCAAGTTAAGGAAAAAGTTTCTTTAAATAGAACTATCTGAGAATGAAAGAGGCTTTTTAAGAGAAAAATTCTTGAAGGGTTTTATGTTGAAGCTAGACATTTATTCGTAAGCATGTAAGTTGCATATTAAAAAGGGATTCAGACATCTATCAGGACATGGGAGGGGATTTGGAACATTTTACTTTAGTAGTCCTTTTAAATTCATACCCAAATTAAATGAAAATTCTCTAGAAGTTAAGACCAACTGGTTGAGCTAATCCAATACATACATATATGTGTATGTATGTTATGTATATTTTACACTCATTACTGTTTAGATACAAGCATGTATGGAGAATTGGAAGTTTCTTTATGTTGTAAGAAGTTAAAGTCTTAGTAAATATTCATTAGCTCTTTTTAGATTGGAGAAATTTGGATTCCACTCTTTTTAATCCTAGTTTGTCTTTGAAATCACTTGATTTCCTCTTAACTGTTGCAATGATTCAACTCTGTTTGCATGGTTAAAATTGACTCGAGATAAAAGTGACAGCCAGGGCAGTGCATACAAGGACAGAAAGGCGAGATAGGGGCGGGTTCCTTGAAGATGACAAGAGGAAGCCTGGATTTGCTGGAGGAGGCAAGAGGCCACGAGTAAACGGATTCAGAAGGGAATGGTTTGGTGTGAACAACAAGAAACAGGGAAATGTTAAGCTCTCAAAAGCTTTCCAAAATAAAAGGGACATGGAGAATACAAGATGTGATATGTCCTAACCTTGCTATCTCACTGAGAGACACACAAAAGAAATGGGCAGATAAAACTGGCATTTATCAGGAATGGAGTAGATACACCCTTAACCTGGTGACTCCATGGGCGGACTACAAGCAGGAGGCTTACTTGTTCTGGGAGGCGAGTTCAATACCGACACTGACGGATAAGACCTGAACAAAGAAAGGCGGAAGTCAGTCTAAGGACATGAGGTGGAAGCCTAATGGGATTGGGCAGCGATTCCCATTTCCAAGAGCAAAAATGACTTTTACAGTAAGCCTCAGCAAGTGACTGCGTTTTCCATGTCCCTGTGCTAGTAGATGGTCAGTTGTGACCCTGCTTGATATAGAACATTGTGGATTTGCAGACTTGTGTTAGGAGCTACAGTTCATTCTCTTTTCGGTAGCGACAGGTATTTTCTTGGAAGTAATATGGGGGGAAAAAGGACTCTATTATATGGACATCTCCGGATACCAACTCGGTATATGATTTTAAAGGGCTTCGATTCTACTTTTTTCCCACATATATTATATAGAAAGATATTGACCTAAAGAAGTTCTTTGTTAAATGTGTTTACTATATATGTAAAAAATGAGTTTTATATTTATTTCTATTTTCCACTAACAAATGAGTTTTATCAACTGTAGCTATTCAAGGAATGAAATGCGCTATTACTCATTGTTATTATTTAAAATATTGCTGTTTACTAGGTTAATAGCACGGATTTCATTAAAGTAACATTTCAGATTCTAAATCCTCTTGCATACTTACAAAGTTGAGGTCTATCTACAGAAGCCAAAATTGCTTTCAATAGCATTCACCCCAAAGGGGCTAGCTAGCTCCCTGAAAGAAAGTAGTTCTTCGGCCATCCTTCGGTCATCAGCTCGCAGTTACGGGTTCACTGTTTATGAAGCACTGTTTTGAGGAAATGAGAGGGGGTGCAATAAATAATAATTCGGGGTGTTTGTTCACATCCCAGAATAGAATACTCAGAGACAAGTCACATTAGAACACAGGAGAGGGGGTAGGCTATCCAAAAGGGCATCAAGCTGTGTGATACAATGTAAGTAGGAGAATATAGACTATATTCAAGTCCTAACTTTACTCTAAAGAAGAGAAGAGAGCAAATGAAAATCTCCAGGTTGGAGAACAATTTTGCAGGCTGATGCTGGGTATCATAAAAATGGCTTGCTTTTAGGAGAAAGGTGAGCAACTCTAAAAATTACAAAGAAAAAAACCAAGAGAACTCCACTACAGACTAATGCTATTACACACCTTTTATTCCTTCACTCTTATTTCTCTATGTCTTCCATAAAACAAGAGCCAGTGACTATATTGTTTGATATGTCTAGTAGAGGATAGGTGGCTGAATTTCAATATGGAATTGTATGAACAAAAATGCCCTAATGGAAGGTGAGGGAGAATCTGATCAAATACGCCTGGGTGCTTCTAGTGGTCAGATCATTCCCTAGATCTGAAATTCAGGGAATTTCAAATCTATCTTCGAAGCACCAGAGAATTCTGAAAATCCACCTGTGGGATGACGAACAACATCTTTGCAATGTTCCATATGAACATATTGAAAGATATCTTCATACTTTTTCTATCTAGAGGCTTCATACTTCATTTCTTTCCCTTTTTAACAAAGGAACCTAGGTTTACATTTCAAAGTAGTATGCAGTCTTAGTACTAATTAATTAATAAGACACCCAAAGAAAGAAAAGAAATACATAGGAAATAAATTCTCATTGCTCTTTAAACATCATTTCTTTTACTTAACTACACTATGAGTGTTATACTTTCAATCTTTAATTTTTAAAACACTCCTCATGTCTAAAAAACTGAATCATCAGGCTTATCCTATACTTAAAATACAAGTATGTAGTCAAATTCTGGTTTGAAATAAATTTTTTAATGAGTTGATCATAAAAATCTTTGACTAAAAGACCATTTATAAATGTATGTGTGAAACATTCTTTGACATTCATTTCTATTCATCTTGACAGTAAAAAAGTTTCCAACATGGAAATGGACAGAAAAGTACAACGAGCAAGTCTAACTTAAATAATCACTTAAACTTAAGTCATGCAAGGAACGTTTATTATAATAGAAGTACTTGAAATTACATGGGAAAAAGCTACGACAATTGGCAGATTATGATTCAAGTACCTGTAAATTTTTATGACACTGTAATGTTTTAAAAAACGTAAGAGTAGGGAATCCATATGCTATTCAGTTTAGGATAAATTAATAAAATTCTGCATATTATTATCTACCTTAGTGATATTTTTGTGGTGTCTTCAGTTAAATTCAAACTACTGTAAATCAATTCAGTAATAGTTACTGAAATAAAGAGAAAGAAGATGAACCTTGAATAAATGTACCAAGAAAAAAACATTATAGTCTTGGCATGTTTATAGTTCAACAGGACATTAAGTTAGCAATTCAGCAAAAAATGAGCCTTCCAAAATATTTAAAAGTACTGATTTATTCTTTCATACTACCAGGCTGGTGATTTCTTTAAAGATCTCGTCGATATGTAGACATTTATTTCTCATTGAAGCCATGGATAGTTTATTGCACTTTAACTAGTAACCCAGGAGCTTTTTTTATTTTTTATTTTTTTTAAAGAGAGGAAAACCAGTTTTTCTCAGGATTGAACATACGGTTTTGGAGGTTTTTCTATATGAAATAGGGCAAGGTTACTTTTGAGAGTCTGCTATTTATCTCTTAAAAAAAAAAAAAACCACTAAAGTTTGACTGACACTAATTTCCTGAACAAGATACCCTGGAAACTCCAGTTTATCTCATAAAATCATAACAGACAGGGTTTGTGATGTCCCCTCTGCAAGATTCTTTATTCTGTCAGTTTATAGCATTTGAAATGACGGAAAGAGATGCGTTCCTTTCATATGCCATCCAGGAGAACAGAACCTGTCACCAACAGTGTAATGTGCTGTGTATTATCACTCTGAGTGATCCAGAGGCCCAGAGACTGTCATCTTTTTAGACTGTACAAGTCAACACAAATAAAACTGAGGAGGCAAATGATAATGTCTGAGATAGAGCCAGGCTCATTCTGGCCATTACTTTTTATTCAAACCTTAGAGATGACATGATGTGAAAAATGAGCCTATGTCTAGTTCAGTGCCCATTAGTGTGTGAGCATATTATCTTCCACTTTTCACATTGAATCTCTCTGTACTCTCACTCTGCCAGTTATAACTCGGCAGCCTGTCAGCTTAAGGGGTTTTAGACTTCCTTTTTTTCTTTTTTTTCAACTTTATGTAATTATAAATAAAAAGTAATATTATCTCTCTGTTGATATATTGCAAACGTTTTGAGCTACTTGTTCACAAAATTAGTCACAGTATTTCCTAAAGTTTCTTAGAGATCATTCTTTTGTAGCTAAATCACTGGCTTGTTGTTTTGAACATAAGATAAGCACTGAGAATGATTTTTAAAAATAAATAGAATTTTCATTTAAATAAATAAGCTGAGTATTTTAATCTGCACTAAGACATGATTGTCCCCTCATTTCCTATCTATGATAAAGTTTATAGTTTTTCCATATCTACATACCTCAGCTATTCCTTATCAAAAAGGGAATAAATAGTATACTTTTGTGCCATGTAAAAGACCCAGGGATATTTGTTTTCTGTAGTAACTTATCGCTGAAGAAAAACCTGATGAATATTTTTACAATCCTGTCAGTTGCCAGAACCTCACTTTGCCTCCATAGACATAAAAGAAACCATCTCTGTGCCTGGTGATGTGGAGAAATCAATTAATTTATCATATCACTCTTTAAGTGTCATATTATTTTGGCCAAGGGTAGCAAATTGAACTATGAAAATGTACTTTTCAACAACTCTATTGGGTAGAAAACCTGACACCCCTCAAAGTATAGATCCGCCATCTTCAAAAATAGCTGAAAGCACACATACACACACACTTTAAATAAAAATCCAATTTTTGAAGAGTTTTTAACTTGGCCACTAGCATTATCAATAGCTAGAACAAATTCTTATTTTTTTTCCATTTGTAATCTTTAATTACCCCCAATCTTCTCAAAATACCCCATAACTACCTTGTAGGTAGAATTAGGCACATTTAAAGAGGACTCCTAAGGATATAAATACCAAACATGAGATAGTTATGATTCAGTTATTTAAATTTCAAAGTGCTTTATTAAAATAGAATAAAAAGCCATCACTATTGAATATGACTTGGAAGATGTGATTGGTGATTTTTTGGACAGTTACTGCGTATTTAGTTTTGCCATGATACACCATCACTTACTATTGCCTTCTGCTTGGACTCTATTCCATTTTGTGGCCACAGAAAGAGCCTAAACAAATCTGAGAATCTTAGAAAAAGAAGCTGAATTTCTTATTAGCGAATTTCCGCATGCATCCTGTAACAGGATGGTAACAGCAGGTTTTATGATGAGCTTTGTTTTATGTTAGAGTCATCAGCCTTCCCCTCTTAGACTGAAGCATTGTTTGGGTACCATAATTTCTTACATCAGAAAATGGTTTACAATGTTTTCAGTTCTTTTCTGAAATGTCAATGATAGACATTACTGTCTGTGCAGAAGTTAAATGGTACCACATTGGAACAATGGTAGATGCAGAGTATTTATTTTAACTTCGTCTTCCATTTTCTTCTGCATGGATTATCATCCTGTGTTATTTATGGCAAGAATGATGGCTTGAATGTACAAAATGGTGTGTACTGTCTGAGAGAGATATTAGAACAACAATGATGATTTTCTATGGTGAATATTTTGTCCAGAAGTCACAACAATGTTGGTGACACTAATGGAGGTTTATTTTAAAATTCCAATCCAAATAACAAATAGATTAGTAGTCCAATGAATGACCACCTTTGAGAGAAACCAAAACCTTATGTTATGGGAAGGTGTAAGATACTGACACAGTGCATGATATAATGAAGTATTTTGTTTATGCAATATTTCGAAGAGTTTTATATTAGCTATGAAACTACTTTATTTTATCTAAAAACCAAAAGATTCAAATGGGCTAAAATTAAACAGGAGCATTTTTATTATATTTTTATATTATTCTCTAATATCACTTTTTTTAAAGAATCATAGAGATTGAAATAGGTTTTTCAACTGTTAAAATTGTGTTTCCTAAAAAGAAATACCCTTTAAAATTTTAAGAATCTACTTAAGCCTCAATTAAGTGAATAGAATAAGTGAGTGACTATTTTTCACTGTTATGTTGAAGCCCACTGCTTTTTACTTTCTTACTATGATATTGTCCTTAGCACATATATTACTGGTAGTAGCTACTAATACTAAAGTAAAATGATACATTCATTGCCAGTGGAAAAGCTGGCATTGAAGGTAATCCAATTCATTGGCAAGAAAAATTTGTTACCAAAGACATCCAAATGACAATCTCTAGGAATTTGAATCTTACTCCCAACCCCTCTTTTATTCAGAATGATCTTAGTATACGTGCACCATTTTCATATTTTGTTTTCATAGAAAATTCACTGAACAAACAATACATTCCTAAATTTCCAACACCTGTGGGCATTTCTCACTCTTTTTGTTTTCCTTGTTCATAAAAAATATCAAGTACCTATTTAATTCAGTTGTTATATTTATATTTTCCCAAGAAATATCCGGTTGGTGATCTTTCAAACCTTGAATGACCCAATTTTCCAGACTTAGTGTCATCCCAATCTTTTTTCACTTTCCTTTTAAAGAAAGTTCTTTTGTTTTTTTTCCTGTAATGGAGGTCAAACATTTTTTCTAGGTTCACATATTAACTTTGTTCTTTATTTGGTTATCAAAATACTTGCAGATTCATTTTTACCAAAGACAGTATAGCCAAAAATTGATTAATATTCTATAGACATAAGATCATATTGCAATACAATTTTTATGTTTATACTTTTTAAAAGATTCTGATACACCCAGAGGAAGAGGCAAAGATTAACTGTTCATGACAATAGAATTAGAGGAAAACAGGACTGGGAGAAGGGATCACTTGTTTTAAAGGCTTAATTGCTTAAAAAGCTCTTCACATTAGAAGTTCTTATGATACTAAAGAAACTGTCCCTTGGTGATCTGGTTTTTAAAAATGTTACTAACTCTTACTTAAAAAGTTTTTATTTCATTAACACTAGGGTTCACAGATTTTCCAATTTCAAATAAGGTCTTTACTTTGAATAATTTTATGTTACTAAAGAAATTATCTCGCCAAGCGATTAATGGATGTTGGAAGGGGAGGGTCAGTTTTGTGCCTCTCAAGACGATTGTATTATTCAGGGAAGAAAATTTGTAATGAATCTTAAGTAGATTTATGTAAATAGTCTAAAATCCACTGGAAACGTATCTGGTAAATTAACCCGTTTTTGTTTTTTTTCCTTCCAGTGTCCACTAGGGAAAGAACATTGATGAAAGATGAAATGCAAAAAAAAAAAAAAAAAAGAGAGAGAGAGAGAGAGAGAGAGAAAATTAAATAACCAATTAATGTACATTTTCAATACATTTTCAGAGTTGTCTCAACTTATTCTATTGTTGATTATACAATAATGGTGGAAGTTCTATGCTACACAAAGGTAGAGGACCCAGCAAAAAGATAGCCATTAGAAGCAAATATTTATAACTGCTGAAAATTTTGAGTCAGGACAAGATTATCTTAATAGGATTTTAAAAACTACATAAATCCACTAACAAAATAAGAAAGTTTTTAAAAAGGGACAATATGATAAGATATACCTAGAAACCATAAAATATGAATGAGTAGTGCCCAATTACCATCAAAACAGAGCCCACACAAATTTTGCTTCTCAAGAGTTAGTAGAATAAGGTAAATGGGAGTTGAAGGGTCTAAGAATCCTGGAATAGAGCTATATCCAATAAATAACTACCTCCAAAAGGAGAATATCCCACTCAGAATCCTCAGCGAACAGATCTGAGAAAAAGAACATGGCAAAGCAGAAAAGGCTTAAAGGACCCACTAAAGAGCTGTGAGGCTCTCAGAGCAGAATAGACATCAAGTAAGACATAGAGTCCTACTCTAGTACTGGTGTAGAATAGACATTAAGGTTGGTGACTAACCTCAATTTGCTCTTAACTGAGGGGTTTTCTAGATGCAGGAGTTTCATTGCTAAGATAGTCCCCCAAAAAACAAGATATTTGTTTGCACTACCTTAAGGACATTAGATATATTCTAAAATTTAATTTTTGGAGGACAGAGACTTAAGACTATGAGAGAAAAAAATCTGGGAGTTGAAAAAAACAGCATGTCAGAAATACCGAGTGTAGAGAAAAAGTTCACACATAAGGTTAATCAGAAAGTTTTATGAGTAACAAATCTCAGAAGTATGAAAGTGTCTATGAGAGGACTTTAAAAAAAACATTCACATTAATAATAAAAGATATTTTTCTTGATTAGTTTTAACATAGTAATGACGGAGAGAATAAAAAGAAGTAAAAAAATAATTAAATAAAGAGATAAGCATTTGAGAAAAAAAGGATAGAGAAAAAATTAAGAAATATTTAAAAATTAACTCTAATTAAAATAAGCACAAGAGCAAGAAAAGTACTGTAATGGAAACAGAAAATAAAAGGTAGTTAAAAAACAGGGAAATAGATAAATATTTGAGAAAAAATATAGATTGAGAGAAAAATGAAGGAAGAGAGAAGACATGCAAAAATCCATTGTGTGTACAATTGAGGTCCTTGAAGAAGAAAACTCAAGCAATGGAACAGAGCATATTCTAAAAATTCTAATTCAACAAAATTTTCTGAAATTAAAAAATACCGAATGTGCATGTTGAAGGGACTTACCAGGTACCATAGAAAGTACACATAGAGCAGTCAACACCAAGACCCATTTTTGTAAATCTTCTGGACTTTAAAGATAGAGAAAAATAGGTTTTTAAGTGATCAGATGTAAAGACCAAGTCACTTATAGGCCAAGCCATTGTTATGTACCTTTGTAAATTCAGATTACATCATTTTGACAAACATTTCCTGGAGAATCTTCCAGAGGATAACTTTCAGACAATAAAATTGTAGAAAGAGTTTTGGGATAAGTTTTGGGGGTGAGTATTGAATATACTTAATAAGTACATAACATTAAGTGAGGTAGATAAAAACGATAGAATGCCATGCATATGTCATATGCAGTGAAAAAATCAGTCTAATACAACTAACAAAATGACGAGGACAGAAGATAAGAGTATGTAAAATGTAGAATAACCTTTATAGGAATTACTCATGGATATTAAGTAGAAGTAAACTAGATGCTGGTAAGAAGGAGGGGAAAGGAAAGAGGAAGTTATTAATAAATCTAATTATTATTCCTAGTAGAAAATAAATAAAAATTTTAAGGAGATGATTGCAATAATACAATAGTGTACATATAATAATCATTGTAAAAATGAACTTGTATTATTCCCCCTAGTTTTACTTGGAATATAGAATTGGATTCATAGAAAATCTATTTTAATAAATAGAAACTAAGTATTATATTAAGTTTCTACTAGAAAACCTGTCAATCCCCTGAAATATTAAAATAAATAAGAAAAATAAAATTTTTGTATTACATTAATTATCTATTATGTTATACATTTAAAACTTTCACCTCCTATACATGAATATGGTGAAATGAAGATGAATTTTATGAGTCATTTCAGTAATTAAGTGACCTATCTCCACAATTAAAATCATGTTCAGATTGGCTTAAAAAAGGAAACCTAAATTGACTGGTTATGAAAGATGTATATTAAAAAAGAATTTCAGAATTACTGAAAATGAAAAGATGAGCAAAGATATACTAGGGTAAGAAATGAAAACAAGGGATCACGATCTTGATGATAAACTAAGCAGAATTCACGCTTCAAAAGAAAGGAGGGAAGGAAGTAAGGAAGGAAATGAAAGGAAAGAGGAGGAAAAAGGGGAACAGGGGAGATGAAAGAGAAAAGAAGGAAGGAGGGAAAAAGTAAACAAGCAGAGGAAGTCACTATAAAATACTAGCGTAAAAATCAAAATACAGGATCTACTAGTAATATTTATGTTAATAAGAAAGCAACAACTTTTATAGAAATATCATGAAGAATTTAAAAAGTAAATGAAAAGAAAAACAATAATAATGAGTTTAACACATCTATCCAAGGGTGATTTAGGAAAAAAAATATTAGGAGAACATAGTTGTGCATAATCCATAATGTAGATTTCATTGGTCTTCTTAAAGAGATGAATGTGTTTGAACACTGATATTTAACAATTATCTTTTTTTACATGAATTGCACATTTATACAATATAAACAATATAAAAAATCTTTTCTGATGATGATGCAAGTAAACAAAGAAAATTAGAAAATAATAAAATGATGAAACAAAGAAAGCCTTCCTTTTATTAAGTTAAAACTATATCATTAATCCATTCATAATCAAATGACAATGAAAGTCATCAGAATTTTGAGAAAGTACAAATAATGAAAACAATATATAGGCATACCTCAGAGATTTTGTAGGTTTCGTTCAGTAGCATATCCCATTTACTGAAATTTATTAATTTCTTTATTTTGCTTTTGTCTTGGCTATTTTTATGCTCTCTTTGAAATCTGTGAGTAGTGTGCTTAATTTATGTGTTCCAACTGTTTTATATTATCAAGTTGAATACTAATAGCTAAGAATTCTCCTTAGAGTATGGCTTTAGCAATAACCCTTAAATTTTAATATTTATTTTCCTTAATTTTTCTAAAAATTATTAATGTTTGGTTTGACAGAAGAATAATTTTTAAATGATTTTATAATAATTAGATGGAAGCAATTTGCTTAGGATTTATTACGAATTTCTTGTTTATTTGCAGAGTTACCAACAAATAGTGCCAATATTTTTGCATTTAACAAAACACAATGAGACTTTACTTGTGACCAAATATACCTTCAGTGTTTGTATATTTTCAGTGTGTTCATGAAAATAAGACCTGTTCTCTATTTTCAAGGTATACAATCATATTGGTTAATTTTATAGGTATTATCAACCGACTCACTGAAAGTCCATTATTACTGGTCTATATATCCCCTTGAATTCCCACTATATCAAAATGGTTTCTAGGTTTTATAATATAAAATATATATTCATAATTTTTATTACACCTTTATTTTAAATTGTAGCCTTTAATTTAGTAATGTGCACTTGTTTCCTGAATTTATTATTATTATTGTTTTATTTGGGTATCATTGACACACAATGTTACATTGACACACAATGACACGGGTGTGTAACACAGTGACTGAACATCTCTCTATGTTATGCTGTGCTCACCACAAATGTAGCTACCCTCTGTCACTTTACAATACCATTGACTATATTCACTATGCTGTGTCTTTTATTCCCATGACTTATTCATTCCATAACTGGAGGCCTGTACCTCCCACTCCCCTTCACCCATTTTACCTGTCTTGCCACCCCTCTCCCCTCTGGCAACCATCAGTTTGTTCTCTGTATTTACAGGGCTGATTCTGCTTTTTGTTTGTTTATTCATTTTTGGTAGATTCCCCATATAAATGAAATCATAAGGCATTCGTATTTCTCAGTCTGACTTATTAACTGAAGTCTATTTTAATTCATAATAAGATCACAATATATGTTTCTTTCGGTTTACATTTGTCTCATACATGTTGCCTATAATTTTATTTTTAATGTTTCTAATCATTTTTCTTTAATTGTGTTTCTTGCAAAGAGCAGAGTTAGATTTTATGAATAAGTTTGACCATTTTTTCTGTAATAGGTGAGCTACACTTATTTCCATTTATTTTTATGACATGTGTTTGGCCTTAGTTCAGTTTTTTTTGTAGGTAAACAAACATATATATGTATACATATAAGTACATGCATATGCATATGTATGTAAAATAAGTTATATGTGTGTTTATACACACAGATATGCATATGATCTATTATTTTGCTGTTTTAGTTTTCAGTTATTGTTTTCATTAGAAATTGGGTTCTGTTGATTGCCTTTATACTTATATATTACATGATACATTGTTGCCTTTTTTGTTAGATAGTGTGTATTTGTTCCCTGTTATGAGCAGCAATAAAATTAGCTTGTAACGTCTTCCCAACACTCACGTTTTTTCAACAGTATTATCTTCCTTCATGTTTGTCTCTGTATTTGTAAACATGCTTTTACTTATAACAGTTCATTTGCCTTCTTTATCCTTTGACAAATCTGTAAATTTATTCTAGTTCCTAATATTCTCCCTTCTCCTCTCGACCCACAGGCTCAACCAAGGTGAGCCTCCTTTGGAATTGTCCCCAAATTTGGTTTACAATGGCATTTAAGAGAAAGAGAAATGGGGGCAGTTCATCTGTCACTTCCTGACACTCACAGTCTAAAGCTATATGTTCAATGGTGCTCTTTAATGAACAAGAAACAAAATTGTCTTTTCAATTTAAAGTCCCTGATCTCAGTGCCACCTAATGTTGTTGAGAAAGCCAATAAGAGCAGTAAAATACACTCTAATGTCTAAAAACATGCATATTAACTTTATTTTTTGTACCATTGGATCATTGATTCAGCTGTTTCTAGTTGCTAAGGACTTGGAAATCTAGTCTCCTGTTTGCTAAGGCTGTCAAGATCTACCCATTCATGCACTAGGACTCTAATCCAAGGACTCATGAGTCCTAAGGTCAATGTCTGAAGTTTTAACTTAAAATAAAAATACTGCATAAAAAAATTAAAAAATTCATAAACTCCAGTTGATCAAACAAGTCCAAGTCTTAGGTAACAAGCCCTTACCAAATTCTAAACTTTGAATCACTCCTGAATATGTTTCGACCCCAAGTATTTTATTTCCCGAATGATTTTCTGAGTCAAGTTATTGAAGTTCCTAGTCTCTGCACCAGAAGCTGGTAATACTGCCTTTGTAAATAATCAGTTTGGAACCAATTAGAAGATGAAGTCTGACAGACGGAAACAAAAAATATTATATAGAGTACTGATGATGCTAATTTGGAAAATACAGTTTATGGAAAATACAGCTACAGAGTCTCCCCAGCTCTCTCTCAGATTGAATTTCCCCACCTGTCAGAGACAGTGCTAGAAAACTACAAACTTCCCTCATCGATGCCCACACTGCTTCTATCAGGGAATAACAGCACAGGCTGCAAATACTTGGCAGCCAGGCAGAGCCGCAAAGGAAAGAAAGATGCTGAATCCAACATAGTTACGAAGAGCCGCAAAAGTCACCAACCGTGGAGCTCAGTCCTTTACCAACCAATGGAGTTAAGAAGATGGCACAAGAGACCAGGTATATAGTACGCGTCTGTCAACATGGAAAAATAAAGCATGAAGAGGAGCATCCTTTCCCAATATCTGCCAGTTTTCCTCTTCCAGTGTGCTTCTTACTTCCTATGTCTTCCTTCTTGATTCATTTCTTCCCGAAAAAATAGCCTTCACAAGTTCATTAAATGTGATTCGGGGAGGGATACTCTCAGTGTCTCTTAATTTTTTTTTTTTAATTTGAATGTAGTTGACACACCATGTTACACTAGTTTCAGCGTACAGCAGAGTGTTTCAACAAGTGTGTACATTATGCTACGTTCTCACGTCTATTTTGCTTTTCTTGCTGAATAATAGCTTATCAATATATACAATTCTAGATTGATAATTTTTCTGAGTTTTTTGACATTAGTGAAGAATCTCAGTTGCATTAATTGTTGTGTAGACACTTGCTAGTATGATTGTTATTCTGTAAAAAATAATTTGAATTTTTTTCCTGATATTTTTACAGATATTTCTCTTTATGCTTAAAGCTCTGCAGTTTTACTCCAATGTATCTAACTGTGAATTTCTAAACTTATTATAAGTAAGACCCATATTTTCCAAAACTGAAGATTCATGGCTCTATTAGTGCTGTTATTATCACATTCCATTTTTAAAATATTTTTCTACTTTAACTTAAATGACTTTAGATCTATATTGAACCTACTTACTCTGTCCTATTTACCTTCATATTTTTTCATCTCTTTTATCTCTGGATTTAAACAGGATTCCAAATTGTTAATTTTACGTTTGTCTCCCAAACTGTTAATTTTATGTTTGTCCAATATAGAATTTTTTCTATCAATTGAGTTTTAAATTCCATTATAAAACTTTTTCATGTATAAATTTTTAAGGTATGACCCTTTTTTATAGTATATATATATATTTTAAAGATTTTATTTATTTATTTGACAGAGACAGACACAGAGAGAGAGGGAACACAAGCAGGGGGAGTGAGAGAGGGAAAAGCAGGCTTCCCGCGAAGCAGGGAGCCCGATGCGGGGCTCCACCCCAGGACTCTGGGATCATGACCTGAGTCGAAGGCAGACACTTAACGACTGAGCCACCCAGGTGCCCCCATAGTATATTATTTTTACTATAGTATCTATTTTACAACAATTAAATTTTAAGCTTATTACATGGGAATTTGTGTTATCTAGAATTCATGGATGAACTAACTTGCAGTGTGTGCGTGTTGATGTTATATTACCATATGAAGTAATTTATAATTTTGTGTGTGTGAAATTATTTTCAGCAAAATTTTTATTTTTCCAGTGGGCGTCCAATGCATTCTGGGTTGTTGAAGTTTTTTGTTTTTTTGTTTTTTTATGCCGGGTTTTGCACGAGTTCAGATTCTGAATGGTAAGTTAGTGATGTGAAGAAGCAAAGACTGCATGAGTCCATTCTGGTGGCAGTCAATGGTCGGTATATTCTTTCCAGATACAACTGTAGCAGCCATTCTGGATGTAAGAGCAGGTTCCAATCTAGGAAGTAATAGGAGAGAGTAAGAAAATTGTGTGTGTGCCCAGGAACAGTGCTGATGATATATTCATCAAATTAGACCTGACTGTGATTGTTGGTCCTATTTGAACATTTTTCAGGCCAGAAATTTGTTCTGTGCTCCTTGCGTAAATTTCCCAAAGTCAGTGGTTTTTACTTACAATTACCAATGATGGCATATACAATTTTTTTATGTTTATTACTCTACTTATCAACACATCTAACAACATACTACTATCAAAATATTTAATTTTTATTAATTTTAACATGACAATGCTTATGGCTTAGATATAGGAGCCATGTTAGCAAAAGTCAGTTTTGTTTTCATTTGATGTTATATTTGAAATTATGTGAGTTAAATGTGAGAAAAATGCAGATTCACTTTAATTAGCAAATCTATTTTCTTATAAAAAATATTGATCTACACCTTCGGTGATACTGACTGCATGATATTCCTTTGCTGAAATATATAAAAACTTATTGAAGCTATTCCCAAGTGGAAGGCGATTAGATAA
Source organism: Zalophus californianus (assembly GCF_009762305.2). NCBI lineage: Eukaryota > Metazoa > Chordata > Mammalia > Carnivora > Otariidae > Zalophus > Zalophus californianus. Next base: position 120,720,607 of record NC_045597.1, on the reverse strand, counting down.
TATCCAATCTCTCCCTATTAAAACCAACTGATTATGGCCTAGTAAGCAAATATGTTTAGGTAAAGTTTTGAAAAGCCTTATAATGGGATATTAGGCAGTCCTTTAAAATTTTGTTTAAAAATTTTTGTAACATGTAGAAAGAGCACATTATGACATTATATACATGGTTTGAATTAGATTGTATGAAGAGACTATCTTTGTTATCTCCTGAAGAGAATAAATGTTAAAAATAACTGGTTGTTAGGGATAAATTTTCAATGTTTTTCATGAGTCTATATCCTATTATGTTTATTCTGTATATTCTGCTATTACTATGAGATTATTTGAACAAAAATTTTAAAGTTAAATTAATGATACTTCTATTTTTGCATAGAAATGTCTGAATTTTATCATGGAATTGATTTATAGAAATACATCTACTTATTAAAGGCATATTTTTTTTAAAGATTTTATTTTATTATTTGACAGAGAGAGAGATAGCGAGAGAGGGAACACAAGCAGGGGGAGTGGGAGAGGGAGAAGCAGGCTTCCCGCCAAGCAGGGAGCCTGATGCAGGGGCTCGATCCCAGGACCCCGGGATCATGACCTGAGCTGAAGGCAGATGCTTAACGACTGAGCCACCCAGGTGCCCCTAAAGGCATAAATTTTTAAAGAAAACTTACATATTCAGTCAAATTTGTTTACCTCAGTGTTTAGAATGTAACATTTGATTTAAGTATATTTCTACAGTTTGGCTATCTCTACTGTATGACAGTATAATGATCCAATTATAAAAGAGAAATGGAAACAAAGAGGCTACTTTACAAATACTACTTATTAGAGATGGTTTGCCAATAAAGAAAAACTAGTGGGCCACATCAGAGCAGAAGGCTGGGTCTTGAGAAGCTTATGTTGGTGTTGCCTTTCTGCTGTTTTGGTTTTACATTTTATTAGCTAAAGAAATTGTTTATATTTAAAAGGAGCCACCCTATAAGGAGTGATGCAATATTATAAAAAAGGAAAAACAATTAAAAATATCTGAAGAAATTATTAGAAAAAAGGTAGAGATTGCCTGTTCAAAAATTACCTTTAATGTCAAGGCGGTAGCGGGAAAAGCTGCTTGCCATGGTTGCATTAAACATTGGAACTTTTTTCCTATTATGCCTGGCCCCTTAAAAAAAAAAAATTTTCAATCATTCACTACTTTTAATTTTTAAAACTCCATATTTTAGCTGTCACTTTGTTAGATGGTGGCTTTTTTGGAGTTATTTTCAAAAATGCAATAAACATTATTCATTAACATGCCAATAAGTCAAAGTCTCTATTAATGTGAGTATATTTTAACGATTTGTTGTGGGTACGTAATATCCTATGAAAGAGGAACAAAAATTGCAGTTGAAGAATTTAGATTATTCATCTTTAGTTTTATAGAACAAATTTGGTACTTTATTTCATTTGAATCCTTAGAAGCATAATAGGCAACTTGCAAAGATTTTGCACATCTGTTAAAATGCAACTGGTCTGTGCCGTCCACCACAGAGAAGTGCAAAGGATTCCACCACAGACTATTTTCCCAGACTGTTAATTCCCTTCCCAGATGGTACTGCAGAAGGCAGCATGAAGTGTATGACTTTTTTAGCCAATTCAAGAAAAATTCTATTCTAAGAAGAAAATCTCTATTCTAAGTAGTGACATGGAACAGAGAGAGCTTAGGCTGAGTTCTTTCCCGTCACTACATCACAGTCACTGGCATATTCTTTCTCATGGAAAGAAAGGTGGGAGAAGCCCCTCACATTCATCAGCAATGTGGCATTCACGGAGAATAAAGTGTATTTGTAAACAAATCCATTTTCTAACCCATTGTATTTTCCCATCATTTTAGACTCCTTCTGAATACATAAAATGTAATAAAAAAGCCTTATGGATATTAATATGCAAACACAATATATGCATATTTATATTAAGTATGTTCTAGTTTTTTGGTGCAATGATTTTTGTTATAGAGGAGAGAGAACCACTCAAATGGCAGAGGAGGGGGGCAGGAATCCAGAAGATTAAAAAAAGAAAAGAATTTGATGTTTTGTTATAGCTAAAGGAAAACACAAATTATATATATTAATACTTACTATTTTCCATTTTTTAAGATTTTATTTATTTATTTGAGAGAAAGTGAGCAAGACAGAGAAGGAAAGCGAGAAGGAACAGGGGGAGGAGCAGAAGGAGCGGGAGAAGCAGATTTCCTGCTGAGCAGGGAGCCGGACCTGGGGCTCAATCCCGGGACTTCGGTTCATGACCTAGTCAAGGGCAGATGCTTAATAAACTGAGTCACCCAGGTGTCCTTATTTTCCATTTTGTTAAGGCTTAGCTTGAGAATCATTTCTCTGCAAGTCTCAAATAAATAGAAAAATAGAAAATATTTGCTAAAGTATATATTTGTAAAAAGTAAGTTTGGTACAACATAAAGAATAAACTACAAAATTAGAATGTACATTTGTAGGTTTTAGATTAAAATACCTAAAAAAGGGTTGAACTGCAAAGTTGCCTTTGTTTCCATAATTTCACCTCCAAGTCACAGATGCAGACAGCCCAGGGAGGAAACTAGGAAATACATACCTCATCCATTTGCCCAGGCTTCTGATGTCATCCTTGGTCAAAAACAAGGAGCAGAAGAAGACAGGGTTGTCCACTGATGCAAGTCAATTTGTCTGAAGAAGATGAGGTGGGAAGGGTAGATAATAAATCAGAAGAGGCAAGGAGAAATAGAATGAAACTGTGGATAATATATATATATATATATATATATACACACACATATATAATGATAATGTATATATCTCAATGATAATGTGTGTGTGTGTATGTATGTATTTTATTGGCTATGAAAAATCCATGACTGTCTACTTATTCTAGGCATATTTTATATACTTTTTGCAAAGTAAAAATTAATTTCATAGAAAACAAAGAAGTGAATTAATTTGATCAAGAGAAAGGTCTTAGATGTTTTACATCTAAGCTTATGTGTTAGCTTGTGTGATTTGAAGGGAAGGAATTTATATGGAGCTTGGCATTATCCTCTAAATCAAAGGTTAGCCAGCTTTTTTGGTAAAGAGTCAGATAGCAATTATTTAAGGCTTTGTGGACTCAACGGTCTTTGCCACAACTATTCATTTTTGCCACTGTAGCTCAAAAGCAGCAATAGACAAGTAAGCAAATGAACGTGACTATGTGCCAATAAACCTTTACTTATAGACACTGAAATTTGCATTCATATACTTTTCATGTGTCAAAAAATCATATTTTTCTTTTGACTTTTTTTCTAAAAGTTTTAAAATTTTGCATTGTTGGTTTATGAAATGTAAAAAAATCAAATGGAAAGACAGATATGGCATTCAGTTTGTAGTCTGCAGACTTTTCCTCTAAGTTTATGGTCTCCAAAGTCAGGTAAGCAAGCACATTGTTGGGGTGGAAAAGCACATGATAACAGGTCAATCCGTAGAGAACAAACAACCATGCATAGTTTCCTGCTCTTGACCTACAGGAAAATTGCAAGGTCATCTTGAGTCCTCCTTGTGTATGGCATATTCTCCACCTTCAACTATTTGACACTTTATTTTGTCCTCATTCCCCAATCCCAGAAGTCTTTTAATGTGTCTTTTCCTATCAGCCCTACTTTCTAGAGATTATCCACTATGTTTCTCCCTTATTCATTCTCCAGTTCTAGGCTGAGGGGAAGGAAACACAGCCCTAATGAATGAAAAATGTTTACCTATTTGCAATAAATATCTTAGAAGGGTAAGTTGGTGAGTGTTCTTCTCTGTTTGCTTCAGTGTTGTCACTGAAATACATCATCTGAAAATGTGGATGGGGGAGGAACCTGGAGGTTTAGTGTATGTGCTGCCGAAGCGAGCACGAACCTGGAGGTTTAATTAGCAAGGAGACCCCATTGTGGGACACAGAATCCACCACAGTACCTTTCTGAAATATGAGGAATTCATCATGGAGCTTTAGTGGGATCTAGAATGGGCTTTGAGCCTCCAGATTCAGTTGGTTTCATCACTTTCCCACTGGTGCGTGGTGGAGATATCTCTTTTGTCTTATTATATAATCAGTAATGCCGTGTAAACTTAGTTTACCTAGATCCGTTTAACTGTTCATTGAATGAAATATAAAATATAAAAATAGCACTTATCCCTTTTCAGCAAATGGATTTTAACTATGCATATATGAGTTACACTTTCTATTTTCAAAGAAAGACTCATTTTCTTTATGAGATATTCACAGATTTTATCTTCCTTCTTTCCCTGTGTATATTCTCTAAGGTTATGAGAAAATCAACTCCCTACATTAATTCAACCTTTTTACACTTACCTTATTAGTTTTTTCTACTCAATTATATCATCCTCATCAAACTAAAAAAATTGTTTACACACACACAGAGCAGGTCCACTTATTTCTGCAAACTAAAAGTATTTTTTTTGTAACTCATTCTTTGAGAAAGAAACTAAATTCAATTTTCAAAATAAGAACAAATTTGCCAAACTTTTTTGTGTTTCAGTATTGACCATCATACGTTTGCTAAAATTATTCAGTCCTTTAGTATAAACCATGGTCAAAAATCTTATGCCATAAAGACTACTCAGATTTTATTTTAATAAATCAATATTGTTTATTTTATTGTATTCATGAAGTAAAATAATATAAAAACATCATTTTAAAAAAAATTGCTCTTCAATGAATTGGTTCTAATTGTACTGTGATGAGATTTGAAATGGTTTCCCTTCTCTTGGTCTATATTGGCAGAATTTAAATAACCCAATATAACTTTTCTCCTGCAAATATTATTTATATTTGGGAGAAAAAAAGAAGAGGGAAGGAAGGAAGGAAGGAAGGAAGGAAGGAAGGAAGGAAGGAAGGAAGGAAGGAAGGGGTCTGAAGTTGAAGCTGCTCTAAACAACTATCTATAAAAAGTTACTTTTTTCCCCCCAGGTCTGAGATCTAGCCAAGCCCATACACCATGACTATTCATCACTGCTATTTAAACTCATGAAAGTTGAGAGCAATGGTTGGTAATTCTGAATTCACCTGCTGAGCTCATCTAGTCATTTGGAACTTTGCAAGGTCCCACATTACACATGCATCTGCTGCACCGTCATTTACAGATGCAATGAGAGAAAACCTGTTAAGAGGAGTCTTTGGGAGAAGAAAAGGCATATAACAAATACAAAAATTAAAACACTCAGGAATAAGGTAAATACTGAGAGTAAGAACTGGGAATGAGACAAATATTGGATTAAGACAAATACTGCTGCAGATTCCAATGTCAATTCTAACAGTGCTAGTAAAGATTGGATTGTGTTGACTGTTGAAGATGAGCAGCTAAAGCAGAAAGCAAGAAAAAATCTTCTAGGATAGAATTTTATGTCATTGAAATTTTTCATTGCAGGTGACTTAAATTATTAGATTACTAAAACAAATTTAAGCACAAGAAGTATACTCTTAAAGGTAATCAAACTTAATAAATTAATAAAATCTAAGAAATTTAAATTGACAGATAATCATAACATGTGAGAGCCATTTGAATCTCTAAAGTGCTTTTATGTATTTTTTATTATCGCAGCTAACTTAGCCACAAATATCTCATTCTTATGAAGAATTTTAATTTAAAATGCAGGTATTAACACAAAGAACTTTTTGCTCACTTACCATTAGTGCTGAACCTATAAGCTCACAATATTTATTTTATTATTCTAACATACTTTATTCAGGTGTAATACCATGATTATTGATGTTTGTCTGAGAATCTTTTCCATTGGAAGAGAATAGAGAGGCAGTTTAGTGTAGCAGTTAAGGCTTGGGCTCTGAAACCAGACAGTCTGAATTTAAATGTATATCTCACCCATGCTTAGATATGGATCCTTGGACAACTTGAGTAAACCCAAGGGAAGATGAATCTGGGCTTTCTTATCAGCCACCCCAAATGTGGGGTAAAGCGGAGGAGGGGGGCTTGAAAGCTGTCAGCCATCAAACATCAGAAATAGAGCTAGACTCTTTATTGTACTGCGTTATTTTGAGAATTAAATGCTCATGACAATCCTTGACACTCAGAAAATGCTCAGTAAAAAAAAAAATGCTCAGTAAATCTTGGTTGCTGTTTTTTATCAAAAATGTTAAACTGGAATGTGTCTAACATGTATGGTGGTGAGGGAAAATGAAACATAGTCATGAGCTTAGAGGTTAAGTGTGCTTGACAAGAATGATAGGAGTGAGCACAAAACATTGAAAGACACAATGGAACTAGAGGGCATACAGATACCTTTATTCCTCATATCATAGCTTCTTAGGAAATAAACTAATTCTATCATGTATACTTCCTCTGTGTTGCAATCAAGTTAATGTGGTCACAGTTCAGAAATAACCTTTTAAGTGAATTATGCTCCTTCCAGAATAAATCTGTGGACAGTGTTTCAAAAGGAGAGTTGTTATAGATGGAAAATTAACAGTGAAAATTCCAGCCCCAAAATAACACATAGCTTTCTTTGTAAATCCAGAGTATAGCTAAATTATATGATGTGCCCTCATATTGTTATATATGCACAAGTAGAAAACAGTTCTCCATTCATCTCTGTTTAGTAGAACTGAAATACAAAATCATTTCTGGTGCTTGTAAGCTGTTAAAACATGCCTTTGCTATGTTATGTAGGAAAATGCAATAAAGTTTTAAAATGGTCTTGGTCTAAAAGCCTGCAGATATTTTCGTCATTTCTAAGGCTTTCCTAGGCATTAGAATGCTTCTATTTCCTGGAATCCCCTGGGCCAGAGAAGCTATGAAATCAAGGTGATATTAAACTAGACCTTTTAATATATATTACCTCTAGAACCCTCTGTACTCAGAACCTGGCTCATAGATGAGTCTGTGCACTACACCCCACTCTTTACCCCCAGATTTCACCTCAGGTTGTATACACACACCATTTAAAGGAATAGTCTTGCAAAGATTTATCTTTAACTTAAATGCACTAAATATTGGGTCAGTGTTCTCCAATTCAACTGCATGTGAACTAATGTAACTGTTTTTTAGTTCAAGATAAAACAAATACATATCATATAGCTGCAAGTGACATTGAGAGGGATTTCCTAGTGGTCAAATAGCAAGCTTTCGCCATATTAATCATCAGAGACAGTTGAGATTTTCTGTTTATTAAATACCAACAGGGTTCGTGTTAATATTTAGCACACATTCACATCCTTATTTCCATTAATAGCATCACTACTCTCCCATTATCCAAGCTTAAATTTTTTAATACACCTTTTTTGTTTGTTTTTTTAAGTAGGCTCCACACCCAATGTGGAGCCCAGCACTGGGCTTGAACTCACAGCCCTGAGATCAAGCCCTGAGCTGAAATCAAGATTCAGACGCTTAACTGACTGAGCCACCCAGGCACCCCAAATACATCTTCATTTCCATTCTAAACATTATTCACCATGAAAACCTCAGTTGAAATTGAGAGATCAAATTGAGCATTGGTTACTCCAACTCCATGGGAATTCGCAAGATTAGCATGAGTTTTGTTGTTGTTCCTTTAGCTGCTTTCCCTCTCTGCCACACATAAAATATTCAAACATTGTTTTTTCTTTCTTGTATTTGTTTCTAGGACCATTTACTACTTGTGTTCTCTTTTCATGCCTTAACCACTCTTTCTATGTTAAATCTGTGGCCCATATTTTGTTCTCAAACTTCCAAATTGTGGCATTATTCTAAGGCAATGTCTTTGTTCTGTACCTATTTTCTTTGATAATTCATCCACTTTTATAGTTTGAACAAAAGTATTATTCACAACCTCACATTCCGTCCAGAAATCCAATTACACACTATTCAGTGACCAATTGGTTAACTATTAATACGTCAAAGTCAATGAGTATGATTACAGATAACTGGCTACATTCTGACTCCTCTTTGGATTCCTTTATTTTATTTAATGGAACTATCCTCTACTCAACCAACTTGAAATGTTAGTGGTCTTGATTCTCCTTCTACCTAGGCAACATGTCTATTTACACTTCAAGTTGTGTGCCTTTTGCATCTCTTCCCCTTTTACCATTCCCATTACCAGCATTCTAGTTCAGTTCTAGTTCAGTTACCAGTTGCTCATCAGAAACATCACTAAAATAGGCTCCTTACTAGTTCCACCCACCTAGAATCTCTTTTCTGTGTTAATACCACACATTGTATCAACCTAAGTATAATACCACACATTGTATCAAGCTAAGTGTATCAAGAGCAACCACTCTGCTGAAAAATATTCAGGGTCAAATCATGTTCTCCCTGAACTTCAAAGCCCCCAATTGCCTTTTTAACCTGTGTCCAACAACTCATTTACACATATTAAATGCTTCACCCAAACAACACCACGCATATTTCCCTAAAAATTCCCCGTGCTTCTCAACTCCACAACATGTACCTTCTTTTTCATTCTGTATAATTTCTCATCAGTTAGGACACCCCAGTTTGCCAAATTTCAGAGATTTCTGAGGACCCAGGTCAAATGCCGTTTTCCCAATAATGCTTTCTTTCAATGTACTCTTCCAAGTTGAAGCTATCTCTTAGCATCCATTGTATTTTGCTTTCACGTTCTTAAGTGGAAATCACATGATTTTCTATTATAGTTATTTGTCTCCTTATAGAATACTAGTTTCTTAAAGGAAGGATTATGATTTAGTTGTTGCTTACATTTCTTTCATACCAAGTACAAGCCTTTCATGAAATAGGCACTCTTTAAATGTTTTTGTGAATGTGTGAATACCTTAATGTTGTAGAATATTCTTATTTAAGAAATGAAAATCCTCTTGTGTAATGTTGATAAACTAATTGAACAAGGTCATACAGCTTGTCACTGATAAGGCTAGCCAGAATCGCAATACAGAGAGGAAAAATAGGGGCAGAGGAACACAGGTGGCTTCTAGTCCTTATTTTTGGCTCTCTATTAGTCAGGATTTTGTTCAGTTACAAATGAATGAAAATACAAGCACATGATAATGCAGACAAAGACAATGTGTGACTATTTAGGAAGGAGTTATCGATTAGAGATGGTGGTCAAATAGTTAAACTCATCTGATTAGTACTTTCATTCTTGAAAACAAAATTTGAACAGATATAAATAAAGTATTTTCATTTTCCCGGAATTCTCAGTTGCATTGCTGCTGCAGAGATCAGCAGTTATCCAGGGACCAATTAGCCTGTTTGTGGATTATCTACACCCTGTGGGGTTTGCCTCCTTGCCTTCCTCCTTATCCCTACCTTTTGACTACTTCACAGTTGTTAGCCAGAAGAAGAAATTAAAGAAGTGCTAAAAACTCAAAAGCCAGAAAAAGTGAAATTAAGACTCTGCACGTTATTGTACATTAAAAAAAAAAACAAAAAACCTGTGCTAGTATTCATTGACTGGATCTTTTGACTGAAACACCAGACAGTGGAACTAAAGGGTAATTATTATGAAAGTTTTCAAATTTGTTTATCTTAATTATTTGATTGTTTCCTCTTGAAAACTCAAGCTTATTGCATAAGGTGATAGCAATAATAATTAAAAACCACATTGGGGGTTATTCAATATTGTACTACTTTATGCTATTCTACACATGCACAGTTTGCTAAGAGCTTGTCAAAAGAACTTTACCGGGGCTTCATATGCTCTTTTAATGTCAATCGAGAATATTCCTGAGCAGTTTATTAGCTGACACTTCCCACTGAAATGTTTCTCGTCGTAGGGAAGTTCCCAATACAATTGGAAAAATCCATCTTCAACTACTAACACGCACTGTTCTATTGATGTACAGTTGGAAGGGGTCCTAAAAATCAATTTGCAGCATCGCCCACTGGGGAATAAATTCTTCATACTTGAATTTCGTTTTGGCAGAGAGGAACTTACCTGAGCACATTTTAAGCATTTTTTATCCACATTCCATCTGTCCTCTGTCATTTTGGGCCAACTCCATGTTAGCAAACTTTGGAGTTTTCTCTTTTCCCTCGAGGGCTCTGCTCAGGGTTTCATGAACACAATGCAGAATTTCCCCATCTCAGCAGTCCTGGGACTATTCTTTTGTCTCTAAGACTAAAATTCTATTCCTGACACATAATGATTTTCTTCTATGCTTAACGGCAGATCCAACTTCTAACAGTTCCTCCTTCTAACTCTTCTATAACATGTGTTATTTGCACTAAATTACCCCAAACTATATAGGAATATTTAAACTATTAGTATAGTTTAAATAGGTATAGGAATATTTAAACTATTGCTTTTATCCAGTACTATTTATCAGAAACCATACCTCTCTTATTTTTACTTCCATATATACATATGTATATGTATATACATATATATATATTTAACCTAGTGCCTCTGGATGTTTGTGCCCAAATACAAAAAGGGAATTTTTGAATTACATTGCGAATGAATTTTAACATATTCTGTGCACTCGATTGTATCTCAAAATCATCCAAGGAAAGGAAAACACTAGATCACCATGTAGAATCAGGAAACAAGAGAGTGTTTCTATCTGGGAACCATGAAATTTGGTAGTAGCTGTGATTGCAATTTCTTCTGCAGTATTTTAGGAGTTGGGTGAAATTTTACTTACTCGTTTTTCCGTATCTTATTCAACAGTATTCACACAACATTGTTATGTATTTCCCTTACTCTTAGAAAATTTACCAATACATTTTTTAAATTTTAATTTTTGATGTGTAGAATTCTGTAGCGTGAAATAGCAAAAGATCGAGTGAGAGCTATATGTGGATGCCAATCTTTCTACATGTAGGATTTCTTAATTTTTCATTCTATAGACTTCAATTGAACATATAAATCAGTCTTCTAGAAATAAAAGCAGAGTAATGATTTCTTATATTTATGAGTGGTTCACAGCTTATAGTCACTGCCAAATTTATACCACCTCCAAACTCCTAGCAATCTTGTGAGGAATGAGGTATGCTTATTACCATCATCTCCCATTTTATTGATTGGGAAACTGAAGCAGAAGAGTTAACTTGTTCAGGAATCACAGTTCAGGGGTCAGTTTTATAGAGTTAATTGTTACATCTTTCAGTAAGTTAAACCACCTTTTGAAATAAATAAAACAATAACAACTTTATTTGGATAGTGTTTTGCCATTTATATAGAACTTTCTTATGTGTTCCCCTTTCTTATTGTGGCAGACAGTAGAGGAGAGGAACAATTTCGTCCTATTACAGGAAGATTCTTAAGTGCTGTCAATCTTTGACAAGAGATTGATTTGTCATATGAAATAAGAAGGAACATAGAATAAGATATGTATTTCAGAGGAGAAATATGTTTAAGAGAATAAGTGGATTTTGTTTCTGTAATATTTGATTTTCCTGTTCAAAGTAATGTTAAAATATACAAAGGGGAAGAAAATTACAGAGAATTTCTTATGCTTCTTGTTAAACATGTTGATTTTCGGTTGCTCCTGCCATGTAACAATGAATGCTATCATGTGTTTGGAAAATAAAAAATACCAAATGGAAGTATTTTACATTTTTACAGGATCATCAGCTATATTTTATTAAGTGTAATAATTAACTGTATTTTTGAGAGAGAGGCATACATGTAAAATCATAAAAGACTTGGAAAACCATAAGAAATTCTGCTTTTTGTAATATGGCTTTAAAATGTGCATGAGGAAACATCAGAGTTATAAAGAAATTTCATGTGGTATTATAGAAAAATCAAATTTAAAGCATATTGCTTTGTTAGACTGCAATCATCTTAATAATATACTCAAAGATAGATGAAAATGTATTGTTCAGGATAAGGTTTAGTAGGATGCTGCATCTGACATTGTGATTATTGATAGTGATGGTAAAGTTCAAAACATCAAAAAGTTAAAATACCCTGCCGAAATACCAAAAATGGTGGAGACGAAGTGGAAAATTATGTGAAATGTTAGGGATGTTTCATTCCAGTACCTTGGCCTCATTATATTATCAGCTAAATATAAAATACATAGACCAGATAAATGTCTCATTAAGTACTTCACAGTTCTTTCTGGGAACTTGGTAGTTGTCTTGAAAATGAAAAATAGAAAAGTATTTTATGTGAAAATTATGGTACAAAAAGTGTTTCAGTGAAAGTTTTTATTAACTCACTGAGTGTGGTAAGGCATGATAGTAGTTATTTTATTAATTGCTTTTATTAAAGAAGAGAAAGACCTAGTCTACATAGAAATTTTAAGACAAAATATCTATCCCATTTCAGATTTAGGTACATTATCAACTTTTGAAGTGTGATACAAATTAAGAGCTCCCCAACTCCATTTTTGAGAGGGCTTTCCTGAGATAACAACATTTGTGAGCTTAATTTGACATTTATTTCTCCCTATAATACACTCACAAATTAACATACAGGAAACAAGAATGAATTTCATGTTGAGATTTTCCCATTTCTATTTTTCATCTGAAAGATTTATGTGAATACAACACAAGAGAGTTATGGATAGGAAAAATAGAATTACTTTTCAAGATAAAAATAAACTTTCTTTGATAATTCATTACTACATATAGTTTTAATTAGTCTATGTAATTAATATATCCAGTCTCTTCCTATAATAAATTGGAAAAAAAAATCTATGTAATGAATTATTGCTGTATTTCTTATTCTGGCAAAGTTCCCATTGCTTTCAGATATACTTAAAAATGACAAGGTGAATATGATGGCACCACTTTTCTTTCAAAAATGTAGTCATGCTGAAAATATCTACGTAGAAGACAAGTCACAAAGCATAGAAAACATCGGAAAGGATGCTTGTTAACAATAAAAAAAATGAATGGAGAAGAGAGAGAAGGGTGTGAGATGAGAAGTGCTCATAATACCTGCAATATCTAAATACCAGGCTTCAGTTTCTGAGACAAGTGAGTCTCAGATTGACAGATGGTGGATGATTGCTTCTGGTGGAGCGAGTGATGGTTAGTTTGCAAGTAAAAGCAGATAAAGGAGCACATGAATAACAGTGAAATCTTTGGTATGTGGGTAAGGCTTAAATTATAAATGGCTTAAATTATAAATGGTTCATGATTGACTGGCCACAAGAAACTTATTAGGAATGCACATATGGCGAAGGAAGTGCCGTAGCGCTCTAACAGATGAGGGCAGCTGATCATAAAAAAATCCCGTAGTAAATGGAGAGAAGTGGTTGGGAAACACTAAGTTTGAAGGAGACCTAAGGATGGAGGAAATATAAATTAAGCAGGTGCCCATGATTCAAAAAACAACAAAAGCATGTTTGGAGGGTGGGCATGTTAGAGTTGAACTCCGGTTGATCCAAGGACTGGGCTTCAGTTCTGAAGGTAACTGGTAACTCAGTGATAAAAGAATGTAAAAGTGCTAAATTAGACAAAAGACACAACCCACTACAGGCCTTTGCTTGTGAAAATAAAACCCAAGTACCCTCCACAGAGAACATGGCTATCATCCACAATGAGATCTGACTCAAATGTTAAGGAAGTACCCTCCCTCCCCTGTGGCAAGAGGAAAGGTTTCCCCTCCTCAGGACTTGGCCAAGTAGGTCCATGAGAGCCGTGCAACAAGTTTATCCCATCTCTTGAAGGAATTGTGTGCATAGAAACTTGTGACATCTTGAATGCAACCCGGAGAGCTGGTTCCTAATCTATTTCTTATTTTTAAGCCAATGTGTGTGTGTTTTATTATTGTTATTGTTCTAGAATTGATGAGGCTGTAAACATAGTTTGAATGATTATAAATCATAAAATGTTCATTCTGAAAATACTTCTGGAAGTCATTTGCTCTAAACTCCCCTTTCATTTTTTTAGATTAAGAAAGTGAGGTTCAAACTGAGTAGCTGAATTCCTCGAGGCACAGCTAATTAATTAGCTCCTTAGCTAAGGCTGGACATCAGGAATCTTAATTCCCCAGTGGTGTCAAAGGATTACTAATAATGACTTGACCAATGACAGTTTTTCAAGGAAAAGTCTTTTTCCCCTTTCTCTGAAGGAATAATGTCATCCTAAGAAAACTAAGATTTTTAAATGTAGGAAAATTGGATTTGAATTTGAATAAAAGCTTAATCTCTAGTTATTTTCTCCCCTCTAACCACTTAATATGGATTATGAATTGGTGGAAGTATCTGGCCTTAGTTGAATTTCTAAATTCCACACAAAACCATTTTTAAATATCCAAGCCTATCATTTAATTCAAATGCTGACAGACGTTACTATATATGATTACACATTTGAATAATACCTTGAATGTGTATGACATATTTTAACACCTAATTTTGTTTACAGAGTCTCTCTCATTTTCTCTCTACATTAGCAAAGCTTGCATGGATAATAAATCTTAATCTGATTCCTATCCAGAAACAGAGAGGTTAAGTGAATGGCTCCAGGTCACACAGCAAGTCAGCAGCAATTTTTTAAATGTCTTATTTGAATATAAAAACATTTAGATAATGGAATAATTATTTAGGGTCATCAAAAGTGGTAACACTTGTCATGTTGAGATAAGAAAAACATATTTTAAATCTCACAGGACATTTCCTGATGGTAAGAACTGGCATAGTGGAGACTTCCCTAAACTTAATTTTTGTATTATTTAACCTTGCTTATGATAAAAAAAAAGGAGAAATTCTATTCTATTTAGTAAAAAATGTTGAATTCTCAATATTATAATTTTTATGACAGTATGTATATTCATTCAAATAAAATCAATTGTTTTCCTTTTTAATTTTGATGAGGTCAAAATATCAAAGCATTCTATTGATACTGAAATGACATTGCTTCATGTACAATATAAATTTGCAATATTCCAAAACTCTCTTGTTTTGGTGATGAAAAATACAGGAAATGTGTTAAATATTTTTGTTTTGATTATAAAATCCAATGGCATATGGACAGAAAGAAATTACTTTTCTTAATTTTTTAAACCACATCTAAAGTTGACCATAGAAAAGAGGGCTTTAGCATTGCACTGGCTTGAAAGATTAAAGATTAAAATTTAAGAAATAGAGCTTTATTATAAAACATCCTCTATGAGATAGGTATATGTCAAATTTTTCTTTGAGTCACAATGCAAACAATAGTCCTTATAAATATGTACTGTTAACACATTAAGCCAAATTATTCATTATCTTTATCAAATATTCCGACTGATTTCAAAAACATTCTGAGCTCTATAAAAATGCATTTCAGAAAAGGGGATAATACCTTGAAAATTCAGACACCCTTTTTATCTTTGTTACTGATTATGATAGTAACTAGATGTTACTGCAATGATATTAATTCAACGTCATTTGTTCCCTGATGTTTAAACGCTAAATAATTATCATGTTTGCCTCACCTAGAGGGATGACCTTGGCATATATTCTATTAAGATGAGCTTTATGCTTTCTAATATGCCAAGTGTAAATTATTTTGGTCATATCTAGATATGAGACTTCTTAACAGGCTACAATAAAATCAAGAGATACATTTGTAGAGACGGCAAAGAATGGAACCAGAATTTCAGTTCCCTTTGTTTAGGGTGGAATACAGGCCCTTCATGGGAAGATCAGATCTATTTGTTAGCAAGAGACCTTCACAGTTTACTGAGAACTACTTAGATACCAAGTATTCTTTCACTTTCCACATAAGAAAAAAAGAGAAAACTAGTATTGAATTCGGCATAAGATATTTTTAAAGCAAAATCAACCAACAAAGACACTTAATTTCATAGAATTAGGAGAATTTTACTTGAATGATATGTGTGCTAGGGTATTAAAATATCTCCTTATGCCACATAAAACTGAGATGGACCAGTTGGCCACTAGGGAAGTGATGAATATAGATAGAAAACAATTTATTTTCCCAATATGCAAGCAAATATATGCAGCAACTGTTAATATTAGTCATACAGAGAAATAGAAGAAAGTATTTTTAAGAAATGATTTTCCATTTAAAAGGAAATATGTTTGTTATTCTATATTTGGTAAATGCATAAAAATCAAAATGACTCCTAATGTCACAATTCAAATATATTCACAATCAAAATTTTGTGACATGCCCTTCTAATTTTAAATTTAAGCTTCAAATTTATGTAGTGACAAACCATAATGAACATGGAATTGTGTTTCTACCTTTTCATTAATTACTTTTAAAGTCAGAAACCCTAAAGTTATAATTTTAGCATCTGTATATTAGTTTATTTGCCTTATTAGTCTATTATTTATTATGATTTGCATAATCATTTCTATATGGCCAACCATTATTTGGGATCTTGTTTTACTGTGTTAAAAAAAAGGCTGCAATAAAAATGTGCCAGAAAATGATTGATTTTAAGATTCTCCTAATACATTGCTAAAATGGTTTTCTGTTTGTTTGTTTTAATTCTGATCAATGTGTGACTGTGAAGAGACAGTAGAGCACGCTGCTTAAGAGCAGAGAATCCAAAGCAAACTTTATGGACTTTACCACTAACTTTCTGTAGGACTTAGGGAAAATCACTTAACTTCTCTATGGTTCTTTCATCTTTAAAGGTTGGGTTGTAGAATTGCTGTAGTATTAAAAGTGTTAAACCACGTAAATGCTTAGAACATTTCCTTGCCCATAGCACGATGAACCTTGCCTATAAGATGTGTCCAGGTAAGTCAAATAGATAGAAACTTATTGTTCCAAATAATTATGTCATAGTTTCCAAGGTTGTATCTTTTATAGGTAAGCAAAGTTTAACAGATTAAATATCAACCACAATTGACTAATTTGTAGCCCTTTGGGTAAATATAATATATTTCTCAGCTTATATAGGCATGTATTGGGGGGAAATACATGGGGGGGACTTTACTTACAGACATTTCCAAACAATTCCCTACTTGTCAGCAGTGGCTGCTGCATTTTCTTGCACTGGTGGATTCATCAGGTGCAAGGTGAGTATGCCATCTTGGCTCACTGGTGCACGGTCTTAGCATCCGCTCTAGAGATTTGACTATTTTTGCCTCTGCATTCCATTTGACTTCTGAACTCTGAACTGAGATTTTTGTTTGGGATTTACATGGCACTTCTAAATTATTCCTCTAAATTTCTCAGAGATTTGCATAAATGAGTGCCCCATATGAAAATGGGTTTTGTAAAAGATCCATTTGCCTGTACATACTACAGAGCCATTGACTATAGCTCAAGAGCCTACAAATATCCAAACATTCCCCTGTGGTCAGGACCCAACCTTCTCTTCTGCTAAATAAATGGGTCTCAGTTTTGCCCACTGCAGATTTGCCCTTGGCCTCTTCCATCAAGGTTTTACTCTCCGTAGGGTAGAGTATGATTGATTTCTAGATAGCAACATGTCCTTCAGTTTAGGAACTCTTACCAGTAAACTAAGTAGCCTCTTTTAGGGGGAAAATCAGAAGGTTCAGACCTCAATTTAAAAGTGGTATAGAAGTCCTAGGAGACTCACTTGTTGCCTCCACTGGCAGTGAAGCAACAACTTGCTCATATATATGATATACTAATCTTGAATTTTTGCACTTCCTCTCTATGAACTTTTATCTCTCTTGAAATGGCCTTCTGACATCTTCCAGGACATGATCATTATTTCTAGCCTCAGAATTATCTGATGCCCTTCTGTGATGGGGCTACTTTTTTCCTATGACCAGTAACAAACTAGAAATATTCTTTCAGACGGGAAGCATTTGAGTTCAAAACCTAGATGTCTCTGCAGGATAGCCTTACTCAACTTCTGCCAAATGCTCTAGTCCTCATATATTCTAGTTTTAAACATATCTGCCACCACCTGCTCAGTCAGGCCATAAAGCTTATCGGAACTGTTTATGTCATCATTCTTAATAAGATTTTTAATGTGTTGTTGTTGTTGTTGTTGTTCAGAGCCTGATTCAGATTTTGATATTATCATTTTAAATGTGTGGAGAGAAGCTCAAAGAACTCCTGGATAAGGAATGTAATTTTATCAAAACCTAAATAGCACTGTTGGTCCCTAAGCTTCTTACTTAAAGCAGGTCCAGTGAGAGATGGTAACTTATTCCCCAAATTTTGATATAGCCATATATCTGAGGAATTTCACAAACCGGATTAACTTTGAATATTTTCTGGATTTATTGAATAAACACTATTTGTCACATGAGTGACTACAGTTCTTAACTCCTCCTGCATTTCTTCCTTTGAAGAGAGAAATTATCATGTTATCAATGTAAGGAACATATTTACCATTTACAGTTACCAAGTCCAACTACCGCCTCACTAGTTTATGGCAAGATGATGATGAGTTTAAATATCTTTATGTCATACTGGATTCCATTTCATGAGATTGCAAATAGGAATTCAAAACTGTTTTTTTTTTAAGATTTTATTTTATTTATTTTAGGGGGGCAGAGGGAGAGAGAGAAGGAGAGGGAGAGGAGACTCCCCACTTAGTGCAGAGCCTGATGCAGGGCTTGACCTCAGGACCCTGAGATCATGATCTGAGCTGAAGTCAAGAGTCGGATGCTTAACTGACTGAGCCACCCAGGCATTCCCCAAACTGGTATTTTATTTTATAAGAATTTGTTTATTTATTTGACAGAGAGAGAGAGTGCACAACTAGGCAGAGCAGTAGGCAGAAGGACAGGGAGAAGCAGGCTCCCTGCTGAGCAAAGAACCCAATGTGGGCCTCTATCCCAAGACCCTGGGATCATGACCTGAGCCAAAGGCAGAACTTAACCAACTGAGCCACCCAGTCACGCCCCAAGCTGGTATTTTAAAAAAATCATTAGACATATCTATATCGGTTTTTCAATCCTGCTTGGCCTATTGTATTTCCTGTATAGTATTTAAAATAATATGTAGGTACTATAAAGGCATACTTCACGAACAACTAAAATATTCACCGGAATAAATTTTTAATCTTTAATGATCCACTCTCAGTTTCTAGGAGCTGACTTATATACTAGCCAGAAAAGACCAATGAAAAGAGAATTAGAATCAAAATTCACCTCCAGCCATTTTCTTATTCAGAACACAGATCTTATGTTGTCTCTTAGAATTCTGTATTGCCTAATTTTTACTACCTAGAAGGACATGGATAATTTCAAAAATTTCCATTTAGCATGGTCAATCAAAATGGGACAAAGGGAAGGCTTTATTAATAACTACATGATAATAGTATGGCAAAAATGCCCCATACTCCAAAATGGCCAATACTATTATACATTCAAGCAAAGATAACTGGACTAGAGAATAATCTCTTCTAAATTTGTAAATTTAGTTCCCTCCTTCATGTAATTTCCATGCATACCAGTTTAACTTTGTACCTTCTGGAGTGTCATCTCTATACATTATATGAATTACTGTACATCGAGCCCCACATCGTTCAGTCCTAAAAAGATTATGCATAACACCTCAGCCTATGTCACTGAAATTGTTGTATAAGGCCTAAGATGCTGCCCATATTTCCCTTGGATCAGAGTGAATCTCTTGTCTACCAAGTATTTAAAATACACTATCATCTTCTTAGTGGAAATCTTGTCAGTGTTCTTTATTTCAACACATTCTTCAAAAGCCACCAGTTGAGTAGGTTATTACTAACTCCATTAGTCTTTTTATTTCTTCCTTTTGTTTCACTTCTTATTTGGACAACATGTATCATTTTTCCCATCACACAGCCCAAGTCACTTGCTTTTTATAGTTATCAAGTCCAAGTACTGCCTCGCTAGATTATGGCAATATGTTAGTGAATTCAAATATCCCTGTGGCATACTGGATTTCATTTCATTGAGAGTACAAATTGAGCCTACCAAGAGCAAGGCACCCAAGTTGTCCAAGATGGACACTTCTTTTCATTATATCCTGTATCACGGTCTGGTCAATGGCATTAAATTCAGTGTATCTCCCTGGATCATAATAAAGCCAAGTGAGGTAGGTGGCACACACCTTACTTTCCTATCACATCGGAGAATTTTATTCGTGAGTCAGTGAGAGTTGAGGCAATTAACCCTCTCTAGGTTTTTTCATATTTGCCCACTGTAGCAAGATGGTTGTAGTACCATGGAGAGACATCTGTTCATAAAGGTTTGTGGCCATGTGGTGATTTGTGATCGGCTGAATAATCTATTCCACTTGGTAGTTACTAAAATTAATAGAATGTCTCATAGGTTGTTAATTCTTTTTACTGATGTTTCCCTTTAAATATCATAGTTCTTTCACACAATATCTTTAGAACTCCATGGTCACTTAGTTTTTGATTCCATCTACTTGGATAATTAAAAAAAAATAACCAAAAGTCTTAATTGAGTTATTTTGCAAGTGAATATAACATTTGCCCAGGCACTTTGTGCACCAAGGACATAATATATGGCCAGAAAGCTATCAAATAAATCAAAAACAAAGAAAGAAAAGTGTTTCTTATTCTCTCATTTTCCCGAATCTTGTCTATTAGAGATAAAGTTTTCACCAAGATCAGTAACATTTTCCAGGAAAAATAATTTTTCTTGAAAATTTCCTTTCTACCTGGAACTTTATTTACTTAGCCCACGGTTTAAGCTTATCTTTCCCAATTCCACTGATGAGAATTGCCTCCCATAACCTTCTTCAAGTCTTATTTCACTTCTCACCAATAGGTCTGCATCACATCAAATTTTCATAATGTATTTCCATTTCCTATTTTTCTTGTCAAAAAAGTGTCTTAGCTATTATTTGCACAAAATAAAGATAATTCATTAACAACACCAATCTAAGGAAACACAGAATTGGATTATCAAATCACACTCATAAGAATCAGAGAGTAATCTGGACCGACAGGTAAATTCTTATAAATGAGGTCCATAGACAGACTCTCCTTTATCATTTTACTACAGTCGGCCCCCAACTTACAAAGTTTCAATTTACCATTTATCAGCTTTACCATGGTGTAAAAGTAATGTGCATTCAGTAGAAACCATTCTTTGAATTTTGATCTGTTCCTGGGCTAGTACTGTGTAGTACAATCTTCTCTCAGGATGCTGAGCCCCAGCTTCCTGTCAGCCATGCAACCACATGGGTGAACAACCCATATACCCATAACCACTCTGTACACATACAACCATTCTGTTTCACTTTCCATACAGTATTAAATAAATTACATGAGATATTCAATACTTTCTTATACAATAGGCTTTGTATTAGGTGGTTTTGCCCAACTGTAGGGTAATGTAAGTGCCCTGAGTATGTTTAAGGTAGGCTAAGCTAAACTATGATGTTCAGTAGGCTAGGTGTATTAAATCCATGTTTAACTTATGATATTTTTAACTTACAATGATTTTATTGGGGCCTAACAACATCCCAAGTCAAGGAAGATTCGCAGTTAATGCCATCAAGTAATTTGATTTAAATGTTACAAGGAGATTTAACCAAGTCATTTTTCCCTAGATTTCCTCCCAGTTGCAACTGGAATGATGAGCAGAGACTAACTGCTAAAGCTTCCTTTTCATCTATGAAAAGGTAGGTGATAATTTTAAATAAATGGGTTTTAGTAGGGATAGAGAGCAAAGGGTTAATTAAAGATATATATATATATATATATATATATATATATAATCCTTATGTAAGGCATAAGGGTTTGAAAATTGATTGAATGTGGAAGGTGCATGCTATGGTCCAAAGGTGTCTCCCCAAAATTTCTATGTTGAAATCTTAATGCCTACTGTGATGGTATTAAGAGGTGGGACCTTTAGGAGATAATTAGGTCATGAGAGTGGAGTTCTTATGAAAGGGATTAGTGTCCTAATGAAAGAGACCCCAAGATTTGCTTTCCCCTTCCACCTTGTGAGAACATGGTGAGAATGCCAGTCTTCAGCCTGGAAGGACTATCACCAGAACCTGACCATGCTGGGATCCTGATCTTGAACTTCCAGGCTCCAGAACTGTAAGAAATAAACTGCTGTTTTTGTAAGCACCCCCAGACTCTGGTATCTGTTATAGCCAGCCAAATGGACTAGTATGGAAGTAGTAAGGACTAGTAGGTTGGGCTAGTAAGATAGTAGGGAAGAATGGATCCCAGCCTTCTTGATTTGTGTTTTTTTGTTAATGTTGTCAATATTGTTACTTGTTACATAAAATTAAAACATATATTAATATTTTTATATATATTTTGATATATTTTATATATATATTTATTATATATTTGTTAACTACTTATTTATCTAAATATGCCTTCTATTTATTTCCACTCATTTTTCTATTTGAATAAATAATATTTTGTCAATGAAAATAGCCAATTCTTTTATATGACTGGAGTAGGAAAAATATGCTATGCGATTTTTTTCACTAAATTAAATAAAATACAACTTTTTTCTAATTTTAACAGCACAGCTTTTTTAGAAGAATGAGATCCTTCAGCATTGTTGGGAAGTTCTCAGAAAACTTCTTCAAGAGTTCTTTCCATTGCATTCTCTCTCCCCCACTCCCTGATCCCAGATATATTTATTTGATATTGTCTGAAATAACTCTCTGATGTTCTGACTTTTTTTTTTCCTTCTTGGACTTCAATTTAAATAATTTTTTATTGACTGTTTTAATCTACTATTAAGCCTTTTCAGTTGACTTTTTTCTTCATTTCAGATACTTTGTTTATTAGTATTAAGATTTTAAAGATTCTTCCTCAGAGTTAAATTTTATTCTCACAAAATCTCCCCTTCCTAGACAATATCTAAACCATCCAATTCAGATTGTTTGTTGAGTTATTCAAGGATGAAGTACCCTTTGTCAACTTCCTGTTTCTGATGTAGCATGGAAGGAGCTTACAAGTCACCACTCTGTCCTAACAAGTATAAATCTGAACAAACTGAAAAATCAAAAACTCTTTCTAGATCTGTTCAGAGAAGTGAGGTCACAGGGCAAACCACTATACCAAATATGGAGAGATGAACAGGTTAATAGAGAACCAAACTACCAAAGCAGAAACCCACAAACAAAAAATCTCTGTGGGAACCAGTTCAGGGGTGGAAAACCTAACCTGTAATTGACCAATTGCTGAAGGCTCAATGAGGACAACTCTGAGAGTGAAAATCTCTAGGGAAACCCAGTCAGAGAGGGTCCCCCACACTTTTGTGAGCTTTACCTGCAAAGGCCCTACCATATTCTTAGAGTGAATATTGGAGAAAAATCCTTGTACTTACACCAGGAGGATGGGAAAAGGAACTATTTTGAAATATGCTAGGGCATTCTGTTCTTAAAAAGATCTGCTTTCAAGAGAAACTACTTTGCTATGAGGCTTACCTGCTGGGATTTTATCAGAGCCTAACTGATTTAGGGAAAAGGAAATACCAAACTCTAGAGCCCTCTAGCTACATTCTTCCCACCTAAGGGGCATGGAGGGCAAAGGACAAAACAAAACTGAGATGCACTGGTGACATTCATAGTCCAAGGGCATAGACTCACCAAAGACTGAGACCTAATCATAAAACTAGAGGATATTTCCTTTCCCCCAACATTTCCCCACTATATTACTAAAGGTCTATTTATTACAGTTCTTTTTACCCAGTACACCATGTCCATTTTTCAACAAAAATGATAAGGCATATTGAAAGATGAAAAAACACAATTTGAAGAGACTGAACAAGCATCAGAATCAGATTCAGATATAGTAGGAATGTTAAAACTAGACCAGAAAATTTTTTAACATATGCATAGTGGGGATATCAGAAGGAGAAATAAGTAACAGAACAATATCTGAAGTAATAATGATGGACAATTTCCCAAATTAATGTTAGATGCCAAACCACAGATCCAAGAATATTAGGGAATTTGGTTTTTAAATGTGATGCTGCTATTAAGGTATTCCAGAATCATAGCATCTTTAATAGTGTGGGCTGATCATGGAGGTGACACACATTTTTCTTAAAATTCAAACTGATTACATTTATCCCCAAGGCATAAATTTAGGGGAAAAAATGTTCCGGCACACCTCACCCCTACCTTAATCTGTACATGGAATATAACTGATTGTAGTAAAGTAGTAATTTTAGAGAGATGCAAGTTTGTGACCGTAACCAAGAAAGTGCATATCTAATCAATTAAATTTACTCTGAAATAAATATATAAAATTAAAGAATGTAAGACTAGGAGCTAAATTATGTCCATGAGCAAAGAAAGGATTTGACCTTTATTCAACACATGCCAAAAAGTATGGTAGTGATAAATGCTTAACTGTTAGCACAAAGGTGCATAAGTACTGGTCAAGAAAAATCTATTAGACTACCACATAACCAATATGAAATATCTTTCCAAAATGTGTAGGCAGTTTTTTGATTTCCTTAAAAAATATTCTTTAAACTTCTATATCCACATCCTTTATATTCAGTAATTCACTAAGTCTTATTGATGTTATCCCTTAAATATATCTTAAATTCATGCTATTCCTCACATCTCCATTGCCACTATTCCAGAATAATGTCCTGAGCTCAGGCCATTAGTGGTCTCCTATTACCTGGAGAGGAGCAAGATAACTGAGAAAACCACACCTCTGGGATGCAGAAACATACAGTCTGTTTAGAACTGAAGCTAGCTCACATCAATAGTATTAGGAGGAAGGGCTGTCGGCACATTAGCAAGGACTGATTAACAAGAAACAAGAGGTGGAGAGGTGAGATTTGGGGGATAAACCCTCTCTAAGGCATAGGTGCAGAGAGAGGACTAAAAGCCTCAAGTGGAGCAAGAACACTGTGATAAAGCCTCAAATAAATTAGCCCTCAATCTAAGCACAAAATGAACTCAGGAGAATTAGAAGATGATGGTGCACAGAAGGTAATATATAGCATCAACAAAACCCATATCCAGTTAATCTCCTGACTAGACCAACTCTGCCCTTCAAACTAATGGTTTAGGAGAAAAAGATTGAATATTTCTAGGCTTAAAAAAATAACATTCAGCCTTTAAAGTTTTGCACAATTCATGCAACAATCAACTAAAATTTGTGAAACATATAAAAGGAAGAAATAACACATTGTCAACAGAAAAAATAATCCACAGGAAAAGATTAATAAAGGGTACATAATTTGAAACCATGAGACAGATAATTCAAAATAACTATTATTACTTTATGAAAATCTCCATGAATAATTTTAGCAGACAGATGAAAACTATGGGAAAAGTTGAATGGAAATATGGAAGTATTTAATGAAAATACTAGAAGCAAAGGACACTATAACAAAGATTAAAAGTGCTCTAGAAAAACTCATCTGCAGATTCAACTAAGTTGAAGAAAGAATTGGTGAACATGAAGATGGGTTGAAAGACATTATCCAAATTGGAATACTAAAAGGAAAATTAGTAATTAAATAAATAAACAACCAAAAACAAAAAAAAAAAAAATAGAGCAACCAAGAGTTGTAGGACAATATCAAACAGCCTAACATATGCATAATTAGAATCTGAGAAGAAAAGAAAGAATAGCGGAATGAAAAAAATATTTGAAAAGATGTAGCTGAGGATATTCCAAAAATAATGAAACAAAGTAAACCACATATTTAAGAAACTCAGAAAATGCCAAGCAAGATAAATACTTTAACACACATATATCACATACAATCTACTAAAAACAAGTATAAAGAAAATCTTGAAGTAAATTAAAGGAAAATAAACTCATAAAATGGACAGGAAGAAAATAAGATGTGGAGCAGATTTTGCATCAGAAACTATGTAAGATAGAAGATAATTGTGCATCTTTAAAGTGTTGAAAGAAAAAATAAAAATCTATTGATCTATAATTCAAAACCCAGTAGGAGTACCTTTGAAAAAGGACAAAGAAATTTTAAAAATTAAACAAAAACTCAGAGAATTCATTAGAAAAGATCTGTACTGCAAGTATTAAAATAAAATCTCTAGGCAGAAGGAATATGAGACCAGACAGAAAATTGAATCTATACAAAGAAATGAAGGTTCCAAGAAATTGTCAAAATAAAGAATATTGTGAAAGTCATTTAAAACTTTTTATTTGCTGTAAAAGATAATTGACCAAAGAAAAATAGTATTACTGCATTTTATGTTTATGACATTTTTAAAAGAATAGTGTATGACAAAAGATGGGAGGGAAGACATAGAAGTGTATCTTTCCTGAGTTCTTATGCTACACATGAAGTGGTATCATACCATACAAAGGCAGACTGTGATTAATTAAAGATGGACATAGTAAACCAGGTGCCAGCAAACACATTTCATAAAGGGCTAAATAGTAAATATTTTAGGCTTTGTGTACCATATGCAATGTCTATCTCATATTCTTCTCTATTTTTGTTTGTTTTGACTTATTTTGATTTTATTTGATTTGTTTTAACATCCTTTAAAAACTTTTAAAGAAAACATCCTTAGCTTGGGGCCATACCAATACAGGCAGTGATCAGATTGGGGCCACAGCTGCAAATTGTAGGATAACTAGTGAAAACATTAAAAACAAAAAAAAACAACAACAGGTAACTACACAGTGAAGATAAAATGAAAGTTTAAAAAAATTCTTAATACAGAAGTAGGACAAAATGAATAAAGAAACAAAACTCAGATAGCACACATAGAAAATAACTAGTACAATGGTATACAACCACACTGACAATTATATTAAATGTTAAGGATCTGAACACATCAATTAAAATACAGAGATTGTCAGATTGGATAAGAAAAAGATGTTTTCATATGCTGCCTGCAAGTAAAAGGCTAGAAAAAAGATATACCATGCAAACTCTAATTTTAAGAAAGCTGGAGTAACTATATTAATAGTAGACAAAATGACTTCAGAATAAGGAATATTACCAAGGATAAAAAAGACATTACATAAGATAAAGGGATCAATTTACCAAAGAGATATGCAATTCTAAATGTTTGTGCACTCGAAGAGAGAGATTCAAAATACATGAAGCAAAAGTGATAGTACTAAAAGAACCCTGTGGATAGAAAAATCCACAGTTATAGCTGAAGACTTCGACACTTCTCTTTCATTAATCAATTGAACAAGGTGACAGAAAATCAGTTAGGAAATAGAAGACCTGAACAACTATATCAAACAATTTAATCTAATTGACATTTTAAAAACACTCCACCCGACAACAGGAGAATAAACTGACACATATATCAATTGATTTCAACGAAGGTGCAATGTCAGTTCAAAAAAGAAAAGCCAGTTTTTTCAACAAATGATGCTGGGATAGTTGAGTATCCACATGGGGAGGGAAAAAAAAGATTATAAAAAAAGGAACCTTGACCTATACTGCACACCAAATATAAAAATTAGCTCAAAATGTATCATAGACCTGTATGAACATCCCACAGTTATTAAAAAAAAAAACTCTAGAAGAAATCAAAGGGGAAATTCTTATTGACTTTGTGTTTGTCTTGGAGATGGCAAATTACAGTCTGTAGGCTGGATAAGGCCTACCATCTCTTTTTGTTAATAAGGTTTTATTAGAACACAGCCACACCTTTCATTTGCTTATTGTCTTAACAGAAAAGTTAAGTTGTTGCAATACAGACTGTATGGCCCACAACCCAAAAATACTTGCTATCTGTGCCTTTATGAATGAAATGCCAATATAAATTATTTAGCTATAATACCAAAAGAAAAAAATATAAAATAAAAATATGATAATAGAACTGCACAAAAATTAGAAACCTCTACTTTTTTGTAAGACAAGCTATTGACTGTGATAAAAATAATTGCAAAACAGGTATCTGATAAAGGACTTGGATCTACAATATATAAAGAACACTCAAAATTCAATAATAAAAAAAACAAAGAACACAATTTAAAATGAACAAAATGTTTGAAAAGATATTTCACCAAGAAAGATACACAGATGACAAATAAGAACATGAAAATTGTCATGCTCTTGTCAATCATTAGGGAAATTCTAAATGAATCCAACAAGTTATCACTACATACCCATTAAAATGGCTAACATTTAAAAAATAAGTCTGGAGTTACCAGAAGTACTGGAGAAGATGATGAGCAGCAGGAATTCTCATACATTACTGACAAGAGTACAAAATGGTACAGACAATTTGGAAAATATCTTGTCACTTTCTTATAAATTTAAACATAAATGTAACCTCATTCTTTGGTAATTAACCAAAAGAAATGAAAACTTAATGCTAGCATAAAAACCTGCACATGAAAGTTTATAGTGATTTTATTCATACACACTTCACGTACTATATATATATATATATATATAATTTCCGGTGAGTACAAATCGAATATAATGGTGAATGTGTAAACAAACTGCATTGCATCTGGATATTGAAATACTACTCCTCAATAACACTGAACAAACCATGAAACACATGGATGAATCACAAATGCATTATCCTAAGTGAAAGAAGCCAAACTCAAAATGATACATACTTTGATTCCATTTGTATCACACTCCAGAAAAGGCAAAACCTTAGTGACACAAAACTGATCAGTGGCTACAGTGACAGAGTCTTGGGTATGAGGGCAGAGTATGAAAGGGCATAACAGAATATTTTGCAACCATAGATCTCCTCTATGTCTTGATTGTGATGGTGGCTATAAGACTATATTCTTTTCTCAAATCTTAGAACTTCACACTAAAAAGGGCAGAGTCACTATTATTATTTTGAAATCAGGCCTTCATAAACCTGACAAAAATAACAACACATCCTCATTGACATTGACAAAAATAATGTTTTATTTCAAGAATATAAAAATGAATCAATATCAAAGAGATTTTGTTAGCTTGCTTCAAATTGTTAGTGGATGTGCTAAAGGAGAACTAAATTACATGGGCATTTTTTGTTATTTTCTTTAGAGCACTTTAAGGTCTACAGCAAATTGAAGGGAAGGCACAGAGATTTTCCATATACTCTTTGCCCACACACAAGCAAAGCTTCCCCCATTATCAGCATCCCCCCACCACAGTGGTATTTTTGTTGCAGTTGATTAACTTACACTGACACATTGTAATCACCCAAAGTCCAAGATTAGCTTAGGGTTTCCTCTAGGTGTTGAATATTCTATGGGTTTAGACAAATGTATAGCCACATGTATGCATCATTATGGTATCATACAAAGGATTTTTAAGGTATAGAAAATCCTCTACTTTAAAAATCTGCTACCCTAAAAATCCTCAGTGCTCCTCCTATTTATTCTTTCTCCTCCCATCCAACCACTGGCAACCATTGATCATTTTACTGTCTCCATAGTTTTGCCTTTTCCAGATATGGTATCATTAGAATGATACAGTATGCAGCCTTTGTAGATTTATTTTTCACTTAGTAATATACATTTAAGTTCCCTTTATTCTTTTCATAGTTTTATAGTTCTTTTCTTTTTAGCACTGAATAATATTCCATTGTCTGGATGTACCACAGTTTATCCATTCACCTACTGAAACACATATTGGTTGCTTCCAAGTTTTGGCAATTATAAGTAAAGCTGCTGTAAGCATTTGTGAGTAGACTTTTGTATGGACATAAGTCCAACTCCTTTTGGTAAATGCCTAGGAGCTTGATTGCTGGATTTGATAAGAGCGTATTTAGTTTTACAAGAAACCACTAATTGTCTTCCAATATAGCTCTCCCATTTTGCATTCCCACCAGGAATGAAAAAGAGTTCCTTACATTTGATGTTGTTAATGTTTTGAATTTTGGACATCCTAATAGGTGTAAAGTGGTATCTCATTGTTCTGTGTTTTTCATTTTGTTTTTGTTTTTTGCATTTCCCTGATGATATATGATGTAGTGGGTCTTTCATATGCTTCCTTGCCATTTATATATCTTCTTTAGTGTGGTGTTTATTAAGGTCTTTGGTTCATTTTTTTAATTGAGATTTTTTTCTTATTATTGAGGGTTTTCTTTTTTTTTAAGATTTATTTATCTATTTGAGAGAGAGTGCACACAGACATGAGCGGGGGGAAGGGCAGAGGCAGAGGGAGAGAAACTCAAGCAGACTCCCCACTGAGCAGGAGCAAGGAGCCTGAGGTAGGGCTAGATCCCATGGCCTGAGATCATGACCTGAGCCAAAATCATAAGTCAGACACTTAACCGATTGAGCCACCCAGGGACCCCTCTTATTGTTGAGTTTTAAGGGTCCTTCTGTGTTTTGTGTAACAGTCCTTTATCAGATGTCTTTTACCAATATATTCTCCTATTCTTTGGCTTGTCTTATTCTCTTACCATTGTCTTTCATAGAATAGAAGTTTTCAATTTTATTTCATTTTTTGACTTTATTTAAGATTTTTAAAAATTTATTTGAGAGAGAGAGAGAGCATGAGCAGGGGGGAGGGGGAGAGGGAGAAAGAGAAGCGGCCTCCTGGCTAATCAGGGAGCCCAATGCAGGACTCGATCCCAGGACCCTGAGATCATGACCTGGGGAGCCGAAGGCAAACACTTAACCAACTGAGCCACCCAGGTGCCCGAAGTTTTCAATAAGTTTTAAATAAGTTAAATTTATCTATTATTTCTTTTATGGATCATGCATTCAGTGCTGTATCTAAAAAGTCATTGGCATATCCAAGGTCATCTAGCTTTTCTCCAATCACATGTTTTTAATCAACAGATATAGAAGAAGCACTTAATAAATATTGATAAATGATATGATATTTTATATCAACATATGATAAAAATACATTTAGGTATTACATAGTAGAATTTTTCCTTCACATGAAAAGGAGTTTTAATAAATCTGTGGAAAACATGGATACCAATCTTTATATGAAAATTTAGATATATTCCTGATCAAAAACAAGACAGAAAAACCTAGTATTACTTTCACAATTTATATGGTATTGGTCTCAGAAAACACTAAAGGTAAGAAAATGGAGTAGAAAGTATACAAATTGGAAGGAAAGAAATAGAAGCCTCATTTTTTGCAGATAATATAATTACTGCTTTAGAAAACCAAAAGAGGGGTGCCTGGGTGGCTCAGTGAGTTAAGCTTCTGCCTTTGGCTCAGGCCATGATCCCACAGTCCTGGGATCGAGCCCCATGTTGAGAGCTCCCTGCACAACATGGAGTCTGCTTCTCCTTCCCCTCTCCCTGCTCATGCTTTCTCTCTCGTTCTCTCTCTCTAATAAATAGATAAAATAAAAAAAAAAGAAAACCAAAAGAAACAAGAGAAATGCTTATAGAACCAATACATATAATTCAATAACATTCCTTTCTACTAAGAAAAACAACCAGAAATTATGAGAAATAAAATACCATGTTTCTCTAGCAGTATACATTATAAAGTAAATAAATGTACAGAAATGTTACACAAGAAAATTTAAAAATTCTTTATTAAAGGAAATAAAAGTACAAGTGAATATGGGGCGCCTGGGTGGCTCAGTCGGTTAAGCATCTGACTCTTGATTTTGGCTCAGGTCATGATCTCAGTGTTGTGAGATCAAGCCCTCTGTGGGGCTCTGCACTGGCCATGGAGTCTGCTTAAGATTCTATCTTCCTCTCCCTCTGTTCCTGCCCCCTCCCTCTCTAAAAGAAAAAGTAGAAGTGAATAAATGAAGATGTATCGTATACTTACAGATAAAACAACATGATATACTAAAGATGTTATTTCTCAACAAATAAATTTATGAACTCATGTAATCATGGTTAAAATTGTCTGCACTTATATAGATTATGTGAAATAAAATAAACAGCAGCCAAATCAAGTTAGAACATTTACCCTACCAGATAGTAAGCCATACTATAAAACTCTTAAAAAAAAAAAACAGTACATGTAAAGTGGGGAATTCTAACAAAATAAAGAGCTCGAAAGTATATCAAAGTATTTAATATATGATGAACTTAGTACCCCACAAAGTGATGGGAAATAGTGTTTAACAGATAAACTTGAGAAAATTGATTCACCTTTTCGTGAAAACAAATTGTTACCTCCTTACTTTGGATTAACAGGTGTATGTGAAAGGTGAAGCTATAACACGAATAGAAGCAACATAGGAGCCTATGGTAGTGACCTGGAATTGGAGAAAGAATTTTTAAGTAAGAACCAAAGAGTTCAAACCATAAAATTTTGACTACCATCATATTTAGGGTTTGTACTTAGAAGAACCTAATGTCAAAATTAATAAATAAATATAAATTATGAGATACTTTCATGTCAAAATCCCATAATACAATGCTTAAAATCTATAAATGATTATTGCACATTAATAAGAAAAAGAGAGGAAAAGTAATTTTTAAAAATGGGGCAAAGTTTATAAATCACTGTCTCGTAGAATGGAAAGCCTGCATAAATTAAAATTAAAAAAATGTGATGCTCAGACTCACTGTTAAACAAAAAACTGCAAATTAAAATAACAATGAATGTATCTGTAAACTGTAAGATTGGAAAGAATTTAAAATAATGGCAATGCAAAAATATGTGAAGGTGTACTATATACGACTAGAGCAAATAGGTACAGTTACTCTGGAATAAAATCTGGTGCTAATTAATGAAATTAACTATATGTTTATTATATAGCTCCTGGTCCCTACCTCTGGATATATATCCCAGAGAGATTTTAGCATGAGTCCATAAGGGACTATGAACAAGGACAGTCACCAAAGCCTTATTTGTTTTAGTGGGAAGGTGTAAGCAACTCAGATGCTCATCACTAGAGAAATACATGCCATAAGTATAATATGAAATAATGTGCAACAATTAGAGAAATAGACAAAATGAATGTTAAGCCATATTAGTAGATCCTCAAAACAGAGTGTGTATGCATAAAGTTAGAAACAGAGTGAAATTTCTGTGACTATAAAGCACAAAGAAGCACTACATATTTTACAAGGTTGGGTACATATCTAAGGGTTTTTGTCAAAACATTAGAGTAGTTGCTTATGGGGCAGAAAGAATGAGTATTAAAGAAAAAAATATAAAGTAGATGCATTTAAAGTGAGATAATAGGAATTTATTTGAACAATATTAAAATTTACTAATTCACTAATCGAAAACATAAAGCACTATTAAGTTACAAGAATGTTCTAAAGCAAATAACTACACAAGATATGCAGACTTAACACCTGGAAAATTTTAATGTCTATCTAGTAACTACTGTGGCTATTAATTATATTCTGTCTACTTTGCTCTTACTATTAGGACACAGTGCTGCTTTTTGTTTGTTGTTTATCATTTTTTCCTGCCTCTGGTTTGTGTACAGTACATACTTAGGGGCAGCATTTTTTTCACGTGGTATTTTTCACAAAAGTCTTAAGATCGTGAATTTATTTTCTTAGTATACACAAAACCTTATTTATGGGGTTTAAACACTTAAAACTTGTTCAAATCGTTCTATTAGCTCTATAAACATATAGTAAAATTGTCTTACTTAACTTTCCTCTACAACAAGGTCCTTGGGCGGGTATATCCTAGTCATACAAAAAAATAGAATTTTATTTAATGTGCTGGTGACATTTCTGTGAAGACACCGACCCTGGCTGAGCATATATTAAGAATCATATTGTTATTTCTAAATTTTTAAATACTAAGGAAGAATTATACAAAAATGCCTGTAATAATTTAATTTACATTTATATTATAAGCTCTTTGGTCTTTTTTTTTTTCCCTTTAGATTCCCCCTTCTGGACCTCTAGAGAGATTATAACCCAGTGTTATTGGTTTAATAATAGTAAAGTATGATGGCAGGACACTTAGGAAATGCCACTATATGTGAAACAGAATGTAATGTGATTTTAGATCTGGAAATTGCTGGTGGTGAGCAGAGTGCGAATAAATATCAAATGTCTTCTCTTTAGCACTAAATGTAAAATGTTCCAAATCATCTTATCCAACTCTAGATGTTAACTTAAATGTAAATGCACATATTGAATGCAGTAGTGGAATTGCAAACAGAATTCATAACAGAACAAGTAATGTGACTGGAGATGCTGTTTTACTATATTTCTTAATGCCAAGAAATAGCAAATGAAATTGGTCTTTAAAAATGCAAGGCATGGGGTACTTAGGGTGCTAGAAAAGTTAGAGCTACAGTATCCATAGTCTGGTTTGCATCTAAATTTCAATCTTGTAACACAGAAAAGTAAGGTAAGATTCTTACCTAGGCGATGGTATGAAAACAGTTTCAAATAGTTAAATATCTGCTTTAGAGCACACTTTCAAGTCTATCCGTTAGCCTACTTGCTTAGATACCAATACTGAGAGGAGTTCACCTTCTCGATTTGAAAACAATCAGACCACAAAGTGAGTCCTGTTTTGCCTTATGAGATCCAAAATTGTACATAATAACAATCACTATGTTTTATATAAGACAAAGATATTAGATAAGTTTATAGACACTTTGGGGGTGTCTATACATACTTTTTTTTTTTTTTTTTTTACCAGGATCATGTAGAGATCTAAATTTTACTAAGAAAATTATTCATCAGAATTTGAGGCAAAAGCACAGTAATAAAAAACTCAAGATTAAAGGCTCTGGAGCTCCCGTTTTAAATAAGATAACCTCACTCTCAAACAACTCATAAATTTTATTTTCTACTTGTTATTTACCGTCCTATATTTTGTCCTTCTTTTCTCAACTAGACTAAAGCTGTTCTCAATAAGATGTTGGGCATAGCAGAATTCATCCCTAAATATTCCTTGAAACACTTAAATAAATTATGGTACATATCCATACAACAGAATAATTTGGCATTAATAGAAAGAACATGTAGATATATCTGATTTTGCAATGCTCTCTAAAAGCTTAGAACCCAGTGCACATTGTATGATTTATGCTGAGTTTAAAAAATAGAATATGCATATCCACCTATTGCTAAATATAGAAATAGATATATTATTCTTACATATATGCATATTTTTCTGGAAAGATGCAGAAGAAAAACTGTTGGTGAATAATTTTATAAAAATAGGGTCAAAGAAAAGGACAGAAATATTTGCTTCTCGTTTTGTACCATTTTATACTGACATTTTCGGCAGATTATTGTGTTCATTTTACTTAAAATTAATCATTAAGATTACCTGGATGGTGAGATTATGGGCTATTTAGATTTCCTTCTGTGTGCTGAAAACATGATATGAATTGAGTTTTAATTAAAAGAAAAAAAATAAGGCAGGAAGCAGGCAGGGAGGAAGGAAGGAAGGAAGAAAGGAAGGAAAGAAGGAAGGAACAAGCAGAATGCTCTGGGATGCTTTGGGGGAGGAATGGGCAGGATTGTAGAGGTAAATGTAGTTTGAAAAAATTTTCTAAGTAACTGATAGCCCTGGTCTGTTATTACAACGGAAATATTGAGTTAAATTTTCTTGATCCCTTTCCACAATCTCACGTCAACTTGCTTAATCTTACAATTTCTCCCCATAATGCTAATATCTGACAATTCCTTTTTTTTTATATAAGCTATGGTAGAAGTCTTACAAATCTTTTGTTTAAATATACAGCAGCAAATCTTTTGTAATAAATGTGTTCAGCATTGGTAAACTGGGTATAAACAATCATGAACAGTGCAGATTTTAAAAGGACAATTTTGCTTGAAAAAAAATCACCGCTCCAGTTTTCCAACCAGGTGTCCTTTTTAAAAATAAAATTTGACTGTATTTGCTTAAGAAAATTTGAAAATTACTCTTTTATAATAAAACATGTCAATAGCTACCCCACCTAGTTTTGCTGTGTATAATGAACTGATCACCCTCTTTCTTAACTTCTAAATCACTTTATGCAAGTCTATAAATTAGGAAGATTTTCTTTAGACAATATGCATAAAATGTCTTTAATATGAGTATATGTATTTTATTCTTCTAGACATTTATCGTAGACATATAGTTAATTATGTGTTTCAAAAGAAATAGAGAAAGTTATTGTAGCATCGCTCATAATACTGAATATTTAGAAGTGACCAAAATAGCTAACAAAATATGATCGGTTTTAGAAAGTATGCCATGAAATATCATTCCCTACAATTGAAGAAACAGAGCCTGTAAGTATTGCCAGACAAATAAATTCATAATATATTTTTACTTGAAAACAACAATGATACAAAATGCATAATTTAAAAAATGCATGATTTCTTTTTCATTTATAAGGACTATTCTGTTTTTTTATAAAGCAAATTGATATATGCATCTAAGGCATAAAATATCTGTAAAGATACATATTGAAATGTTTCTAATTAGTAGGATTAATGGAGTCTTTCTTTTTCTTTTTTTCTTATAGGTACTAACTTGTTATTCTACAATAAGCATTTACTATTTGGATAGTAAGCATTTGCTAAAGAGGTAATGTAAAAATAAATAAACTACAAAATACCAAATGAAAATCGCATTACCGCATATCTCTGAAATATGATTTCCTCTACTCCACTCATTCCTGAAGGCTCAACTCAAGCATTGCCTCCTCTAAAAAGCTTGCATTGAACTATGTGTTCCTATTTTTAAATATCACCTATCAAAATGAGAGCCAGTATTTCACAAAAAGCCTAACCCTTCACTGAATTCCTTGAAAGCTGAAACTCAGTATCCCCATTGTCTAAGAAAAATCTGGCAACTAGCATTTCTTCAGTGTGGTTTAACTTGAATCCAAAAATATAAGACAGGGGAATTTGAAAGTATCTGTAAAACCAGGCCTTAAGTACTGTCACAGATATCTGGGTCTCCTCAGTGGCTCCAGCTCCTGCCCGGCTGTTTCTCTCTCCGTGGTCATGGCACCCATGTGGCAGTCTCCACTGTGGTTCTAGATCATATAGAATGACTCTGGCTTCCAGATTTTATAACATGATTTCCACCTGTTTTCCTTCAGCCATAGGAGTGGTGTCTGGTTCCTGCTATTTATTATTCTTTAGGTTGCCTCACCAGTTTTTCGACTCTTCCATCACATGTATAATTCAATTCCTTGCATCGTATTCCCTATGTTTGAAATAACTAGGGTGTTTTATCTTTCCTTGTCTGGGTATCTTTCAGATATCCAGCACACAAGATTTCTTTTGTAATTCAGGTTACAATAAAAGCTGGGGTACAGATGCCTTCTTCAAAAGCACTATTGAGTAAAAGGTCTAGTTTACCTGGTCTACCTGCCCTGGAAACCACAATCTTAAATGTATATACAATTACATACACAGTTGTTCAAGAACCTTTCAAAATAACACGTGACAAAACTCTTTACTCAGTATTTGCTATAGGCATAACCACAAAAACTGAGAATGATTCAGCTCACCCTGTACATCATGCAGCTTACAAAGATTATTGACCAAAGTAGGTACATTTTGCCATATGGTGAGAGATATTGTACTTATTCATGTAAATGTCTTCAATAATTTCTAGAGGTACATACAGTGAAATTGTGAGGTTTGTTGTTAACCTCTCATCCTTCTTATATTGATGAAATCCTTTGTCTCAAGTAGTTAACAGAATTGTCCCCGATCTGGATCTGGTTTAGGTTTGGTTTTCAGCACCCTAATTCTGTGCAATTTGTTTATCTTTTCCTGGTTATTATTGATGCACACCTTACGGTCCATTTAATAGTGGCTCATCTATTATAACTGCAAAGGAATCAGATCCTTTATATAATGGTTCAAAGCAAATTCTTAGTCAAGTGAAATAAGGAAACTCTACACATCTGTTCCAGTTCACTACTACATAGATACTAGCTATGCAGGAAACAGGGAGTACAAATTTCTTGCATTGCTCTGCAAATATGACTGATACAGCTACCTGCTTCTTGAAAATGCCTTTTTTGGTTCTTTCTGGACTATAGTCATGGGCCAGGTTTAATTTTCAAAAGTATATTGTTTGGGGGCTCCTGGGGGGGCTCAGTCAGTTAGGCATCGGACTCTTGATTTTGGCTCATGTCTTGATCTCAGGGTCATGAGTTCAAGCCCTGAGTTGGGCTCCCTGCTTAGTGAAGTTTCTCTGAGATTCTTTCTCTCCCTCTCCCTCTGCCTTCACCCCTGACCCCGTGCACATGCTCTCTCTCTCTAAAATGAATAAATTAAGATATATATGTATATTATTTAAAGATTAAACAAGCATTTTCAGGTTACTGTTTGAAACCAACACTTTCATTCAGTAAATAATGCTATTTTGGTACTTCCTGTGAACCCTATTTTGCTAATATTAGCAAATGTTCCAACCTAATGAAATGGCTGCAGTTTTAACTATTTTAAGATACAAACTCTAGATACCTAGTTGTGTTTTATGGTAACTTTTTGGCAGGATTATTCAGTTAGAAGTTATCATGTTGTACCTCTAAAGTTTTTCTGTAACCAACTTCATTAACAAATCTTTTGTAAGAATTATGTCTTCTCTTGCAAGTTCTCTGTACCTCTGCAGTCTCGCTAAACTTATGAAGTTGGCAGAGCAAAGCTAATGCCCTGGTCATCTTCTATATGGATTCTGAAACCAAGTTATTCCACAGCTGTATAAAAACTGAGAAGTGCGAGGAAATTTCTGACTCCTATGGACACTTCATATGTTGTATGATTAGCCGTCTGAGTTGCCACTTTGACCCATCTCTTTGTCTGTATCTGGAAGGACAGTCAAAAAAGGCAAGTGCCTAAGGAATTAAGGCCTTTACATGTTGTCAAGAGCAGTTAAAACCAGAAAATAGGTGTCTTAAGAACAAACTGTGATATGCAAGAAGGCATCCATGCATGCAGCAGTGCAATTTGGAGCCACTGAAAATTGGGTCCATGCCTCAACTCTGCCACTTACCTCAGCGACCTTAGGCAAGCAGGTGTTCTTTTCTGAGCCTAAATTTCTTTATCTGCCATTTTAGCAGAAATGACATTGGAGCCATGGCAATGATATTTTAAAGAGAGAAACCTGGAAAGTCCCTCCAGACTATCTTCTTCAACCATCTGCTTCTAAAACCCTTCACAGTTTGAACTTTTTTCTTAAGTCCAAACAGTTATGTGATGATGACGATATTCAGCTATGACAGCTTTGACAGGCCTGCTTCTCATAATTTGCTTAAACTTGAAGGTAAATGTGGAACATGGTCACACACAGCAGTTTTAGGAATAACCTCAGCAGCATGACAAAAATTGCAGCAAAAGTTTTAGGCAGAATTAGGGTTCAATTCTGAGGTGTCTAAAAGTAATTAGAAATTCTGCACCTAAAATAATCCTGCAAATGAATGTGATTTCTTGGCTCCCAGGGACCCCTTACAGACTGAAATGTCTGGCTTGTAGTAAACTCTTTTACAGTCCTTGTAGTATAACGATCATTTGAGAGCTACCAAATTTAAGAAAATTATTTCTCAGGTATAAAGAAAATACCATCATTTTACAAGTTGGT
This sequence comes from Zalophus californianus, assembly GCF_009762305.2. Taxonomy (NCBI): domain Eukaryota; kingdom Metazoa; phylum Chordata; class Mammalia; order Carnivora; family Otariidae; genus Zalophus; species Zalophus californianus. The sequence continues at coordinate 120,681,431 of NC_045597.1, read as the reverse complement.
TTAAGGATCGATCCTGTCTTCTCTGCAGGAAAATATATTTTAGAGTGGGTTAAAATTTGCGAATCATCATGAATTCCATGATTTTTATAGCATTATCTTTTCTGTGTGTGTGTATATATAGGTACATATATCATATACATATGTATTATATATATATTTGGTATGTCGATGTAATAACAAAACTATGTGTTGTGGAAAGAAAAATCAAGTAAATGATTAATAGAATCACAGAGGCAAACATGTTATATATATATATAGTCAAATGTATAGATTCCATATATCATGTGTATACAAATATGTATTTAAATATTTTATATAAGGTATTGCTTCTAGTAAACAAAGAAGTATGATTAAACATAAAAGAGAAAACAGATTTTAGTAAAAAAATGAGGAAAGGACTCTAAATTGAAACCTTTTATATTTATATAATATTAATTTTAAAATATTAATCTGATGTTATTCCATTTTAACCACAAATTTTCCAGATAAGCAATTTTTACCTTTGTAGCATTTTTTTCCAACTGCAATAAGGAAACCAAAAGTGTCTCTCATTTCTTGGTTGAAAACGACTATTTCTTTTACATTTCAATTCATGTACATAGCTTTTACTTAACATTTCAAGAGAATTTAATTTAATTCAATCATTTATCATTTCTTCCATAATTATTAAGTTAAATTTGAGTTTCTTTGAAATGAAAATGAATTTGCATGATTCTTTATTTAGACTTGAATTTTGGGTGCAATGTATGTAGCATGTTTTAAAATTTGAAAAGTGTTTTCAGTTGTTTCATTCACCATCTAAAAGATCATTGATGGAGATCAACATGGAAGGGAAATTGTATAATCGAATTTCTTTAAAAGAATGTCATTACTAGTGAAAGACAGGATTGATGATACAGAGAATTAATCATAACCGTGATGTATACATTTCCCAGATATAAGAAGGTTGCCAGGAAGTTAGAATTATGAACTTCAATTTCTTTTTTTTTTTTTTTTTTGGTCTTTGAAATAGACAACCACTAGGAGTCAGAGGATTAGAGAGCTCTCAGGATCAAATAATTTGATATAATTTGCATGGTTTTCATGTAATTAGAATACAGAGAAGAAAAAACATGGGAAGATGTGTAAGTGATAAACATGGATATAAATGACTAGCTGTAGAGATAATGATATTTGCTGCACAATGTAAGAATACTGCAAAGAACTCCAATAAAAAAGCCACAGAAAAATTAAACTAAAACAGAAAACACTTTTCTCCGAACCTATGTATTGTTATGTTTTTGAAGATGATTTGTCCATGCCAAAATGTATCCTATTGCTTTTTATCCTGCCACAATTACGCATATTACCATGTAATTTGCCACTTGAATAACTTTACCAAATGTTCATTGTGTTTACTTCTGTCTAGTATCAATACTTGTGGACAGATCTGAAATCATAACTTTATCATATAATAAATTCTTATAAACAGTTTAATATGCTCAATGTTTTCTGTTTCTTGGTTTATTTTGCTTTTGTTTTTGGGCAAGAAGGACATCTTTTTATTGGGGATGATAAACCCACCTTAACGTCTCAGCTGAGTGGCTGGGAAGGTCAATAAAAATGAAAGCAGGTTTAGAAGAGATGGAATGACAAGTTTGGTTCTAGACACCAGTACCAGCACCAGCTGGTTCTACAGAATCATGTTGTACTCATCTTTGAATCCCCAGTTTCCAACAAAGTGTGGATACTGAATACAGTTTGAATTCTATTTAACAAGCAAACTACCTCATGTGAAAATGTCCAGTAGGCAGTTAAAAAATCAAGCAATGCATGATTGATTTATTCTCTTCACAGTATATGGTATATAGTATTTTTTTAAGTATGTACTAAATATCTAATACATTTTATTTTTTTAACCATAGGAGTGGTTAAAATGCTTAAATGATAAATACTTTTTTAACAAATCCCTCTAACATTGTGATAATTTCTAAAGCGATAGATTTATACTCTCTCTTTCCAGTTAATATTGAATACAGTATTTGAAATACATGGCCTTACGCTGAGAATTATTTTATTTATTGAAATATAATTGACATACAATATTATGTCAGTTTCACGTGTACAACATACTGATTCAACACTTGTGTACTTTGTGAATAATCACTACAATAAGTCTAGTTATGTCACATTACAAAATTATTACAATATTACTTTTTGAAATTGTTTCTATTTGGATATAGCTGACACACAACGTTAAATTAGTTTCAGGTGTACAAGGTAGTGATTCAGTTCCTCTAAATGTTGCTTATACTCTGCTCAACGCAAGTATATCTACCATCTGCCACCATACAATGCTGTCGTTGCCTATATTCTCTATGTTGTGCCTCTTATTCCCTCGATTTATTTATTCTATAACTGGAAATGTAACTGACTATATCCTCCATGACTTATTTATTTTATAACTGGAAGTTGGTACTTCTTAATCCCCTTTACTCATTTCACACACCCCCCAACCCTCCTCCCCTCTGTCAACCACCATTCTGTTCTCAGTATCTGTGAACCTGGGTTTTGTTTCGGGTTTTTTTGTTGTTGTTTATTTAAATTTCACATATAAGTGAAATCATGCAGTGTTTTTCTAAATCTGTGTGACGTATTTTACTTAGCATAATACTCTCAAAGTCATCTATGTTGTTGTAAATAGCACCATTTCATTCTTTTTTTTTATAGCTAAGTAGTATTTCATTGTATATATATAGACCACATCTTCTTTATCCATTCCAACAGACACTTAAGTTGTTTCCATATCTAAGCTATTATAAATATTGCTTCAAAAAAACACTGGGGTGTATAGAACCTTTCAAATTAGTGTTTTAATTTTCTCTGAATAGTAGTAGAATTGCTGGTTCATAGAGTAGCTCTATTTTTAATTGTTTGAGGAATGTCTATACTGTTTTCCATAGTGGCTACACCAATTTACATTCCTATCAAGAGTGTATGAGGGCTCCCTTTACATCTTCATCAGCACTCGTTATTTCTTGTCTTTTTGGTAATAGCTATTCTGACAGGTATAAGGTGATGTTTCATTGTGGTTTTGATTTGCATTTCCCTGGTGATTGGTGATGTAGAGTATCTTTTCCTACGCTTGTTGGTCGTCTGTATGCCTCTTCTTTGGGAAATGTCTGGTCAGATCATCTACTCACTTTTTAATTGGAATGTTTGGTTTCTTTTGTTATTGTTGTTGGTAGTGAGTTGTATGAGTTCTTTATATATTTTGGATATTAATGGCTTATTGGCTATATGATTTGCAAATATTGATTTGCATTCAGCAAGTTGCCTTTTTGTATCATTAAGTTTTCCTTCACTGTGCAGAAGCTTTTGCTTGATGTAGTCCCATTTGTATATTTTGCTTTTGATTCTTTTGCCTTTGGAATCAGAGCCAAAAACTATAGCTCAGTCTTGAAGGCATGGCCAAGTTTAGATAGTCCTTCTTGTTCAACCTTGCCCTAGCTCTTTGTTGTCTCTCAAACCTTTGTGATTTTCTAAATTGCCTGGTTTATTCTTGATATGACCCCATTTTGTGAGGCTGTGCCAACACCTGTCAGTGATCCAAGGGGAGGAATCTCATTTAACACCTAGTTTCAGGCTGATTAGAAGCCAGACCTTTAGGCAGCCATTTTTAAAGCATATCAATATGAACAGTCCTGTGGGGCTGCGATTATAATCCCTGATGACCTCCAGACCAGGAGATCTGAAGGTGTTCCCAGGGTGGCAATTGCTAAAATCAGGGCTCCAGACAAGTGTATGACCTCATGGAGTCTCACAGAGCTATAGCAAAGACAAGTAGTTTCACAAAGACAGTGTCTTTCTACATATATTTATGCTTCAGTATTTTTTAATTCTTGCCTTAACATCAAAAGGGTGCTAGAATTACTCTGTTCTGATTGTTATAGAATTATAGTTCATGTTCCTCTCTGATTGGACAATCCTCCTCCAAAATTGCCTCACCTCCAATTACTAATCCGTATTTCTCTTCAAAAATATCTCTTTTTTTCTTTCTTTTTTTTAGCAATTTTATTTATTTATTTGAGAGAGAGAGAGTGAGAGAGAGAGTGCAAGAGGGGGTAGGGTCAGAGGGAGAAGCAGACTCCTTACTGGGCAGGGAGCCCGACGTGTGACTTGATCCCGGGACTCTGGGATCATGACCTGAGCCAAAGGCAGTCGCTTAACCAACTGAGCCACCCAGGCACCCTCTCTTCAAAAATATCTTGAGTATAGCCAAAAATCAGCAAATTTTAGAATCAAGTCATCAGTTTGAAAAAAAAGAAACATGCTTGGGGCACCTGGGTGGCTCACTTGGTTAAGCATCCAACTCTTGATTTTGTCTCAGGTCATGATCTCAGGGTCATGAGATCAAGTCCCACATCAGCTCAACGTAGATCATGGAGCCTACTTAAGATACTCTCTCCCTTTCTCTCTGCCCCTCCCCTGCTCTCTCTTTCTCTCTCTCTCTCTAAAAAAAAAAAAGAAAAAACATGCTTGATTGATATTTGCATTAGAAATCAACTTATATTTATTGGCTAATTATTGGAGAAATGGTATCTATAATAATAATATAATAATAAATCTATAAATCTTCTCAATCTTGGACAAGCATGACTCTCTATATAGTCAGGTCTCATTTTATTTTCTTAGTAGAATTTTAGTTTAGTTTTGCTTCCTCTGGCTTCTGATTTGAATGTTTGTGTTGTATGACTGAAATGTTCTATAGGGGATATATATATATATATATATATATATATATATAACAATGTTATATAACATTTTTATATTATATGTTATATAATATATAATATTATATATTATATAATATATTATATGTTATATAACAATTTTATATAACATTATTATAACATTGTTAAAACATTCTGTCCAGCTTTATCTTGGTCAGGGGACTTGGTTTTCCCTTCAAGCCACCACTGCCTTAATAATTATCAGGGTCTGGGATGGGGTTAGAAGGGACTTCAGGCTAACTTCAGTCTATACAGGGAGTTCAATTTCTATCACACCCAATACTGAATATGAGATAGTCCTCTGTCTCTCCTCCACACTCCTCTCTCCATGTATTTTATTTTTATGTTATTCCTCTTCCATAAAATATCGGCATGACTAACTTTTCATTATTCAAGTTGCAGATTAGATCTCACCTCCTTAGAAAATCCTTCCTTGATCACGGTATTTAAATTTTTTTCAGGTTTTCATCACCAACCATGGATTATATTATGATCCTTTTATTTTCTTCATAGCACTTTATCATTATTTTACCTATCTCATTTATATAATCAATTATTTATCTGTTTATGCACTACCCCTTCATCCCCACCTGACACTGGAATGTGTGACATGAAGGAAAGGACTTTGTCGAGATTGTTTACCCTAATATCCTCAGTTCTAAGAATATTGATGTCTTTCTTCCAAGAAATAAGAAGTTTTCCTGGGTTTTGTATAAATCAGGCTTGTTCTTTCATACGCAGAAAGAAAAGCAACTGGGTCGCATCTCAAGTGTTATATATTGATTTCACGACTAACTTTGGGTATTGCAGCAGAGAATATTAATTAAATATTTGATTATAATTTTGTTATCATACAGCCAGTAAATAAGATTAATCAGTAAGTAGATGCTAGAAATAATCTGAAGGTTTCTGCTTTACAAATTTATTTGGCAATAAACATATAAACAATTTCTCCTCTATGATATATAATAAGAAAACAAAAATGTAAAGAGCTAGAAAAATGATTCAAAGATACAGAAGGCATCATTCTGTGGTAGAAAACGACTGTATCTAATACATCCATTTGGAATATTTAAATATATATATTTATAGCAGTGAAATCAACTATTGCTATAAAATGTTTGAACACATTTAACCATATCAAAACTGATTAAACATATATTTAATTTGTTGTATTAATGTATTTATTGCCAGGCTCACATGGTTTAAAGAAGAAAATACTAAAACACTTGTCTCATACTAAAATCTTTACTTTAAAAATGTTTATTGTTATTCTTTAGACTGAATTTTAAAACTGATGTGAAATAATTTGCCTTTGTGGATGCAGGATAAGTTTACTTGAATTACATTCAGGAAGCAGTGCCTTGGGAATGAAGGCTGAAGCAAACCACCAGCCATGGAGTGGTTGATAAGTATAATTTATCTTCACCATTTGCCACTCCCCAACCTCCTTGTTAATCACAGAGGGAAGTATTCAAGAATGAGCAGGTTAAATATAGTATTGAAGGAGAAAATGCCAATAAATTTGCTATTCGGCTTTAAATAAAAAAAGCACTTTTCAGAGGCTATCAAAATATGTAATAATTGAAGATTTTAAACTAGATTAATCCTGGTGACATTTTATCATATATTATAATTGCTTCCCCATTTTATTTTGTTAAAGTTTTAAAGATTTCCATCAAACTTTCCAAACACTTTATTCTTTTTAAGTTCTTATTTGAATTCTAGTCAGTTAACATACAGTGTAATATTAGTTTCACATGTACAATATAGTGAGTGATTCAACACTTCATACGTCTTCCAGTGCTCATCACACCAAGTGCACTCCTTAATCCCCATCACCTATTTAACTTATCCCCCCACCCACCTCCCTTCTTGTAACCATCAGTTTCTTCTCTATAGTTGAGTGTTTCTTTAGACATTTTTCCAAAGAAGACATACAGATAGCCAACAAACACATGAAAAGATGTTCAACATCACTGATCATCAGGGAAATGCAAATCAAAATGACAATGAGACATCACCCCACACCTATCAGAATGGCTAAAACCAACAACACAAGAAACAACAGGTATTGGTGAGGATGTAGCAAATGGGGAACCCTCTTGCACTGTTGGTAGGAATGCAAACTGGTGTAGCCACTCTGGAAAACAGTATGGAGTGTCCTCAAAAAGTTAAAAATAGAACTACCCTATGACCCAGCAATTGCACTACCAGGTATTTACCCAAAGAACAAAAAAACAAAAAACACTAATTCAAAAGGATACATGCACCTAATGTTTATAGCAGCATTATCTACAATAGCCAAATTATGGAAACAGCCTAAGTTTCCTTTGACTGATGATGAATGGATAAGGAAGATGTGGTATATGTATATGTATATGTGTGTGTGTGTGTATGTGTGTGTGTATGTATAAACAGTCTTATATATAAACAGACTTGAATATAGAGAACAAACTGATGGTTGTGAGAGGTAGGTGGGGTTAAATAGGTGATTGGGATTAAGGTGGGCTTGTGATGACAACTGGGTGATTATGGAAGTGTTGGATCACTATATCGCACACCTGAAACTAATATTACACTGTATGTTAACTAACTGGCATTCAAATAAAAATTTTTTTAAAAGAGTCTGTTTCTTGGTTTACCACTCTCTCTCTCTCTCTCTCTCTCTTTTTTTCCCTTTGCTCATTTGTTTCCTTTCTTAAATTCCACATGAGTGAAATCATGTGGACATTTGACTCTTGATCTTGGGGTTGTGAGTTTAAGCCCCATGTTGGGCATTGAGCTTACTTAAAATTTCTAAACACTTTAAAGGTAAATCCATAGGAAATCTATGGAGCTCTTTAAAAAGAGTAGGAAAAGCTATGAAGAAAGTATATTCTATAACTAATATTCCAAATGGGAAGCCAATTTTATATTCTGAAATAATAAAATATGTATCCTAGTATAAGCTGAAGGGACTCTATTAAAAGTGACCTTGTTTGAGTTCCGTCCTGGTAGGCAGCTGATGACCAGAAAGGTTTCTGTACCCTAAATTCTAGAATACACAATAAATAGCAACGATTATTTTAGGGGTTGCATTTCTGTTTACTGCTGTATTTTATTATTCTATTCTATTATCTCTTTTCTTTTTAATTTTTGTCAAGCCATGAAAATGTTGTTCTTGGATACTCTTGACGAAATGTGACATACAGGGTGGATCTCAAGCCAGTGGAAAACTAAAGCATCTTGATCTGGTAATAGTAATACAGGTATCTCCCACTTTTCAAAAGTTCATGTTATGCAAGTTGTTTCTATGAAAGACCTACATTAGTACTTTTTTTTTTTTTTGCTGACTGAAATATATATGAAGAGGACTTTTGCTTTTATGAAAATAGGCAAAAAGTGAAAATAGCTTTCAGCATTTGTTTTGCAGTGATCCCTTACAGAGGCAGTGCACAAACAGAACTTGAGATGGCGCCACCAAGCTCCTTCCCTAGGAATGACACTAAACCTCTGGTCATCAGGTTGTTGCCATATCTTTGAAATACGTCTGTGAGTATCTGTGTTTTATCTCAATTTATTTTGTGCACCCTTTAGCAAGATGTATCCTAAGGTATCAGGAAAGTCTAAGATTGGTGACTTTTTAGATCTTGGAGCGTTCAAAAAACTTTCCATACAACTTAATAATAATTGCTTCTTCACTTTACTCAATTTTGTCTTATGAAACGATGCATAGGAATGTTCTACTTTGTCACAGCAGGGGCAGTCTGTACCATTTTTCTTTATTTGTTTGCATGTAACCTAAATCATTTGATTATTTATAACATCTTTTTTGCCAACATATTCTAAGAGTTTACCATGTAACATTTTAAGGAAAGTTAGGGTATCATGAAGAAAGACATAATAGAAAACAAATAAATGCAATAAAAATTCATGCAGGAAAAATCCAGTCTTGCTAGAACTGAATTTGAATTCTCATTAAGGTCACCAACTCAGTGAATCTGCACAAACTAAGAATCTTTTCTTAACCTTGGTATTTTAGCTAAAAATATATATCAGTGGCTCTCAAACTTTAGTCTGCACTTAGAATCACCAGGCTTTTTAAAACACAGATTGCTCTTTTGGTAAATTTGAGGTGGTGCCAGAGATTTTGCAATTCTAACAATTTCCTAGATTATGTTAATGCTATTGCTGGTCTAAGGACCACACTTTGAGCAGCCCTGCTATATATGATCTCTCTCTCTCTCTCTCTCACACACACACACATACATGCACACATATGCACATTTAGCAGGGTCACATTCTCTGCTAGGAGTCTAATTTAAACCTAACCTTTTTTGCCTTGACATCTTTAATGTTGTACATATTTTTATTATTCTGAGATATAAAAGGATGTACCATTTATTACTCAAACTTTTAAAGATAATAGTATAAATACTACTAACTTAGTAGCATGGAATGACCATGTAAAATTAGTAAATTCATCCATGCCAAAAAGCCATTATTCTCTGAATAGAACATTTGTTTAAATCAACAATGGGATCTTAACAGTCAGTGCCATTTCTCCCTTTGTTGTACAAAAGAGTAACTTTTTAGGACCACCCTCTCTGAGCTAATAAGTCTGGTGAGCACCTTGAAGGAGTCAACTTATTTAATCTTTATAAAAGCTTATTATGTGTATTAAAATATTACTATTTAAAGAAATGTAAGAGAAACATAAGAACACTACAGAACTTGTCCATTGTTATTTATCCAGCAAGTAGTAGATCTGACATCTAACTCAGACAGTTTGACTCCAGAGACCACACTCTGGTCTTGTGCAAATTTAATGCCAATGAATATAAGTAAATAAGAGGCCTCAAAATCATAAGTTATAACATATAGGTCTATATGCAAGGTATACTTGATCTTTTTAAACCAATTGATTGCTTGTTGTATCATTTATGATTAGGACGGTCTGAAAGTAGCTAAAGAATAACAACATAAGATTGGCTTAATAAAATAGAAGTTTACTTTTTTTCCATGTTTAGAAAGTTAAGAAAGGAGATGGTAGAAATAGAAAGATGCTACATTTGCCAAGGAATCATCCTTCTTATATCTTATTCTTTTGCCACGTTTGGTTTCCATTCCCAACGTTATCTAATGGTTCAATGTAGTTGCTAGAGACGCAGCCATTTTTTTTTTATTTTCATGAATCTTGACCAAATGTAAGTAGAAAACAGAGATGATACGTATGTCCCATTAAAGGCACTTCTCTGTTGATATACAGAACATTTCCCTTTATAGCCTATCAGCCAGAACTTAGTCACAGGGCCACATCAAGAGGCAAAGAAAGCTAATGATATAGTCTTTTCAGAGTAGCCATGTGCGTACTAAAAATTTGGGTTTCTCTTACTGCAGAAGAAGAAAAGAATAGATACTGGAAGAAAATTGCAAATCTCTGCCAAATTTGCTGCCCAGCTATCAATGAGTCAATTTGATCATACAATTGAATATTCACCTGGCAAACCTGGTTTTCCACATTTTCTATCTTAGAAAAATTTGAATTTTGACAGAGATAATGCCATATAATCATCAGTTTTTTTTCTCTGTGGGCACACAGGATGACTACATTTCCCAGTCTTCCTTTAAGTTAGATTGCATACATATGATTCAGGACTGACCGATGGAATATGGATAGAAGTGATGTAGGAGCTTCAGACCTGGATTTGAAAACTACATAGCAAAATTATCCAGCTCTTTCTACGCCTGATACAGGCCAATTTTCTAGATTGTCTCACTTCACGTTGTAGAGGGTTACCTGATCTACAGTGGATTTTATATAAGTGAGACATACACATTTATGGCCTTAAGTCCATAGAATTTAAGATGTATTTGTTACCGTAACACAGGCTAACCTATCTGAATACTATAAGAATTAGTTAAGTAGAAAAGGACCTAGTGTAAATGCTAGTTATTACACCAAGAATATAGGTTTCTTCAGTATACCAGTTACCTATAATAGATGCCGCAGATACAATTATAATGACCCAAAGTTCCTCCCCTCCAGGATTGTGGAGTACAGAGAGAATCTCCCAAAATAATAATGCACTACCAGTCTGCTGCAATGTACCAGATTAGTAAGTGTGCCATCAATTCTCAAAACCCTCTGAAAAGAACTGTGGGTGCTTATATAGTTTCTGGTAAAGTAATAAATTAGGAGATACTTTTTAGCCAAAGCCCAGCATGATAGTTGGAATGAGGTCAAAGTATAAAGAGTTAAGAACCCAAACTCTCAGGGTGTCTGGGTGGCTGCCTTCAGCTCAGGTCATGATCTCAGGGTCCTGGGATGGAGCCCCATGTTGAGGCCCAGTTGGGCTCCCTGCTCAGTGGGGAGCCGGCTTCTCCCTTTTCCTCTCCCTCTGTCGCTCTTCCCTTCTTGTGCACTTTCCCTTGCTTTCTCTCTCTCAAATGAACAAATATAATCTTTAAAAAAAAAAAAAAGAACCCAAACTCTGGAACCAGATTGCCTAGTTCAAACCTTGCTCCACCACTTAATTTTTTTGTATCCTTGGGCAAATTACTTAACCTGTGGGTAAGTGCCTCACATTTCTGATCTATAAAATATAGATAATAATAGTATTTATCTCAGGGGGTTGTTAAAGCAATTAAATGAGTTAGTATTAGTAAAATTATTAAAATAGTGGTTGGAATAAATAAGTATTCTCTAAGTACTTGTTAATAATATCTGAGGACTATACTTCCCTGTTTTTTTCTCTTAATCAAGACTCTTCAAGGACTAAAGGTAAAACTTAACACTTTTACCCAATCATTTACTTGTAAGTTATAATAATAGCAAGCTACTGAAATGTTTCCTGAAATTAAATAAAACAACATTTCTCATCTTTTTCTACTTTAAGACCTGTCAATATAAAATACAATAATGAAAAGGAAAATATAGATAAGCAGAAAATATTCTAGAATCAAATTGTTCTTGTTACTATACTCTGTATTATATTGTCTTCTTAGTGTAATATGTTTGAGCTGCCATCACACAAGAAACCATTGTGAATAAGCTGTCAGGTTTAATTGGTCTCTACTATAAACATATCTTTGATAAATAAAACTGTCTCATATTGAGTTAAACTCAAAAAGGGGCAAATTTGGTTTCATTCAAAACACATTCCAATAAAATTAATAGGGGCACAAATTTCTATTTTATTATATTTCAGTAGAAGGAAATAGAGTGCTTTACACAGTTGGGTACTCAGTAAATCTATTTAATGTTTTCAATTGATGAAAAATACATAAGCACATCTAGACTACCAGAAAACTATTGCTTTGAAAAAGGCGGTACAGCATGTCACCCTCCTGCAGAGTCTTCCTGTAGGAATTATTCTTAATATAGATGTCATATCAATTTATAGACAGAAATCAATAATAACTCTCCAAAATATTCAGGATTTTTATGCCATTATTATAAGTCAACCCATTAATCCATTCAACAAATATTTATTGTCTTCTATGTACTGTGAAAAAATTACATAATTTCTGTGTTCATGAGACAAATAATAAACTTAATACATAAGTGAATTATATAAAATGTTAGAAGGTAATAATTGCTACAAAAAGTAAGTAAAGTGAGGAGGATGAGAAATGTCAAGGATGTGGGTGTTGCAATTCTAAATAAGATCATCAGTGAGATCCTCACAGAAGAGGAAGAAGTAAGAAGGAAGGCCAAGGAAATAACCATACAGACATCTCAAAAATTTTAGAAAGAGAAAAAAAATGCAAAGAGTTTGAGGGGGAACTGTACTTGTTGGCATTATAGCAAAGATACACTATGCAAAAGGGGGAAGTATAGATGAAGTCAGAGGTTATTAAGAAATGTTATGATGTAGACCTTGCAAGTCTTTGAAATGGTTAACACTTTTATTCTTAGTAAAATGGGAATCATGCTGGCTGCTTTGCAGAAAAGAGTCTCTTCTTTAGGGAGATAAGGAAGGAATATGGGTTGCTATTTAGTAGACTACTGATATAGTACAGGAAAAAAAAAATGGTTGGGGCTTAAACCCAAATGGTAGCAATGAGTGTAATGATAAGTGACTGGATTAGGGAAATATTTTGAAGTTAGAGACTACAGGATTTCAGGCTGAATTTTATATACATTGTTAAATAAAAGAATGAAGGATGTCTCCAAAGTATTTTGCTGGAGCAAGTAGATGGAAAGAGCCACATTGAACTAGTTTAGGAAGATCATCAAAGGTGATTTGGTGAATGAAGGGCTTGGATAAAAAAACTTTAGAGATCAAAGGTCAGTTCTAGATGGGGAAAAATAAATTTGGTTACTCTCAAAGTAAAAATAATGTCAAATCAATGACACTGGAGGTGATCATCAAAAGGAAGAGTTTGGATAGATAAGAGAGATGACACAAGGATAAAACTCACAGATGCTTCAATGATTTGATGCTGGGAATAAGAGAAAGCTGGTAAAAGAGCCTGAGAGGGAACAGCTGATTCTAGAGAAAGAAAATCATGGGAAATCAAACAGGTGTGAGAGTAATCAACTGTGAGACATGCTACTGAGAGGCAAAGTAAAATGAAGACAAACTTTACCACCAAATTTAGCATTGTGATGCCATTGGCCATCTCGATAAGAAGAATTTTGATGAATTAGTGAGCAATGGAAGGCTTATTGGAGTGTATTTAAAAGAAACATGGGCAGATGGTATAGGTGCTTGTCAAATAAGAGTTTATTGCTGAGGGTGTGGGCAGAGAAAGAGGCTGAAAACAAAACAAAAAGCTTGACTGTAGTCAACAAAGTTTTTAATATAATTTTTGTATTTTGGATAATTTTGAATTTACAGACAAGTTGCAAACCAAACACAAAATTTTCCATATATCTCTCATTTAGTTTCCTCCATTGTTAACAGTTTATTTTACATTATGATGGTACTTTTGTAAAAAAATAAGAAACTGAGATTTTTACATTACTATTTTTTTTCTTAAGTAGGCTCCATGCCCAGTTGTGGAGCCCAATATGAGACTTGAACTCACCACTTTGAGATCAAGACCTGGGCTGAGATTAAGAGCCAGACACTGAACCAACGGAGCCTTCCAGGTACCCCTACATTACTACTAACTTACATTCCGACTTTATTTAGATTTCTCAAGTTTTCCTATTAATGTTCCCTTTCTGTTCCAAGATCCAGTCCAGGGTACCACATTGCATTTAGCTGTCCTGTCTCCCAGTCGTCTCCAGTCCATGACAGTTTCTCAGTCTGGCCTGACAGATTTTTCAGGAGTACTGGACTGGAATCTTATCGAATATCTCCCAATATGGGATTGTCTGATCTTTTGTTTCTTTTTTAAACAACAACAACAAAATAGTATGAATGGGGTTATGAAATGGAGTTATGATTTTAACATAAGAAACAAATGCATTTTTGTAGACTGAGGAAAATAATCCAGTAAAACCCATAGTCTTCACTGGGATCTAAGTCTTTTAAGGACTGAGAGGCTCTGAATTATGGTTTGACCCTTGGTAAATGCAGAGTAAACATGCAAACTTAGTCATGATGACTTATCACCTTGTCTAAGGTAATACAAATAAAAATTGAGGCATCCATCATTTTTTAAATTCTCTGACTCCAAAGATATTAAAAGAATAATAAAAGAACACTGTCAAAAAGTTGATACCAATAAATTTTTAAAATTAGAGAAAAAGTGCAGATTTCTTAAAGGACTAAAACTAATAAAGTTCATTCAAGAAGATATAAATAATCCTGAAAATTCCTATATGTATTTACAAAATTAAATTTATAGTTAAAAGCCTTTCTAGAAACAAAACTCTAGACCAAAAGGACTCTATTGGTGAATTCTACAAAACTTCGAAGGAAGATACAATAAGAAATCCTCACAATCTCTTCCAGAAAAAAGAAGAGGAAGGGACAGTTTCCAACCATTGTAGAAGATGAGTATCATTCTATTATTAAAGCCAAAGACATTACTCAAAAGTAAAACTACTGTATTCCTTCATGAATGAAGATGCAAAAATCCATAAGCAAATATTTAAAAACAATTTCAGTAATATATACAAATAAAATACAACATGATCAAGTGGGATTTATCACAGTAATGAAAAGTTTATTTAACACTTGAAAATCAATTTAATTTAAATTATATTAAAAGACCAAAAGGAAATTTAGCAGAATTATTTCAAAATGCAAAAAAGCTTCTGACAAAATTCAACATAGTAAAAAAACATGATCAAAACCTTAATATTAGAATACAAATCCTTCAAAGTTATAAAGGATATCTATGAAAAACCTAACATCATAATTAATATTAAAATATCAAATGATTTCCTTCTAATATCAGAAACAAGGGACAGATGTCTGCTCATCCAATGTGTTCTACAAGTCTTGGTTAATAGAATAAAATATGAAAAAAAAATAGTGGTTACTCAACATTCAGACTAACAAATCATTTAAAAAATGGACCAAAGATTTGAACCATACTTCAACAAATAAGATATAAAGATGACTGATAAGCACATAGATGATGTTCAATATTATTCATTATTAAGAAATACACACTATAGGGGAGCCAGGGTGGCTCAGTCATTAAGCGTCTGCCTTCAGCTCAGGTCATGATCCCAGGGTCCTGGGATCGAGTCCCACATCGGGCTCCCTGCTCCACAGGAAGCCTACTTGTCCCTCTCCCACTCCCCCTGCTTGTGTCCCCTCTCTCGCTGTGTGTCTCTCTCTCTGTCAAATAAATAAATAAAATCTTAAAAAAAAAAGAAATACAGACTATAACCACAATGAGATACCATTAGTATACACTTGAATGACTATGATTGAAGACCAACAATATCAAATATGTAAAGATGAGAAACAAATGGAACCAACAACATTTGCTGTGAGAGTGCATAATAATATAGTCTCTTTGGTATAATGGTTTGCTATAGATTGAAATATAATTAATTTACAATCCAGGATTCAACTTTTTGATGTTTACCCAGAAGGAATAAAAACACATTCTCACAAAAATACTGTCACTCAAGTGTTCTTAATGGCTTTATGTACAAAAGTTAAAAACCTGGAAACATCCTAAAGCCAAGTTAATTAGATAAACAATTTGTGGCACATCCATACAAGGAACTATTGTCAATTAAAAATGAATGAGTTACTGATACATGCAAAAACATGAATGATCTTTTTTTTTTAAAGATTTTATTTATTTATTTCAACAGAGACAGACAGTGAGAGAGGGAACACAAGCAGGGGGATTGGGAGAAGGAGAAGCAGGCTTCCCACAGAGCAGGGAGCCCCATGTGGGCCTCGATCCCAGGACCCCAGGATCATGACCCCAACAGAAGGCAGGCGCCTAACAACTGAGCCACCCAGGTACCCCCAAAACATGAATGATCTTAAAAGAATTATGCTGAATGAAAGAATCCAGACACAAAAGCCTACACACTGCGAGTGTTTTTAAAAGATAGCAGAATATGCCGTCCCAACATAGGACTGTATGATTTTCAGGACAACCCCTCCAAAAAATGTCACTGGCACACTGATGATTTTAAGCTATAGGCACTTGAACAACGACTAATGCAGGGAGAGGCTTTCTCTCAATTCCCTTTAGCTGGTTAAAGATCCTCCAAAAGGAACTCAATTGTCATAAATCCTCTCCCTGGAAATTTCATCAAACCACAGAAGATCGACTCTTATCACAGGAAATGAGACTAGAAATCAACACCACACCCAGATGGATTATGTCACAAACTATAATACTTCCCATCTATTCTTCTAAGGGCCCATTCATCTGTCCAAAAAGTTATTTACTTTCCATTAAGAGGTCTATATTTCTCTTTCCCCTTCCCCATTAAAATAGTAATATTTAAGCCTGAATTCTAAAGCCACCTCTTTGAGTTAACTCATTTATTTCCTGGGTATCTCCCATGCATACATGAGTAATTCATGTTAATAAACTTCCATTCAGTTTTCTTTTGTTAATCTTTGTATTATTATTATTATTACAGGGGTCTCAGCTAAGGACTCAGAAGAGTTGAAAGAAAATTAGTTTTCCTCCCTTATATCTTTCATATGCATATCTAGAAAATGCAAAGCTACAGTGTTAGTAAGCAGATCATGTTTGCCAGGGGCCAAAGAGAAGGGGGAAGTTAATGACTGCAATGGTGCAAGAGGAAAGTTTTGGAATGATGGAAATGTTAGAAATCTTGATTGTAATGGTAGTGATTACAGAATTGTATGCATATGTAAAATATTTAACCTCCAAATGGAGGAAGGCAGAAATTAAAAAAAAAAAAAAAAGAGGAAGGAAGGAAGGAAGCGGGGAAGGAAGGAAAGAAGATAAGAAGGAAGGATGGATTACAATAGCCCCGCTTACCATTTTTTTTCTACTGCTGTTTGGTGACCCTTTGATTTTGTGAGATACTTAGTATCTTTTCAATAAAATTTAATTTTGTCATAATGTCACTTGATTTTTTTTTTAATTTTGAAATCACCTTGTTTCAGTAAAGATGTACCAGGGAGATGGGCGTAAGAGATAGAAATTCAGAGAAATGTGGCAGCTTTTGATGTTGGTTGAAAAGCTAAGGTAGCTAAAAGAAATTGAGGTATGGAAAATTTGGGATTTAGAGTCAAAGAGATAATAATGGATTTTCATGTTTCCTTACTTAGGACAAGAACGCACTAGGAGTGAAATTCTGGGTGACCAGGGAGCTGCTATCATAAAATAATTTGACTGGCTGAAGAACACTGGCATTGTGCCTTCAGAGAGTTATTTGGGATGGCATTAGATAGCTAAAAGAGAGAGAAAAATAAGCTCAAATCTAAACATTCTTATTTCAAAGCACAGAATGAAATGTAGAGCTTTCTATGATCATGCTGAAAGAACTTCAGTGTAAACAGCTTTAGGGTTATCATTGCAAACCCAAATCAGCTTGCTTTCACTATAGACAATAAGATACTTCACCAAGGTGGCTAAATACAAAATTCATACAAATTCAAAGGCTTTCCTATTTTAAAAATGTTGTAAGTATGTCAGAAGAATTATCAACAAAAAAAATAAATAAAATGCCTAGGAAATGAGAGGAATTAAGAGGAAATGAGCAAATAACACTGTGTGGTTTGCAGGATGAGAGCAAGAAGTATGGGAGTGAAGAGGTAGGGCACAGGGCTGTGTACAGCAGCTCTTCTCCTCAACTTCCTACCTCTAAACTGTGCCTCCCAACCTCATCTGCTGATTGCAAAACACCCAACTGCCAAGCATTAAGAAGAGAGAGAGTACATGTTGGTGAATTTTCACTAAAGAAACCCAATTTCTAAATGCCCAGGAATATTAGGGCAACTGGTGTTTGTGCTTACCCAAGAATAAAGTGCTCTGTCTTAACATTCCTGGCTTTCTCACTGCATGGAAGCAAGAATGGCTGGTTGACACTCATCTTCAATTATAAAAACTTACTAAAAGCTGGAAGAGATTATGCTAAGTGAAATAAGCAGAGAAAGTCAATTATCATATGGTTTCACTTATTTGTGGCACATAAGGAATAGCATGGAGGACATTAGGAGAAGGAAGGGAAAAATGAAGGGGGGAATCAGAGGGGGAGATGAACCATGAGAGACTATGGACTCTGAGAAACAAACTGAGGGTTCTAGAGGGGAGGGGGGTGGGGGGATGGGTGAGCCCAGTGATGGGTATTAAAGAGGGCACGTTCTGCATGGAGCACTGGGGGGTTGTACAAAAACAATGAATCATGGATCACTGCATCGAAAACTGGTGATGTATTGTATGGTGACTAACATAACATAATAAAATAAAATTTAAAAAAATTTGAAAAAAAACAAAACAAAACAAAAAATAAAAGCCCTTCTTTTTTTCTCATTCTTAACTGTGAACTCTCTAGAATCAAGTTGCTAAACATTAGGGAAACCTATAACTAGAAAAAGGAAGATCAAACTAAAAAAAAAAGGCAGGGAATTAAGATACTCTGGTACGGGAGATCCCGAAGGATTGAAAATTTTCTACATCAAATCCTACATGTCTTTATCCTTTGTGTGTTCTTCGAGTGGCAGCTGTTTTCCCCTATCCCCTCTTGCAAATAATCTTATTCTTCCCAACTTGTCCTGATAAAAACAAATTACCCACTTAATGGCCCTACTTTGAAGGTAATATTATTTTTTCAAGGATTTTTTTTAAACCGTTTCTGAAACTAGCTGAACTTCAATAAAACACTCTTTCTAAAGATTTATAAAAATCTCACCCTTCTTCACTCCTGGAGACCTCTTCCTCAGCACCTTCTCATGGCAGCTCTCAAAATAAAGGCTTGAGTTTAATGGTGTTACAACTGATTGTATTCAACGTAGGAGATAGAAATAATTAAAGAGATAGGTGAAAAGAAAACTTTGATCTTTGAATAAAAATGTACCTGGGTTCAAGTATGGGGTCAGGCACTCATTTGGGACTTTACAGAACACTAAAATTTCCCAAGTAATTTAAATTCCACTTGAGGAATCTATCACTGAATTGTAGGCAACAAAGTACTAAACACTTGCTTACCCGAGTTGCTGATTCTCAGTTCTCTAGACACTGCGTGAATATCTGGACAAATTTCCTCTTACTGACCAATGTGTCCAGAAGTAAACATTCAAGTTCAACTCCACGTTTGAAGACCTTCTAGCTCAATTCATATTTGTATATTGTGGTTTGAGAATGAAAAGTGGGACCCCCTGTCCCCCAAAATCAGGAAAGTGGCAAAAATCATTAAAATTGAAAAGATCCTGAATCTTTTACATCCAACAATCTATGCAACTATACATACTCCTCATTGTTCAAAGCCTTCATATCTCTTCCAATTTTAAAAGAGATGTAATTCCAGTTATTACAAGACTTCAATTCCTGTCGGCAAGATTGAAATCTTATAACAACCTAGTTATATGCGACTGTTTGATAAAATTACTTTTTTATTCATTATAATGGAAGGGTTAAAACTGATAATTGGGAAAAATATTTTCATTGGATAAAATTCTTATAAGGGAAGAAATGGGAAGTGGGGAAATTTTGATGTGTTTCATTCACTATGTCAGGAATTGTGAAATACTCTGCAGTATTTACATGTCCTAAATAATCTAATATTTATTGTAACCCTCTTAAAGTTATATTACCAGTAACTTATATTACCAGTTATATTACCAGTTAAAGTTATATTACTTCAGTTACTACTAAAGAAAGCAAAGCTTATGAAAGTTTCATGATTTTCTCAAAGATCCAAATGAGAGACTGATGTCACACTTGAACCCAGATATGTTTGTATCCAAAAATCAAACTCCATTTTATCATTTTTACTACATGAATACTCCTACCATTCCAACAAGAATTTCCCATGCATGTTCCCCCATCCTCTATCCCCACCATCTCACACATAAAATAACAACAGATTTTTACAAGACGTCTCTTATTTAGTCTTCAAAGAAAGAGTGTGGTATAATTACAGAGGAGATTTAGAAAGGAATTTATTCAAGGTCATCAGTTTAAGTATCAGATCTGGAAACTAAATCCAGTTCCTCAGTTTCCAAGTATGTGATTTTCCCATTAAATGAAGAAAAGTGGGAAAACAAACAGATATTATTGACCATAAAGAAATCTCACATCTGTATTTTATTCTTGTTAATAATGACTTGTTAAGGTTTAGATTCAATGTTTGAGTTATATATATCTATCAACCTTTAGTTGTCATTATTTTTAATTATAACATTGATATTTATAAGCTTTGTAAACTCCTGGATTTTTAATGATATAAAGAGTTCTCTGGTAAGTCTTTTTTTTTTGAAGATTTTATTTATTTATTTATTTGATATAGAGAGAGACAGCAAGAGAGGGAACACAAGCAGGGGGAGTGAGAGAGGTAGAAGCAGTCTTCCCACCGAGCAGGGAGCCTGATGCGGGGCTCGATCCCAGGACCCTGGGATCATGACCTGAGCCGAAGGCAGATGCTTAATGACTGAGCCACCCAGGTGCCCCTTTTTTAAATTTTTTTAAATGTAGGCTCCATGCCCAGCATGGAGCCTGATGCAGGGCTTGAACTCATAGCCTTGAGATGGAGACCTGAGCTGAGATCAAGAGCTGGTTGCTTTACCAACTGAGCCACCCAGGTGCCCCTTTAGGAAGTCTTTTAATAGTTGATGATTGTATAAATCAGTATGACAATGGATTAGAGTCCATTTTTAATGGTTAGGTTAAAAATTAAAAGATGGCTGAGCCACACAGAAAATACATAAATTCAACACAAATAAAACAACCAAGTTGATTCTAACTCCATTCTTAACTATATGCTTTCAAAATTAAAAAACAAAAAAACAAAAAAACAAAGCTGAACCCATAAGAGAACATATGTATAAACTAATGATAACTCTTTCAAATAATATTAGAAAGTCCTTTAAAGCAGAGAGGTGTTTTAAGTATCAGACTCACTTTTTGATTTTTATCTCCTCTGTATAGTTTTGCCATCCTGAGCTTTT
This sequence comes from Zalophus californianus, assembly GCF_009762305.2. Lineage (NCBI taxonomy): Eukaryota > Metazoa > Chordata > Mammalia > Carnivora > Otariidae > Zalophus > Zalophus californianus. The sequence goes on along the minus strand of NC_045597.1, from coordinate 120,660,154 downwards.
GTGACCCTTTATATTCATTTCCCTACCTTCCAAATGGCTGAGCCTTGCTTTTTACTCCATCTCAATTACATGATCAAGAGTTTTACAGTAGAAATGGTTAGCATCAAAAAAAAGAAAAATCTATTCACCAAAGATAATTGAAAATCCCTAGGTGCTTCTCCATCTTGTTACTCTCCAGCTTTTCTTCTCAATAGCTCTTATTTTGGAAGGTAAGTTCTATCCAAAGCAGACCTTCTCAAGTTTGATTTTCCCTTTAATCAATGATCCTCTACTATTATGAACTATAATAAAGGTCAAATTACAAATGAAAATCTTTTCACTTCACACATACAGTGATATTCATAAGAGGAAGTATTATTAGAATTTATAGGAAATGCGGGGAATTAGACACAACTATCCAACCCAATGTTCTGTTGCCATAGTCAAAGATGTGCCATGCATGTATACACACATGAAAATATACTATGTATAAAGGCTTGTATGAACTTACAATTTATTTTGTTATATTTAACAATCAGATAAATGTAATTCATCATATTCAAAAATATATACAAATTCAGTCGTAAGAGAATGTTAAGGGTATTATGGCTTCAAGTTAAAATGTTCCAATGACACTTCCTCAAAAAAATAAATGCATCTCCATTTAGTCTTTTTAATGTTGAAGAAATTAGAAAATAATATTAACTCCCTGGAAGTGATCTTTCTGAAAATAACCATTTACCTTCACATAAGTAGGGGAGTTTTTAAGCAGCTTCCTATATTCTTAAGGTATTTAGCAATAGGAAGAATCTGTCAGTAGATGATTAATCTGTTAACAAATATACATTGCTTAAATACATCCAGTACTATCCTTATTCCAGGGTGGATACATAATAAGACAAGACAAGTCTATTGTTTTTACACTGTTAAGTTAGAGATAAGGAGAGAATGGAAATTACATGGAGTAATGACAAAGGAGTCCAGTGCAAATTAAATTCAAAGAAGAAAAATCAGTAAGAATTGAAGAATTAGGTGCAATTTTATTGATAAAGTTGACTGGAAGGAAAAGAATAAGGCATGGAACAAGAAGAGAAATGACTATGTACAATGCAGTATTATGGCACAATCTGTGCCTGAGTTGGGCCTAGAAGCAAGAAATAAGGGCATTCTGGGAAAAAGAAATAGCAACAGTTAAAAATAGCAGTTGGCCTAAAGAGGGTAAATTCAAAGGAGAAGAATACTTGCCTTCCAGAAATAAGGCTATATTGAAAAAGAGAATGAGGGGTGCCTGGGTGGCTCAGTGGTTAAGCATCTGCCTTGGGCTCAGGTCATGATCCCAGGGTCCTGGGATAGAGCCCTGCATTGGGCTCCCTGCTCCATGGGAAGCCTGCTTCTCCCTCTCCCACTCCCCCTGCTTGTGTTCCCTCTCTTGCTGTCTCTCTGTCAAATAAAGAAAATCTTAAAAAAAAAAAAAAAAAGAGAATGAGATCACAAAATAAAATGTGGGTAGGCTGGGAGACAGAAAAAGTTACATAATTTGCAGGGTCCAATGCAAAATGAGTTGCTAGACTTTGTTTAAAAAGTGTTAAGAATGTGGGGTGCCTGGGTGGCTCAGTCAGTTAAGCATCTGCCTTCAGCTCAGGTCATGATCTCTGGGTCCTGGAATGGAGCCCTGCCTCGGGCCCCCTGCTCAGCAGGGAGTCTGCTTCTCCCTCTCTTTCTGCCCCTCTGCCCAACTCGTGCTGGCGCTCTCTCTCTCTCTCTCTCACAAATAAATAAATAAAATCCTTAAAAGATATTATTAAGAATTTCAAGACAGTGACCGCAGAGCATTAGGCAAGAGTGAAGCCTTTTCTAAGCACACGGCTGTCAGCACTGAACATGCCATATGCCCAGAAAGCAAGCCCTGCTGGGGAGAGTTAGGAACAAAAACTTTTTATCTGATAAGCAATAGGGAAAAACTGGCTATTAAGCTAGGGAATGACTTGAAACTAGTGATTTTAGAAAATTTCACTTGTGGCAGCATATAGGCTGGACTGAGAAGACCTCAGATTTAGAGACATGGAGATGAGTCCAGAATTCAGAGATCAGAATTTGGAGACTATTGTAGTAATAGGAAGGGAGAGACTTGCACTAGCACCGTGGTAGAGAAAATGAGGAGGAAAGGAAAATGTGACATATATAACATGATGACAGATTTTTACAACAAAAAATCAATGAACGTGACAATGTTTCCTTTTGTTTTAATTGGAAGACTGAAAAAAATGCTGGTAACACATACAAAATGGCAGCACCGAAATGGTGCAAGTCTTGGATGTGAAGTTAATGAGATCAAGTGGGGACCTGTCATCGGAGGTAACAGCTGGATATCTAGATCTGGATATCTAGATATCAGCTCAATTTAAATAATTTCCTGAGCACTTAGACTTTCAAGAATGGAGCAGGCTACTTGAGAAAATGGTAATTTCTCTGTTTATATAAGCGTTCTAATTTTAGACCACAGTATTAGTTTCCTATTGCTGTTCTAACAAATTAACACAAACTTAGTGGCTGAAAACGACAGCCACTGCATTCTTTCAGGAGACTCCAGGGAGAGAATCTGTTTTTCTGTTTTTTACAGTTTCTAGAGGCTTATGGCTTTCCCTAGTTTATGGCCTTTCTCCATCTTCAAGACCTGCAAGATAGGGTAGCATCTTCAGACCTTTTTTTAAACACTTACTTATTTTAGAGAGAAAGAGAGAGAGCATGAGCAGGGGGAGGGCAGAGGGAGAGGGAGAGAGAGAGAATCCTAAGCAGACTCCCTCCTGAGCACAGAGCCTGACCTGGGGCTGAATCTCAGGACTGAGATGAATCCAAGCATTGCACGCTCAACCTACTGAGCTGCCCAGGCATCCCACATCTTCAGACCTTTCTCTCTCTCTCTCTCTCTCTCTCTCTCTCTCTCTCACACACACACACACACACACACACACATACACACACACACTCCTCTACTATGGTCTTCTTTATCAAGATTCTTGTGATTAGACTGGGGCCAAATGCGTAATTCAGGACAATCTCCCGATTTCGAGATCCTTAATTCAATACATCTGAAATGTCCTTTTTGTCACATAAGGTAACATATTCGTAGGTTTGGGGGATTAAGATGTGAACATTTGGAGGGTGGGAGGGATGGGGAGTGTTATTCCGTCTAGCACCACGACTGTTAGGAATTTTCATTTGTTAAGAGTTTAGACTAATTTTCATCTAGTTTTATTCAGCTCTAAGACACTAAAATTCTAAGAGACTTGATGTAAAGAAATTAGGGAAATGGGACTGGAGCATAAGCCAGAGCAGGAGATATAGAATGGATTTAACCACATTTAAGCTGTTACTTTGAATCAATTCCCCAATTGTAGGAATACAGGAACACAATTTGGGGAGTTAAATGCAGCAAGAATGGTGAGAGAGAAAAAGTGATCAGAAATATGGAAAGAAAACAAAGAATAATAATATGAAAATTAATGGGATACAGTTTTGGACATTGGTTATATATCTGATCCCAGAGAACATTCAATTCATAGTTTATGAGGTATTGGAGGGTTTGGTGTATCAGTTTGCTAGGATTTCCAAATTGACACTACCAACTGATTCAGCAAAGAAGCAGAACATAATTCCCTAAAAATATTATTAAAAATATTATTCATTAGGTGGAGAAATGGGCAAGCATCTCAAGACATAAAATGAAACCATAGGCATCCATAGGAGTAATTTGATCAGCATTCTTATATTATGTGAACAGCAAAGAAAACAAAAGAAATTGACAAAAGTGATGAGCTAGTATCATATAAAATATTTCTGGCTCTGAGATTTTATTCTATACTACTTCCACTTCAAATGAAGAGGTGTTGTATGGAGGGGGAGGTAGGGATCATTAGACACTGAATTCTTTTGCACAGTCTGATTACATATATTAAGACTGCTTGGAAATATTGTATAGGGGACACAAATAGGCAAAATAAGAAAAAAAAGTACTGAGTGTTCTTTCAGTGGAGCACTTAGCATTATCTACTAAGTTCTCTGGGAATTATATGGTTTTATGGAGGTATCTACATCTGATCATCTTTCTATGGACTAGGTCAGTTTATAACTCCATAAGGTATCTCTACAAATTAAGTTGTCAAAAACTGACAATAGAAGTTGTAGAAAACTGACAGTAATGCTCATGATTTTTGTCCATAGAAATGCAAATGAGTTTTGTCCGGTAGAAATACAATGAATTTCTCCTTTGTAGAAATTGTGACCTGAAACATTGCATTTGATACAACCTCAAATATTAATCATTTTTACATCTATTAGCAAAATCACTTAAGGATTTCCATATTATATATAATTTTATATATATATATATATATATATATATTGTCATAATGTACCAGCCTAGGTTTTTTTTTTGTTATTTTTTCTTTAAATTTTTTATTGTTATGTTAATCACCATACATTACATCATTAGTTTTTGATGTAGTATTCCATGATTCATTATTTGCGTATAACACCCAGTGCTCCACACAAAACGTGCTCTCTTTAATACCCATCACCAGGCTAACCCATCCCCCACCCCCCTCCCCTCTAGAACCCTCAGTTTGTTATTCAGAGTCCATCGTCTCTCATGGTTCATCTCCCCCTCCGATTTCCCCCTCTTCATTCTTCTGCTCCTGCTATCTTCTTCTTCTTCTTTTTTTTTCTTAACATATATCGCATTATTTGTTTCAGAGGTACAGGTCTGTGATTCAACAGTCTTGCACAATTCACAGCACTCACCATAGCACATACCCTCCCCAATGTCTATCACCCAGCCACCCCATCCCTCCCACCCCCCACCACTCCAGCAACCCTCAGTTTGTTTCCTGAGATTATGAATTCCTCATATCAGTGAGGTCATATGATACATGTCTTTCTCTGATTGACTTATTATTTCACTCAGCATAACACCCTCCAGTTCCATCCATGTCGTTGCAAATGGCAAGATCTCATTCCTTTTGATGGCTGCATAATATTCCATTGTATATATATACCACATCTTCTTTATCCATTCATCTGTCGATGGACATCTTGGCTCTTTCCACAATTTGGTTATTGTGGACATTGCTGCTATAAACAGCGGGGTGCACATACCTCTTCAGATCCCTACATTTGTATCTTTGGGGTAAATATCCAGTAGTGCAATTGCTGGGTCATAGGGTAACTCTATTTTCAACTTTTTGAGGAACCTCCATACTGTTTTCCAGAGACACTGCACCAGCTTGCATTCCCACCAACAGTGTAGGAGGGTTCCCCTTTCTCCGCATCCCCGCCAACATCTGTCGTTTCCTGACTTGTTAATTTTAGCCATTCTGACTGGTGTGAAGTGGTATCTCATTGAGGTTTTGATTTGGATTTCCCTGATGCTGAGCGATGTTGAGCAATTTTTCATGTGTCTGTTGGCCATTTGGATGTCTTCTTTGGAAAAATGTCTGTTCATGTCTTCTGCCCATTTCTTGATTGGATTATTTGTTCTTTGGGTGTTGAGTTTGTATATAATATATAAAATCTTCAGAATCTTTGATTGCCTTTAACAGCTTAGTAGTTCATTAATTAGAGTTGACTTTAATTTACTTTCAAGTTTAGGGATGCCTGGGTGGCTCAGTTGGTTAAGCGACTGCCTTCGGCTCAGGTCATGATCCTGGAGTCCCGGGATCGAGTCCCACATCGGGCTCCCTGCTCGGCGGGGAGTCTGCTTCTCCCTCTGACCCTCTTCCCTCTCATGCTCTCTATCTCTCATTCTCTCTCTCTCAAATAAATGAATAAAATCTTTAAAAAAAAAAAAAAATTTACTTTCAAGTTTACTTGTGTTGATTTTATATTTGTAAAAGAGTCATGGTTTTGCCTTTTTGAACTTTTATACTTTATACAACCCTTTCTTGATTAAATATTCTGATGCTAGTTATATATGAATCTGTTACAATCAGATGGATCAAAAAGATCATTTTAGGAAATTCAGTTTTTAAAATCTGAATTTAAACAGAACTCAAGGGTAAAAAAAAAAACTTAAATGTATAACTTTTTGAAGAATCATGTTTTTCAACCACTAAATGTATAGGCATCCAAAATTATAACTGCTTTACAAGGTTGCCTATTCATTATTGTAGTAATTCCAGGATTCTCTCTGATGAATCACTGGTAAGATTATTGGATGTTGTCGAGTTTTCAGAAAGTCAATGTTTCTCACAGAAAGATATTTCAGATTTTTGGAATATATCCTAGAAAAGAAGCAGCATATTTTGAAAATCAATGCTTTCTTTTTTCTTTCTTCTTCTTCTTCTTCTTTTTTTGTGGGGATGGGAGCATTAAAAGAAAGTGAGTGTCGGTCATACCTCCATTTCCCCTATTGACTTTAATCAAAACATTTTGTTTTGGACAAAGTACATTTCTAGTTTCAAACTTTTCCTTGGGTACATGCAATTAAAATAAATTCAAATAATGCAAAATATGTAGACAGTTAAGGTTTTTTTAATCTTTTTTCTGATTTAACTATATACTCAATGAACATGTTGTTCTTGTATTTTCCATGACAGCTTTGTGTTACACAATGTGTGTATAAACTTCCTTTAGAAAAACTGTAAATTCTTGCATCTCTCCTCTCTATCATATGATTTATATAATTTTGAGAACACAGCAGCCCTGCAGCAAAACATTCAATGAATTATTAAAAAGTGCTGAGAATTGCTTTATGGGTATAAAGAGCTAAATAAGGATCATCTAATTCTACCAGTTATTAACATATAAATTCAAAAAAAGGGAAAAGTCCACATATAGGTATTTTGTCCAAAATTAATGTTTTCTACTTTTAAGGTCATAGAAGCAAAAATGATGCAAACTTTGGATCCACTTCACTTCACACGTTTATTTATTCATCAATATTTCCATAAGTAAATTTGTTAACCTAAGTGTGAATGTTTCAAACAGGAAAAAAATTCAGAATAAATCAAGGGAAAATACAGGAAATTAAAAGGAATAACAAATATGTGAATACACATAATTATATTCACTAGAATGAAAGCTCAGATAAAACAGCACATACCTTAGGGCGTCATTCATTATCATGCACATGCACATAAATGTATACAGTAGCGAAACATCTGGGAAAGAACATGGACAAATTGCAGAGTTCAGAAGAAAGATTTGATGAAAGGTTTTGAAAAAAGACCTATGAGGAAAGGTTAAAAGAACAAGGCATGTTCAATCACATGAACATACTAAAGAAAACTATGATATTTATCTATAAATACATAAAGAAATGATAGAAAGAAGACAGAGACATAATAGAAACTATGAAATAGGAAAGATATGCAAAAATTAGGCAAATCTCTAAACAATAAAGGTTGTAAACCAAGAGAGTATGCAACTCCTATTGCGATAGTATCTGTCATTATAGAAAAGCCAAGATTGATGTTAGACGCTTATTAAGAAAGGCTCATAAATAATTAAGTTAACCCTGCCTTACTACAAAGGAGAACAGATATAAACCAAGATCTTCCTTCCAAAGTTGAAATCCAATTTTACTTTATCTTTTTGCTATTTGGTTACTTTCAGCCTTCTGACTCATATTTGAAACTATTTTCTTTCTTTTTTTTATTTAAAAATAGAATAAAATACAAAAGTGTAAAAAGTAAATTCTACATTGAAAGCAGGATTAGGTTTTATAAGCGTGATGGAAAATGAACTGTGTTGGTTACTGGTCCAGAAGCTAAAAACATTTGGTCAATATATGGGTACTGATTTAATATGCCAGGCACTGTACTAGGCACTAATAAAAATCCATTGCAAGAGCAGAATCCAAATCTGGTTTTTTTCTTCAAGATCGTGGGAGTCTCATACATATCTCTCAAATAACTACTACCCGTATCTCAAATAACTTGTTACTGTTTGCAAGGAAACCACATGAAGACATTCTCTCTCATTAAAGGGAAAAGAACAGGAAAAAAGAAGATCTCTTCGTTCCAATCAGTAGACTCACCTTTACAGACGGAGAAAAATATATCAAACTTTAACAAAACTGTGATATTATAATTAGGATGTGAATAGTAGATAAAAACCTTAATAATTGTGTTTCACTAAGTCAGAATTCATTATTTGACCAGAGGCTGACAAGAATGTTATTTTTTCATCGATTAATTTCTTTCTTTTTATAGAGAGTAAATTAATAATGTAAATAAGATTGCAAGAGGATCCTTGAAAATACTTAGTAGAACAAACTTTCTAAGCACCCTCAAGCACTTTAGAAGGATCCATTTCCACACAATTGGTATGCTAATTACAAACCATTAAATCAAGTCAAGGATGTGTATTGGATAACACTTTGTTAGTTTAATGTGAGTTAATGTAGGTACTTGAAATAATAGAACTCTATTCCTTTCTGAAATAATGTATTTTCAGGGTTTTTTTCCTTAATTGAGACTAAGCTTCCTCCAATTAGTACAGATTAATGATATTTTACGGAAGTCAATATTTAGGAACCTAGAGGTATTGCTGACTTTTCTATAACCTAGTTATGGTCGGAGAAGAGGTTTAGGTTGGGAAACGTAATCTGGAGTTGATACTTAATGTGCTATCACAAGTGAAATAATACTTCCACACACAATAAAATAACAGATATGACAAATTTGGATCTGATCCAAATCACATCATTAACAATTTGAAAAATAGATATAGACCTAGCAAAGAAAGAGCAAAGAACATCTTTCCTAGCCAACATTGAAAGAAATGACTTTTAATATATAAAGAGTTCTTCTAAGGAAAAATGAGTCTCGTATATCTATATATGTGTGAATATTTATAGACATAGATAGATAGATATAGATAGATAGATAGATATGCACTAATAAAGCATTTTTAAATAAGGACAAAGTAGGAACCTAGGCAATTTACACATCATTGTAGGCCATTTTTACTGAGGGGGTTGGGAGAGGAGACAGGAAGGAAAGATAGTGTTGACTTGAAAAACTTGATGGGGTTTTTTATCAGCATTACATGTTTATTAGCCATCATAAAATACAAAAGTTCTAGAAAGCTGTTTGTGAAAGAGAAATGAACACTATTTCCCTTTAAAATAACCCGAGGAATATACTGACTACACTTTAGTACATTTGGCAAATGACTTAATACACTCTTTAAAGATATATTTTAGTGTGTGAAAGTTTTGAACAGCACATAAGTAGAGAGAAATGTAAATGAATACTTCTTTACCACAGATTCAACTGTTTGCCAAGGTTTTGCCAAATTTACTGTCCAACCCCTTCTGCACTTCTGGCCCTCTCACTCTTAGTTTTCTATCTCATGAACTATATAAAGTAAATCCCAGAGGTTATCTTTCACCTAGACATCTTCTGGTATGCATCTCTAAAAAATTTATATGGACAGTTTATCACAAATGATAGCATATTTTTTTTCTATTTACTTTTCTAATTTATTCCCTATGTATCCTTGCTCTGTCACCCTGGTAGACTGTGTGTAGATTGCTCTAGGACAATGACCTCTTTTCATTCAGAACATGGTCAATGATAAATATTGGCAAAATTTCCTTTTCTTTTAAAGAATGGGTTTTGACCTCAAGGAGACCACCTCACACCAGTCAGAATGGCTAAAATTAATAAGTCAGGAAATGACAGATGTTGGCAGGGATGTGGAGAAAGGGGAACCCTCCTACACTGTTGGTGGGAATGCAAGCTGGTGCAACCACTCTGGAAAACAGTATGGAGGTTCCTCAAAAAGTTGAAAATAGAGCTACCATACGATCCAGCAATTGTACTACTGGGTATTTACCACAAAGATACAAATGTAGGGATCCAAAGGGGTACGTGCACCCTGATATTTATAGCAGCAATGTCCACAATAACCAAACTATGGCAAGAGCCAAGATGTCCATCGACAGATGAATGGATAAAGAAGATGTGGTATATATATACAATGGAATATTATGCAGCCATCAAAGGGAATGTGATCTTGCCATTTGCAATGACGTGGATGGAACTGGAGGGTGTTATGCTGAGTGAAATAAGTCAATCAGAGAAAGACATGTATCATATGGCCTTACTGATATGAGGAATTCGTAATCTCAGGAAACAAACTGAGGGTTGCTGGAGTGGTGGGGTGTGGGAGGGATGGGGTGGCTGGGTGATGGACATTGCAGAGGATATGGGCTATGGTGAGCACTATGAATTATGCAAGACTGTTGAATCACAGATCTGTACCTCTGAAACAAATAATGCAATATATGTTAAGAAAAAAATAAAGAAGAAGATAGCAGGAGGGGAAGAGTGAAGGGGGGTAAATCGGAGGGGGAGATGAACCATGAGAGACAATGGACTCTGAAAAACAAACTGAGGGTTCTAGAGGGGAGGGGTTGGAGGGATGGGTTATCCTGGTGATGGGTATTCAAGAGGGCACGTTCTGCATGGAGCACTGGGTGTTATATGCAAACAATGAATCATGGAACACTACATCACAAACTAATGATGTAATGTATGGTGATTAATATAACAATAAAAAAATTTAAAGGAAAAAATATTAAAAAAAATAAAAAATGGGTTTTGAGTTGAGTGTTGTGTTCAAAACTATTTCACTTTCCATACCTGAATTTTGAAAAAAATGTTAGCTTCTAGAAAAGGGGAGAATGTATTTAAAAGAGAGAAGCAGAGTTTACCACAATCTTGGTACCATTTTTACCTTGGTGGAGAGGGACTGTAATCAAAATTTGGCCATATTCACAATTGCTTTAACTCAGTCAAGATATGAAAGTTTTATCGTGTATATTATGTCCATTTTTAAATCAATTTTCCCTTCTTTTCCATCATTTAAAATGGTCCAACAAGAGAGGAAGTTTTAAAATCATATTTTTTAGCTCATCACCATATTTAATTTTGTAAGTCTTTTTTATTGGCTCTTCAGATAAATAAAACCTAAAATAGCAACTGTACCTTTAAATGATTCCCCCTGCATATTGTTCTCTCTAAATATTTTATTTATTTAAAAACAATATAACCACATTAATATTTATTTAGACATTTGTAGTAATCATTTTCTTTTTCATATAATGAGAAATTACCATAGGCTAATTCAGTGAATGAAGCATTTCACTTACAAATTTTTGCATTATCTGATAGGTTTTCATATGTAAATCACATGCATCTGTTTATCTCCGGTGAATAGTGTCAAATATCCTCAATGCAAAATGAACCTTAAGTAACATTATCTTCCTAATGACTTTTCTTTTCCCAAAGAAAAATTAGCTATTTGTGCCAGGTATTTAGAAATTGTCATTTAAAAAGAGCTTTTTTGTTGTTTGTTGTTTTTACTGGACTGCCTCAGAGTAAAAAGGAAAATGAACTCTTTGAAGTGAATTGCCATTATATTGCCCTTATCCAAACCTTTTGGAGTTTTTAGATTATGAGATCTCAGCTATGAACACTTTTGAAACACAGAAGGTGGAATGTTTCAATGAAAACAGGAAATTCCACTGCATTTAAAGGATTTTTATTAGAAGTGAGGCACTTAAATCACGTTTACAAACATGGCAAGACAAATGCTCAAACAACATCTGAAATAGTCTCTCTCCACTCTCAAGCAGACCTGTCTTTGAATTCACCATGTGGGTGAAATCAAAGCATAGAACAAACACTGTTTTGATATGGCTTTGAAGATGATAACAGCTTCTAACAGAGAAAAAGGCAGCTTTGGGTTTGCAAGAAAACCATGATTGACGTGACTCCCAGCCCAAGGAAGTTTACCTTTTAATGAGTGATTGGTGAGAAGTTCTCATCCAATGTTTTAGTTTTGAGAGAAGCTGCCTAAGTAGAATAGATCTTAGACATCTAGAACTGTTATTCAGGATATAACATGCATTATTATAAGCAGAAACATCTTTTGATTCAAATGAGCCTACTACGCAGGATACAGATGTGTACAGGATAGTCAGAGTTGGCCCACGGGTTAGAACTTTTTCTCCGTGGTATGTAAGTTTCATGTAATGTGGTTCTCATATGGAATGGCTTAATTAATACCCTTAAATAGTAAAATAATGATCATAACCAAGGAGATATTTAACTTGTAATTATTTTTTGTTTTTTTTTTCCTCTTCTTCCTTTTTTTTTTTTCTTTCTCCTTCTTTTTCTTTTTTAAAAACTTGGAATTTCTGGTCTTGGTAATGGAAGTGTTATTTGGTACCCTCACTGCCCACCCTCCCTTAAAATAACTTAATCATCACAATTTTGCTGTATTTTTGTGAATCTAGTTTCAAATCACCAGATTTCTCATCCTTTTGTTTTGTTTTGTTTTGTTACATTCTTGAGGACTTGAATTCAAATTATTTTGTGTAGACTCAAATCGAACTTGTTTTACATTCTTGTTCATGTTTTAGGGAGAAATTAGTTTTAACCTTTTGAACTAATAAGCAAAGTATAACAACACCAGAGAATATTTTAAATCCCAAAGAAATATTGGCACCACAAATTATCTTGTTAAATGGTGACATTGTAGTAGAGATAAACAGTTTGGGCAATGTTTAGTACTTTTGTCAGAAATTGGCTAGATGTTCTCTAATTCTGCTTTCTACTCTTGGGCACACTGGAATACATTTCTCAAACTCTCCTGCAATCAGACTGGGGCCATGTGAGTCATTTTTGGCCAGTGCATTATGAGTGAAAGTAATGTATGCTTCTTCCAGGCTTGGAAGAAAAATTCCTTGGCAATAGTCTAAGTCTTACCATCTCCTGACTAAACAGCTGTTTTACAATTAAAGTTTTCTTAGAACACAGCTATGCCTAGTTGTTTGCAAATATCTATGACTGCTTTTATGCTACAGTGACAGGTTGAGTATTGCAACAGACATCCTATAATAGGTAGGAAAGCATAAAATATTTTCTGTCTGATTCTTTACATTAAAAAAAAAGTTTGCTGACTTAAAGATTAGAAAGAGGCTCAAAGATTGATGACTGTGATTAGAAGAAAGAAGAGAGTTAGTGGTGTTAAGGGAGACATTTCAGAAATTTATGACTTGGAATGGGAATGATCCATGATGTGGCTATACATCTGAGTTGCTAAAAATGTATAAAGTAAATTGATGTAATGGGAATGTATGAAGAGATGTCTTCATATATGTACATGGTGGGACTTACCCTGCCAATTTGGATTACATATGTAGTCAGATCTTTTTAATGTTTTTTTCCAATTAATGCCCTATGAGCAGTAAGTCCATCATCTCTCTTTCTTCAGACCTCTCCACCTCCTCAAATTGGGCAAAGATTTTATCAGCTTATTCATGGTGAGGGCAACAATTCTTTGATTGCCAACTGAAAGAGAAATAGGATCTTAATTGGTTTACCACTGTTGTTACTTTTTACAGTCACATGAGGGAGCTTTTGGAGACTCACCTTGTGCACAGATTAATGGGTGCTATTTGTTAACATTGTTGGCATCATATTGCAACCATGAATTGTGACTCTAGGCTGAATACCAGAGATGTAGTTTATTTTAACATACATGTAAGTTCAGATGTGTTCTTCTTGGGCAAGTAGTCTAGAAGAGCTTTTAACATTAGCCATAAACTGGGCTAAACCAGTTCCAATCAACAAACTCTTAGGTTGTTTTTTGTATTGATGGGAAATCACCTGTCTAGATTCTCTGCTTATGCACAAAATTTTTGTTTTAGAGACTCATTCCAATTTCATGCTTTGTACCTTGGCCAGAATGTCCCTAGAGTCATTATGCAAATAGGTTCATTCTCTCACCCTGAGCTCTGCATAGAGGTGGATTTTGCTAAATCACATGGAAAAAAAAAATCTTGTTTCAACCTAATCCCAGGACTATGAGTTTCTACTTGCCCCATATTTGCATAACTGAAAGGGTCACACAAATGACCCAGGGCAGGACAAAGAAGATCTGCACTAAGATGACCTTCCGTTTCTGCAAATTCAAAGAGCGGCTGGCAGCCTCTCTGGGTAATACAGAGTCAAAACCACCATAACGATTACAACAGTGAAAAATACACCTTTTGGCATATAAGTGTGTATGTGTGTGCATATGTGTGTATATTTATATTATACAAACATATTATACATGCACATACATACAGATTTCATCAATAAATAATTTGAAATATATCTAGTAACAATTTTATCAAGAAACACAAATAGTACTTAAAAGTTTATATTAAAAAAAAAGAAGTACCTTGCTGTACCTCTTTTTAATTCCCAGCTCTGCTATCTCAGCTTTTAATTCTAACCTTTGCTATTATATTATCAAATAATAAATTTATAATTCAATTCTTGATTTATCAATTTTTAAATAATCTATTAATTTTACCTGTTGTTAATTTCAACATTTTATTTTCCCTTTGCAATTCTCCTAAGAGATTACTACAACTTGGGATTCATTGAAGTCAGTTTTGTATATTTATGGTGATATTAATGTGATGCACTCCCAAATGGAGAATTATACTCTTTCAGAATCACTCTTGATTTTTATTGGATTAATCATGGCAATGTTTTCCATTTTGCTTAGTTTTATATTTAACTACTAAAGAAAAAGATGTTCCACCAATTATTTCAAATGCCCAATACTAATTTTTGAAAACTCAAGCATATTGCATAATCAATCAGTTATATATATATTTTTTCTAACAGTCTCTCAACTCCTGTCTCATCTAATCTGACCAGTTTGCTTTCTAAATTTAGACCATAACTGTCATCTTGACATTTTGCTTTTCTCTGCTCTGTGTTGGCTTTTCTGTTTCTTGAATCTGTTGTCTTTCTCTTTGTTTACTACTCATTGTCTTAGAGCAATTTTTCTAGTACTTGCCAAGAAAAAAGAGCCTACCTTAAATTTTTAAAAAGTCTTAATTCTGTGCTTATACTTGATTGATCATTTATCTAAATATAAAATTTTGAGATAAAATATTTTCTTCGCTGCACCAAAAACTAATGATGTAATATATGGTGATTAACATAACAATAAAAAAATTAAAAAAAAATATTTTCTTTAATAATTTCTAAGATATTCCTTCATAGTAGACTAACAAAAGGGTTACTTTTAAGAAGTCTGATGCCATTTTTATTCCATGTTTAATTTCCACTCTATGCATGTGACCTCTGATTCTCTCTCTCTGTTTCTCTGTCTCTCAGCTTGTCTCTCTTTTTATCTTCCCTTTCTTTTCTTTCTATATCGTCCACCTTTGGATACTTTAAGTATATCCTCTCATTTTTATTACTGAATCTTTCAAAACACAGAAAGAATCCTATAATGAGCCCTTACACACCCATTTTCCAGCCTCAAACATTATCAGTGCAAGGCCAATCTGACCTCCTCCCTCCATACTTCTCTTAATGCTGCATACCCACAATACACACTGATATATTTTCAAGCCAGTTCTTGCCTTTATATCATTTCATTCATTATTGTGTATCTCTAAAGTACAAGGACTCTTTCTTCCTGTTTGTTTTTGTTTTTTGGGAACCCAGAAGTCTGAGGACCCAACCATTTAGTATTTAAACGTTTAATTAATCCCACTGAACAAGTCTGAAGGTAGATAGGGCAAGGCACACTTGGCAGTTTTATAAATCATCAGGCACCCCGAACTTAGGGTCCTGTACTGTCCCTTCAGTCCAATCTGGAGGTTCACAGAACTTCTGTAAGAGCTGATTGCTTTGTGTGCCTCCCTGCCTAAGCACATTCTCAGTGCCTTCCCTTTAAGGCATAGAACTTATCCCCATTGTCCAGAATGGCTGGGACAAGTCCTAAATTCAGCCCATATCCCAAACAGGATGATGGAGAAAAGGGGAAGAGTCTAGCATCTCCCTTTTGAGGAGACTTGTCAGAATTACAACAAACATTTTTGTTACATTTCACTGACTAAACATAGTGAAGTGACCAGAAATAACTACAAGAGAAGTTGGGAATTAGATAGATAAATGATAGATAGGTAGATACATTTGATAATTAAAGTATTTAGATACATATATAGAGATAGATATGCCTATATATGTATGATGCCTATATATGTAATATTTATATATTTAATATGTATAAGCTTCAATGGTCAAACTTCCATTAATTGGCAGTACACTAAGTGAATTTTTAATATATTTTTAAAAATTGTATTTTCAAGGTTTTTCATAAATGTCTATATGTTAAGACTTTAAATTCAACTTAAGTAATTTATTGTGTGTTCTTTTCTTTCAGAAAGATATTACAATACCTAATGCATAGCAGTAAAATGCCTCAAGCCTAGAGGTTGTCAATCAAATCAACTTCCTCCTTTCCCTACATTTTCACTCACTATTTATGCTAACTGGTGTCAACTCTTTATTGAGATTACAAAGTCCGTTAAATGTTTATGTTGATATTTTGAATGTACAAAATTATATACTTATTTTTCCATGGGAAATTTGGAATTGTCTTAAAAATTTGGAAAATGTCAATCAGCATTGATAAAATCTCAGTGTCTTTGCCCAAGCTTTTATGGATCCTGATTCAAACAATTGAGAATTCTCAATTTTGAGGTACTTTATTGAAGACACAAGGGAAGATGCTTGGCCCATATTTCTCATTCTAATTTGACGTTTTAGTCCCAGAGCCTCAATACACTGAAGCATAACTTAAAATTATTCATGATCACTCAGGAATGCTTAGTAACAAAGGCAGTGTACAGTAATTGGAAATAGGGCAAGTTCTTGAAAGCTAAGTTAACACCTGCCTTTTGAAATAAAACAGAGAAAGAGATAGCTGCAATGCAATTTCAGAAGAAAACACACAAAAATCAGTGCCTAGTTGTTGGAGCTCACGTAAAGATAAGAATCTCTCCCCAAAATGAATTTCTTTGAATTTAAGACGTTTGAAATGTTAATTTTTTCTTATGCTTTACTGAATAAATATTACAAATAAGTCCCTGCCCAAATTGAATGAATTCTTTGTATGTTTTTTTTTTTTTCTTTTCATTTCATCAGTGTTAATTTTTCACAGATTGACTCTAGGTCTCATACTTAATGGTGGATTATGAAACTAGCAAAAATGATAGAGCTAAAAACTAGGAACTAGCTAAAGTGATATAAATCATGTTAATTATGTTACAAATAAATAGCATCAGGAGCTAAGGTCCAAGTGTTAAGACTTAACAAGACCTCATCTTTATCAGCTATAGATTACATAGCAATTTAACATAAATAGCTTTCTAAATTTATTTTTTTAATTTTTATTTATTTTTTTAGCTTTCTATATTTAATATGTAAAGTTGCTTAAAACTTAAATAAGGCAATAAATAAAGTGCTATATATTTACTCTTTTTACTTCCTAATTTTGAAAATTCCCAAAGTATCACCTGTCCTCATATATGCATAACCTCCCTCATTATGAACATCTCCCACCAGAGTGGAACATTTGTTATAATTGATGAATCTACATTGACACAACATAATCACCCAAGGTCCTTAGTTTATAATAGGGTTCACTCTTGGTAGTTATACATTCTATGGGTTTGAACAAATGTATAATGGCATGTATCCATCACTATAGTATCATACAGGGTATTTTCACTACCCTAAAATGCTGGGAATGGCCAGCAATCCCTGTACCGCCGGTTGAAAGATGACTCCAAACTTGGCCATGAAAGAGAGAAGGCAAGGGGGGTCAACACTCAGAGATAAAGACCCTCTGCTCTTCTTTGCTCTTATTGGTCCTTCAGGATATCCTTATCACTGTTTCTCAAGCACATGATGTGTGACAAAGGGTCTTACTGAAACTGAGAGGATTTATGGGAAAGATAAGATATGCTAATCTGCGTGTTCTACTAAACATAGCCTAAGGGACAATGCACACATCTCTTAGATCACAGGGCGGCTGTTTGGGCTAAGAAGGCTTCGGGAAGGCAACTCCCTGCGGCATTCCAACGGCAGAGTGGTCACGCGGGCCTCAGCAATCCGAAGGCCTACGCCCTTCTCCAAAACCTTCCCTCATCCCTAGGGGTCTCCGTGTTACAGTTTAGAAAGCTAGGTATTACCGCTGATTTCATGCTCCGCATTAACCCCAACACTAAAAGTCCTCTGTGCTCCTCCTATGTAGCCTTTTTCACCTCTCCTCACCAAAATCCTGGAAACCACTGATCTTTTTATTATCTCCATAGTTTTGCCTTTTACAGAAAGTCATATGGTTGGAATCATACTGTATGTAGCCTTGGCAGATTGGCTTCTTACACTTGATAATATGCATTTAAGTTTCCTCCATGTCTTTTCATGGCTTGATAATTCATTTCTTTTTATCACTGAAAAACATTCCACTGTCTGGATATACCACAGTGTATTTATCCCTTCGTCTACTGAAGGACATTTTGGTTGCTTCCAAGTTTTGGCAATTATCAAGAAGCTGTGATAAATATTCATGTGCAGGTTTTTTGTGTAGACTTACGTTTTCAACTCCTCTGGGTAAATACCAAGGAGTTGTAATTGCTGAATCAAAGAATATATTTACTTTTGTAAGAAATCACTAAACTGTCTTCCAAAGTCACTGTACCATTTTTACACTCCCACCAGCAATGAATGAGAGTTCCTGTATTCCACATCCTTACCAGGATTTGGTATTGTCAGTATCCCACATTTTGGTGATTCTACTAGGTATGTGGTGATATCTCATTTTTTAAATTTGCATTTGCCTGATGATATATGATGTGGAACATCTTTCAGGTGCTTATTTGCCATCTATAAATCTTTGATGAGGTATGAAATAAGGTTTTTGGCCCACTTTTACAAAAGTTGTATGTTTTCTTTCTTTCTCTTTTTTCTATTTAAGATTTTATTTATTTATTTGGAGGGGAAGAAAGCACAAGCCAAGGGAGGGGCAGAGGGAGAAGCAGGCTCACGCAGAGCAGGGAGTCCAATAGGCTCAATCCCAGAACCCTGGGACCATGACCTGAGCTGAAGGCAGACGCCCAACTGACTGAGCCACCCAGGCTCCCCAAGGTTGTATGTTTTCTTATTTTTGAGTTTTAAGTGTTCTTAATTCTTGAATAACAGTCCTGTGTCAGATGTGAACTCTGCAAATATTTTCTATTAGTCTTTGGTTTGTTTTCTCATTCTTTTGACATTACTTTATACAAACAGAAGTTTTTAATTTCAATGAAGTTCAACTTATCAGTTATTTTTTTCCATGCATCATGGCTTTGATACTGTATCTAAAAAGTCATTGCCATATCCAAGGTCATCTAGGTTTTCTCCTATGCTATGTTGTAGGAATTTTATAGTTTTGTGTTGTACATTAAGTCTTTGATCCATTTTGAGTTAACTTTTGTAGAGAGTGTAAGATTTGTTATCTAGATTTGTTTTTTGAATATGGATATCCAGTTGTTCCAGTACCATTTTTTTTTTAAGATTAACTTTGTTTCATTGTATTGCCTTTGCTCCTTTGTCAAAGATCAGTTGACTATATGTTTGTGTGTCTATTTCTGGGCTCTCTATTCTGTTGCATTGGCCTATTTGTCTATTCTTTCTCAAATATCACAGTGTTGTTTACTGAAACTTTCTGGTAAGTTTTGAAGCTGGGTAGTATCAGTACTTCAACTCTGTTCTTCCTCAACATTGTGTTTGTTATTCTGGGCCTTTTGCATCTTCATATAAACTTTAGAATTAATTTGTTGATATATATATATACAAAATAACTTCCAGAGTTTTGACTGAGATTGCATTAAATTTGTAGATCAAGTTGGAAGAACTGACATCTTGACAATATTAATGTCTTTTTATCCATGAACATGGAATATGTCTCCATTTATTTAGTTTTCCTTTGATTTCATTCATCAGACTTTTACAGGTTTCCTCATATAAATCTTTTACAACTTTTGTTAAATGATACTGAATTATTGCATTTTGGGAGTGCTGATGTAAATAGTATTGTATTTTTGTTCAAATTTTATTTGTTCATTGTTGAGACACAAAAGAGTGATTGACTTTTGTATATTAGCCTCTATTTTCTCAACCTTGCTATAATCTCTTATTAGTTTCAGGAATTACTGTTGTTGCTGTTGCTGATTGTTTCCAATTTTCTATATAGATGGTCATATAATCTGTGAACAGAGGCAGAGGCAGTTTTAATTCTTCCTTCCCAATTTGTATGTCTTTAGTTTCTTTCTTTCTTTCTTTCTTTCTTTCTTTCTTTCTTTCTTTCTTTCTTTCTTTCTTTCTTTCTTTCTTTCTTTCTTTCTTTCTTTCTTTCTTTCTTCCTTCCTTCCTTCCTTCCTCCCTCCCTCCCTCCCTCCCTCTCTTTCTTTCTGTCTTTCTGTCTTTCTGTCTTTCTTCTTTCTTTCTGTCTTTCTGTCTTTCTGTCTTTCTTCTTTCTTTCTGTCTTTCTGTCTTTCTTTCTTTCTTTCTTTCTTTCTTTCTTTCTTTCTTCCTTCCTTCCTTCCTTCCTTCCTCCCTCTCTTTCTTTCTGTCTTTCTGTCTTTCTTCTTTCTTTCTGTCTTTCTGTCTTTCTTTCTTTCTTTCTTTCTTTCTTTCTTTCTTTCTTTCTTTCTTTCTTTCTTCCTTCCTTCCTTCCTCCCTCTCTTTCTTTCTGTCTTTCTGTCTTTCTTCTTTCTTTCTGTCTTTCTGTCTTTCTGTCTTTCTTTCTTTCTTTCTTTCTTTCTTCCTTCCTTCCTTCCTCCCTCCCTCCCTCCCTCCCTCCCTCCCTCTCTCCCTCCCTCTCTCTCTCTCTCTCTTTCTTTCTTTCTTTCTTTCTTTCTTTCTTTCTTTTTCTTTCTTCTTTCTTTCTTTCTTTCTTTCTTTCTTTCTTTCTTTCTTTCTTCTTTCTCTCTCTCTCTCTCTTTTTTTTTTTTTTAGCTTATTGCATTAGCAACATCCAGCAAGGTGTTGAAAAATGAGTGGTGAGAGGGGACATTCTTGCCTTGTTTCCTATCTTAGTATAAAAGGTCTGATTTTCCCATCATTAAGTATGATATTTGCTTTTTATATCATATAACACTATAGTTTATTTTTCACACTTATTATATTCTTATTAATTCCCACCTTATATTCATAATACCAATTGACTTGAGAAAGGACTTGCTGGAGATTTTTCTCATACTTGGAATAGAATTAGAACATGATATGAATCTATTTAATATTCTTCTGAAAAGTAGTCCCAGTTTGTTTATGTTACAGTTACTTTTTGCTCACTGCCAGTTTCATTTTAACAATTTCATAGACTTTAATGCCCATAATTTACTTATTCTGCCACCTTCTGAAGAGAAGATATTTCCTTTTTCATGAGCTCAACAAAATATAACTATATCTTCAAATGATAGCATTTATAGAACACAAATGAAATATACCACCATCCCACCACTGATAATGGTCTCTTGTAAGGTTCACACTTTCTTCACTACTATACAATTGTTCTTTTGTGTGCTAAGGCATTTCTGGTTCCAAAAGGCAGGTCCTAAAATATTTTTGTGTGTATGATGGAATGATAAAATATGTTGTAGGTCATTGGCATTAAAAAAAATAGTAAATTACTTGCTATATCAATGATACATTACTCAGTAAGTCCACAATGTAATTTTTAGATGCTCCAAAGACATAGGTTTCATAGTCAAATAAATTTAGAAAAAACTATATCTTAAATCTTACAGTCGTTCTATTCTTTTTTCACAAAGTACATTATTATAATCAAAAACTCTGAAAAATACAGCAGTATTTTTTTAAAGATTTTATTTATTTATTTTAGACTGAGGGAGAGAGAGAGGGAGTGAGAGGGAGGAGCAGAGGAAGAGGGGAAAGCAGTCTCCATGCTGAGTGCAGAGCCTGATGTGGTGCTTGATCTCCCCACCCTGAGATCATGACCTCTGCCAAAATCAAGATTTGGATACCCCAACTGACTAAGCCACTCAGGTGCCCCTATTGCAGTACTTTTTAATTCTGTTTTCTTTACACCTTTATAAGTATCTCTATGATCCCTATATTTGGAGGGTTTAAAATGCAAAAATATAAGTACTCTGGAACATTTCTGATGTTTTACAAAGCCTGACATGAATTAATATTCTTTAATACTGTTCCAGTTTTTAATGCTGTTTAACTAATAACTAATATTTTGATGCTTGGCCACTATGACAATAAAATATAAAAATCCCTCTAAGTAATGCCATGTTAAATTCTAATTTAAGCACAATTTCATATATTTGCTGATAGCAACTTACTAACTTTATATGCATTAATCAATCCAAGGCTACTAACACATACAGTTTTTTCCCTGCTTTCAACAACAGCAAAAGATATTTGAGCATTTTTAAGATAACTTTTACAATTGTAAAATGGAAATAAAAAGTGTAATAATCTACTTGAAAATAAATTGAGGAATTAGTATTAAAAGTTAATAAAATGGGAATAAACAGTAGTAGGGCACATGTATCTCTCTACACTGAAGAACTTCAAGACATATGAGTAACTCATTCTTATGTTACAAGGAGGAAGAAAGACAGAGATAGAGGGATTGAGAAAGACAGAGACAGAAAAACAAAGAAGAGAGAGATAAAGTGATCGACCTTACCATTCCACTCTTCCTTTTAAAAAGCAAAGAACTTGGGCTCCTGGGTGGCTCAGTTGGTTAAGCGGCTGCCTTCGGCTCAGGTCATGATCCTGGAGTTGGACTCCCTGCTCAGCAGGGAGTCTGCTTCTCCCTCTGACCCTCCCCCCTCTCATGTTCTCTCTCTCTATCTTATTCTCTCTTTCAAATAAATAAATAAAATCTTTAAAAATAAAAAAATAAAAATAAAAAGCAAAGAACTTCATTTGTTCTGGTCTGTTTTCTGTTTCTATTAGCAGTTTAGCATAATAAAGAATTCAATGTATTTATCTTTCTTAATAACATGAAAACCTAAAAACCATTTATTTTCTTAAAATTCAATTAGAAATTCAAAGGTTACCTCTTACTTGTGTGGTAAGACATAATAATTTATCTACCTATTTCTTTGAATTATATTCAAGCACTAGGGAAATTGATCTTTGAAATATCATTAGCTGTTCTCAGGGAAAAAAAGTATTTTAATTAAAATAGATAAAATGATTCTACTAATTCTTCTTACTTATATGTTCAATTTTTTAGCTTAAATTAAGAAGCTCAGTGTTCTAAGAATATGTAAATATTATTCCCTTACTTGACTCTATGTTCTAAATCTTAACTATATGCATATAGCCATTTTGCAAATTTTCTCATTTTGATGTCCTTTACATCATAGTTTTGGACTAATTCAACACATGCATGTATGAATATTTTAATGTCAATTATAGCCAATATTTTTAGCAGTATAGTTGTATTGCCTTTTAAGTATATGTTCAAGTTCAAGTTGTTTATCAGGTGCCAACTAGTAGATTGCATAAAGAATTGCTTTAAAAAGTTATTAATTAAAGGGTATGTACCCTCGATGAATAGATTTACATGCTAAATTTTTAATTGATTATATAAGTTTGTATAAATTTTACTGTTTAAAGAAAACAAAAATGAAGGCTCTTCTGACAGTGGAATTCATGTGGATTGAACCAATGGTTTATTTAGATTTCAGGTTATTTAACCTCAAATGGCTTCCATAATCTCAGTTACCAGTAGATGACTTATTTACTAGGCAAAGCCATACGCACGCGCACGCGCGCGCGCACACACACACACAAACACACACACACACACACACACACACACACACATACAAAGCAGTTTAAGTCAGAATTACTGTCAATTTGCTGGTGACCACTACAAGAGTTGATCACTCCTTAGTTTTAAAAGTAGAATTATAATGAAAATTGTATGGAAAAAATTTAGTATCTTTAACATGATAGAGAATTTAAGGATGGGTTAAGAAATCTTAGAAATAGCTAGAAATAACTCTCTAAGATGAAAACTGTATCAATAAAAGGTAAAAACAAACAAAAGGTGCAGAATTGTCCTTCAAAGATTTGCCATCTCTCAAGTGACTTTTCGAAGAACAAGCTGTGTATCTGTGTAGTAAAGAACTTAACGTTGCCCAAAATGACATCTGGACTTTGCCCTCAACTCCTGCTTGATAATCTTTGTTTGCCTGAACCTCTTTGGCTAGCCAGATAGTAACAAGGTGATTTGTGGTGAAGGCTTTGGACCACATGTTATCAGTTGACCTGTGAGTGAGATCAACCACATGAAATCACTCAGTCATGCCTATGTCATGAATCTTCAGTAAAAACTCTATACACCAGGGCTTGGGTGAGCTTCAGTGGTTCACGACTCCGTAAGTATTATGACACACTCATGCTAGGGAATCAATACGTTCTGACTCCATAGGGAGAAGGCAATGAAAGCTCCATACAAACTTAGTATTTTCCCATTCTCTGCCCTGTGCACCTCTTCCTTTGATGGATTTTAATCTGTACCTTTTTTTTGTAATAAACTATGAGTATAGCTTCCAATGGGTTCTGGGAATCCTCTAGCAAATTATCAAAACGAAGAGTAGTTTTGGGAACCTTGCAAACTTGCAGTTTGGGTAGGAAGATAAAGTGATCTTATATGGACTCTAACTGTTCAGTCGCTCTAACTTTCACAGTTCGTGTTTGAAGTAAGAACGTGCAAGCTTGTATAGACACTACTCTCTTTAACTTTTGAGTTGGCAAAATTCTTCACAATACATATGAATGTTTTGAAATATGACAGGTGTTTTAAAAACTCATTTATGTAACAACGTCAATAAAATTAAATGCTGGTGAAAAAGTGGTCTTTCATAATACATAAATCTGTCAAATAATCACAGAGAATAAGAATCATAGATTTGTTAACTTGCCCGGTTTGGTGACTATTTACTTTGGCATGAGACAGTTAGCGGCTGCATTTTTTTGGGGGGAGAGGGCTTACAGTCTCACCATACTCTGTCTCCTAACTGGGGGCAGAGGGGGCACTCACTAATTCTAATTATATAGAAAAAATGACTCTTGTAAACACAAATGTACTGCAAGGGACCTCACTAATTAGAGTATTGTCAGTATGTATGACAAATTTTTTATGCTACTAATCAGCAATTAGGGAGTTCCTATTGAATGTAAAAGGGAGGTTGGTCAAGCTACAGAAGTGTAGAGGGAACACATTCTGTTTTGGGTATGTCCTGCAATGGAAAAGACGTGTCAAAACCATGATTCAAGAGGACAGGTAACTTCATGTCCTAGAAGCATAAAGCAGGTCTTCTTTGAACTAACAACAGGACAGGTACGTCCTCATCCTTTGTACCTGTCTTATGCCTGACTCAGCTTCTCAAGTGGACACTAATTCTCTCATTTTATTGTGATAGAAAATATATAAAAGATAAATACTGGATGCCTGGGTGGCTCAGTCGTTAAGCATCTGCCTTCGGCTCAGGTCATGATCCCAGGGTCCTGGGATCGAGTCCCGCATCGGGCTCCCTGCTCAGCGGGAAGCCTCCTTCTCCCTCTCCCACTCCCCCTGCTTGTGTTCCTGCTCTCGCTGTGTCTCTCTCTGTCAAATAAATAAATAAAATCTTTTTTAAAAAAGATAAATATTGAATTCCTCAGAATATTCTTTCAACCAATAGCCCAATGGCCTTAATAATGGCTCTAATTTTGATGAAACACCATGTGAAATATGTTCTGGGAGTAGTTGTATGCAACAAAATCTTCTACCTCTCTATAGTAATAATATCAGTAAACTCAATTACAGCAATTTGTAGGAAAAAACTGCTTCCTTCACTAAAATCTTCAAAACATTTTTCTAAGTGTGTCTGTACATATGTGGCATAGAATTTCTTCTGTACCACATATCATGTTTAGTTAACAATATTATTAATAATCTATTTAGGGTAGATTATTGATAAGGATAACACAAAGGAGAAAATGTTGTTTCTCTTACTTTTGATGTCTTATACTTACCGGCCTGTTGTTTATTATACTTGGGAGTTTTTTTGTTGTATTTGTTTGTTTTTTAACTCTACTTTAGAAGTGAGTGTCCACATATTTGAGGAAAAACTGGAACTTAAATAAACATAATAGGTTGATAGGCTAGATTATGTTGCATTAATAAACAATGCAGATTCCCAATGGCTTAAAAAATGCAAAGTTATTTTTAATTCAGGCTACATGTCCAAAGAACATCAATGGAAAAATGTGGTCATCAGGTACCCAACATGATAAAGTCTCTAACATGCTGAATGACACCATCATGCCACCTGTCATAATAGATGTGCTAAAAGAAAAAAGATTTTCTTGTCATCAACCATCTACTGTTGCTATAAGACATAACAGAAAGGAAAATGTGATTCTTCTTTTTATCACAGGAACTCTAAGACAAATTTTTCTTATCATCTATCACTACAGAAAACTTGTGCAGTACAAGTTATGGAGGTTAAAAAGAATAAATCACTTCCAGTGTATAATAACTGGGGCCAGGCCAAATTTGGGCATTGCAGGAGGTGGTATTTTGTGATCTTTCAGGGGAGGAGCAGAATTCTCAGAGGGGTACTGTACTGACTGGGATTATCAGGGTAGTCAAAATGATAGACAAGAAGGAATGGGGTTGGGTTATAAATCAATTTCTAAATCAAGCATGTATATTGGTGATTTTGGGGGGTATTATAGATCTATTATTTTTTCTCATTTTCTTTAAAATGTATATTTATAAATCATGTTACTGTAACTTCACATTGTCTCATGTGTTCTAATAATCAGGGCAGAAATGATGGACTCTAGGGAAAAGTGAAAAGTCTTGCTCATGGAGCCCTAAGTTGGCCTGAAATTGCAGAGGTCTACTAAATTGAGTGCTTTGATAATTCCTCCTGTCCTTCACATTATTCAGTGTTGAGTTTTACCACCAATGGGGTGCAAAAGAGATTGTAGGGTTATTTGAACAATGTTTGCCTTCACTATCAGATTGTATTGTGAGGGCATAACAATGTCTAAATTGCTTCCCATTTTATCTCAGATGTCTACTGTATGTTGGGCATGAAGCTAATGCCCAATAAATATTTTATGACTGAATAATTTAAAAATGAATGTTTACATGAAGTTTTAAAATTTAGGGACAGTGACAAAAATGGAATGTTTCAAATTGGTGAATTGCATATCTTTTAAAAATAGACATAGAAAAGTGCTTTCAAACACAGCCAGATTTACCAAAAGGAGAAATATATAACTTTTAAATAAAGGACAGTAAAACATTTAAACTTGTATGTTATATACCATGATTTTCTACAAAATATAAATATATGAAATACTGACTTTCAGAGTCATATTTTGTCCCAATTAAAGAATTCATCAGTCATATTTGGTCAAGGTTTAATTATGTGTCTGAACAGTTTTTTAGGGAGCAAATTATAATTTTTCCCCAGTATAAGTGTCTGAAATGTAAAAATTTGAATTATTATGTTGACTGTTTTATATAAGTTTCCTCAGAGTCCCATCTAAAGTAACTTTCTCAGAGAGTCTCCAACAATAATAATTTTCTACCCTTTGTAAGGCTTACATCTTCCTTTTAACTCTCTCTGATACATGGAGGATTAAATAAACAAGTATAAGTGAAATAATATACATACCCCAAACATAATTTTAGCAATTAACTTCAAACTCTTCCACTACCAATTTTTATAGGAAGTCTTGCAAGTAATAATATCTACTGATTTAAGTTTTCACACCTTTTTCCTCTCCCTGCCAGTCTCACTAACAAGCAGAGAATAGAAATACTAACAAGGTGATAACTGTCCAAAATGTGGACAGTAGGAAGAAGAAAAAAGGGGAAGCAAAAGCCTTGAATAATTGACAACCTAGATAATCAGCCCCCACCTAATTACAATCTCACTGTATTCTCATGTTATTTAAAAATAAGCCACATTATTATCGATAGAGTTGATTTAGGTATAAAAATGAATATTGGCATGTTACAATTGCAACGCATTTATGTTTACACATGCAATTTTTCTATATAATTCAAATATTATTTTTTTTCTTCCAAAAGATTTAGTGCCCATTGGACTGTTGTATAAAAGTTAAGCTAAGGTAATCTGTAATCTTCCCTTGCATTTAACAAGAAGTACATGAAAGATATTTAACAATCTTGCTATTTTGGCAGAAACTCAAAACAAACATATGTAACAGTTTTCAAGAGAAATATCAAGCAGGCAGTGCCAAATCAAGGCATTATATTTAGTTTGCTGTAAATAATATGGTGTTTGCACATACTCCATTCCAAAACTAGTCCTGTGTACTTTTTTTTAAATTAGCAGAATACTGGACAACACCTTTCTTGGAAAACAGTAATAAATCATTTTCTGATTGAAAATCATTGCCAAGGTAAATCTATCTTTTCAGGTTAGAGCTAACCTAAGACAGTGATACATAAATAAAAAATACTTAAATTATTGTGTAAAATTATCTATGACATAAATACATGAAAATCACAGTGTCTTAGAAATAGTCTGTTCCTGTGCTTACCCAAAATATCAGCTGAGGTATATTTGTGGGAAATAACATTTCATATATAAAATGAAAAACACATTTGTTCAATAAGAGAATCTGCTTAAAAGAAAAAAGTAGAATTTCTTTCTTCCACCAATGAAAATCGAATTTACCTAATGTTTGGGTATTTATTTACACAGGAAGAAAGGTGGACTTTTAGGGTTTGGAGGAGTCTGTTCATGTGCAATTATTCTAAGATTCTGTATCAATATTCATGGATTTTTCTCAAATTAAGGCAGTGATTAAAGACTGGAGGTATACTGAGGACAAGCTAAGAAAAGACAACTAAAGAGAGGACTTAAAGTTGAACCTTTAGAAACTATGTTACAGAATGCCTAGATGGATAACCTATGTGTTTAATTCAATTGAAGAGAGAACACATAACTGATGAAAGAAAAGAGAGTAGGGACAAAATTGAAAATTTTGTTTTTTCAAACAAAAACAAAATGGGATTTCTTCAGTCCACTCTCCTAATAATCTCTCTTGATGAATGAAGCATATTTAAAAATTTCCCTAATAATAGTGCATTACCTTTGTCAACCCCCCACTCTCGTTTTCTTCTAAATTTATCATCTCTCTTATGACAAGAAGGCACTTAGCAGAATATCTTTCATATGGCACATTCTCAGTAAGTTCTACTTGCTTTCTTTTCATCTGAATGCTCAAAGCACAATGTACATATTGTGACACTCTTTAAAAGAAATATAGTCAACTGAGCACATTTAGAAGATAGTTACTATAATAGAAATTTGTTATTGTTAGACACCCAGCATCAGAATTATCTTCATAGTGCAAAAAGATGTTAAAGTGGAAATTTTGGCATGAATGATAAGGCATGAAAGTGAGATATTAGGCAGAAAGAGAGAGTTCCAAAGAAAATGTATGAGAATTGGTTAGAAGTTCTTAAGCTTTGAAATTTCTTTAAGGATATTAAATATATGTAAAGATTTTTAAAAAGAAATTTTGTGTTAACTTTATGGTCCCCTCTCACAAAGGAGAAAAGATAAATTTGCCTAGTTATCACCTTAAGTCTACTGAGAAAATTCAGTGAGACTATTCAGCATAATATGAATCTATTGTGGTATTAGAAGATACAGAATGGGCTAGTTTATGACTCTTTTTGATAAAAGTCAAAGGTAAAAGTTGATCCATCTAACTCTGACAAACCAAGAAAAAAAAAGTAGTAGTAGTTGCATTTGGGTGGCTTGCACTTGCAGGGTTTATTAGAGAATGAGTTGTGTGTTTTTGCCATGGACAAGATGGCAACCACATAAAAAGGAAAGTGAGCATGGGGATTTCTTAGGTCCTGTCTACCTAGTCATATAAGCAGACTGTGGTAGAGCGAAACTGAAATTATGAACAAATTTGCCAAGGATCTGGAAAGAGTAAAAGCAGAATGAATTATCTGCATTAAGGGTACTGAAGGTATGAAAAAAAAAAAGAAAGGAAGGAAGAAAGGATGTAAGGATGGATGGAAGGAAGGAAGGAAGAAGGAAAGAAAGAAAAGAAAGAAAGAAAGAAAGAAAGAAAGAAAGAAAGAAAGAAAGAAAGAAAGAAAGAAAGAAAGAAAGAAAGAAAGAAAGAAAATAAGGAAGGAAGGAAGGAAGGAAGGAAGGAAGGAAGGAAGGAAGGAAAGAAGAAAGAAAGAAAGAAAGAAAGAAAGAAAGAAAGAAAGAAAGAAAGAAAGAAAGAAAGAAAGAAAGAAAGAAAGAAAGAAAGAAAGAAAGAAAAAGGAATCCCAGTGAAATAACTGTCTTTCTCCCCAGCTGGCTAACGTGTTTTATAACCCCCACCATGTTGAGAAAGGTAGATGGATATGTGAGACAAGAAAATTCTTATGGACTGATACTAACCTAAGTTTCCATTGCTTAGAACCACATGAAAGACTTCTAAATATCAATGGTTGTGGGTCATTGTACAGCTTAAAGAAAGTAAAGGTAAGCTCAAATATCTAAGTTTTCAGATTAAGGCACAGATTAAAAACTAGGCATTCATTATAGATGTGTTAGTAAAATCGTATACTTAATAGCAGGGATGAAATAGATAAAAGTTAAAAGACAAAAAACAAACATACAAACAAAAAACTTTAGAATGCTTTTGTAAGCTAGAAAAGTGCTTCCTGACTTCAGTAGGGATATGGGTAAACCTGCTAAAGAGTTATAAATGCCAACACTTGAGTTGAATCAAATAGCAAGAATATCTTAAATGAAGGAGTTAGGTAGTCTTAAAAAATGATCCTTAAATAATATAATTGTGTTCTACCAACTTTCCACTAGTCTTCCTTTTTAATTTTTTTTTATTTTTATTTTGTTATGTTAATCACCATACATTACATCATTAGTTTTTGATGTAGTGTTCCACGACTCATTGCATATAACACCCAGTGCTCCATGCAACACCTGCCCTCCTTAATACCCATCACCAGACTAGCCCATCCCCCCAAAAAAACCCTAGATTATATGTTAAAAAAAAAAAAGAAGATCCTTTAGTCTTCCTTAAAAGTGTCTACAGCTTAATTAAATTAGAACTGAAGACGGGAAATACACAGACTTTTGATTTTGAACTACCTCTAATTTCCGGGGAACCAGATGTTAACTGTGGTATATCAAGCTTTTAATGGTAAGCTGATAATGGAGTTTTATCCAAGAGTTGCTTATGGCAAGCTCGTTAAGTCCACAAACAAATGCATGCTAATTTTTAAAACTATTTGTATCTAGTGGGAATATATACCCTTAGCAAATAGCAGCTTCCCTACATTGAGTCCCCGACACTGGATGTGTTTCTCTACCAATATAGTAAATTAAAAAAAAAATAGAATGATGATCAATAATAATATTGTATCCTAGAAGGAAACACAGAATAAGAGAAGTTATTATCATCACCAAAAATCTGAAAGATTCAGCGTTCATTCATATACATATATTTATTTACCCGGTAAAGAAGATGAATGGATCTTGGACTGTGCATACATAGTTAGAAACCTAATCAGGTCACAGTACCAACTGTAACTGTTATTCTGCTTACTGAAGCTAGAAAACAAATGTATTTCTGCCCTGATATAAACTTGGAGGGGGAGGGTATTTTTCTTCTTCTTTTTTTTTTAAATCACATTACCTAATGAACATTTAAAAAAAAAAAGTTTACATGGCAGTGAAATAACTCATACCATTACCAACTTCCCTCAGGGTTACATCAATTATCATTTTCTGTGAACCTAATAAAGTTTTTAGTGACCATGATCATCTCCATATTTCATAGACTATAACTGTCCTATTACATTTCTACCATCATGCCTGTAGGAACTAGAGAGAAAAAAGTAGCAAGTACCCTTAGATGCCTTAAATAATTCCAGCAGATAGGAGATAAACCCAATAAAATTACAGTATTCTGGGGTACCTGGGTGGCTCAGTTGGTTAAGTGTCTGCCTTTGACTCCGGTCATGATCCCAGTGTCCTGGAATTGAGCCCTGCGTCGGGATCCCTGCTCAGCGGAGAGCCTGCTTCTCCCTCTCCTCCCTGCTAATGCTCTCTCTATCTTTGTTGCTGTGTGTGTGTGTGTGTGTGTGTGTGTGTGTGCATGCATGTGGCTCTCTCTCTCTCTCTCTCAAATAAATAAATAAATAAATAAATAAATAAAATCCTTAAAAAAATATGGTGGTCTATGATTTGGGATAACAAAAGAGAAATTTGCTACACCTTGTATCTCCATGTTCTAAAAAATAAGCAATGTGCTTCCTCTTTGAAAGACAAAAACCATATGGCAAAGATGTCCCAATATCAAAACAAACAAACAAAAACTGGAAGGATTTTAGTTTACCTGATAATTGTTAGAAACCTCTCCATCTATTGAAGGCTGAAATACAAGTAGATCTGTCATTTTTCGCTTTGTCTCTATTGAATAGGGATGCTATATGGAGCCTGAATAAAGCTTCTTTAGCAGAGGTCTTTAGGTACTAGATTAAAAGCACAACCCCATTTTCAAATATAGTTTCCTTTTAAAACCAGCTCTTTGATTTCTTGATACTGAGCTCCAGGAAAAACCAAATATCTGATCATCAAATGTCAAGAGACCGTATGACTGAATAGATCCTTCTGTTATGCATGTGGTAAGGAGCACTGATGTGCCAGGAGCACCCCATAATAACCTGGAAGTTGTGATTATGGCAACTGCCCTGACCAGGTCCTGAAAATGTAAGTGCATTTGTGAGTTATGCATATTCTTAGAATACATGCTTTTCTCAACATATACTCATAGCCTTATGGAGAATCCTATAGCAACTAAGACTGAGGAGGAAAAAACAATGAGCCGGAATAGAGATGGTTCTATGTTATAAGCTGGCACTGTGCAGATTTGAAATGATAGAATGAACATGTAATTAAGTACCATTCCTGGAAAGATAGGGAATCCTTTTCATGAGCATTGGTTGTGATTTCACTGAAAAATCAACATTTTATAGATAGAATAATTAATAATTAGTGACAATAAACAAAAGAAATCATAGTGAATCCTTTGGAATATGGCCAGAGAATTGTGAAAACTCATCAAAGATTCCCAACTATGGAGGAAACTCCTAGTAATCAGTTGGCTAAGATGGCCCAGTCTGTTGAGGTCACTAAGAATCCTTCAGCAAACACATTTGAGTTGTCTTAGCAGTTCACAAACAATGTGGTCAATAAGGTAGAGATGGTGGTAGGGTAATAGCATTTTTTTCCCATGGGTTCAACCTCATGAACTTAAAATTCAGAAGTAGCTGGCAATAGAGTCTCATGTAACAACTTATAAAAGACCCAGTTTCAGCAATGGGTAAAGTCCTAAAGGATCAAATACATTCTATGAACCAGTGACCCATATATTATGATAATTTTTACCTTGCAAAATTCATGACTCGAGGAAACAAAAAGTAAAAGTTGGGAAAACATCTACAATTGTATCTCATGACTGACATACAAAATTTGTTTCTTGTCTATGACCAGTTTTTTTATGTTAAAAAGCTTTGGGTAAACAAAAAAGAAAAGCTCTTTATGGAGGAGACTTAGTCTATCAGTAGAACATTTCCAGTGATTCATGCCAGTGGGTTAATAAGCAAAATAAACAGTTATATTGGCTGGAGTCATTCAAGACAAAATGTCACTTAACAATAGTGGAGGAATAAGTATAGATTAAAATGGGAGGTCATAGAACCACTTTGACTGCAACAATTACTATAGTATCAGTTATAGGAAAACTGCAGAAAACCTATATGGACTGTACAATCAAGGGCTCATTGAATCATACTAATGGTTAAAGAACCCAAACCAACTAAGTTTCTAACATGACCAGCTGTAGAAATAGAGTCTGCCTGAAGAAAATATGGGTGTGTAGGTCAATCTCAATGCGGCAGCAACCCTCCTTTATGCTGCCTGCCCCCAGTAACTCAGAAGCTAATCTCTTACCCTCAAGATAGCCCCGAAGATAATGAGAACACCTTGCTCTCTTCCAAAATTTACACGCTCTTAGTGTGATCACTGTGAAGCCCCTCTTATTAAAATTAAGATAAGTTATGTGCTACTGTCTCTCTCCCTTGTATGAGTTAGGGGGTTTACCTATAGCACATCAGCTTACATTTCTTTGAGGCATGTATTTTTGTGGGGGTTTTCCCCCTATAAAATGTATTTTTTTTAAGATTTGTTTGAGAGAGAAAAAGAGAGAGAGAGCACAAGCAGGGGGAGGGGAAGAAAGAGAGGGAGAGAGAGAATCTCAAGAAGACTCCCTGTTGAGCTGGGAGTATGTTGAAGTCAAATAAAGCAGGATAACATGGTATAGAATAGGAGTGGTGGCTACCATAGATAGCGTGGTCAGCAAAGTGTTCTCAGAAAGGTAACATTAGAGCAGAGACCTAAAGGTGGTACAAGATCAAGACATAGAACATCAGAGAGAAGTTCTAGGCAGAAGGGCCAGTAAGTGAGATGCCCCGAGGCTGTAGTATGTTTGGCTTGCTCAAAGAACCGCAAGGAAGCCAGTGAGGAGGAGAATGGTGATAGATGGAAGAAATGGCTAACAATAAGACTGGAGATCAGTGGTGGACAATGAGAAGGAAGATCATATAGGTGGGTCCTTTCAGGCCATGACAAATATTTTGGGTGTTATTCTTAAATAAATGAGAAGCTTATGGAGGATTTTGAATAAATGTGTGACTTGACATGGCATATGTATTAATGTTGTTACTCTGGTTGCTGTGTTAAGTGTAGACTATAGAATCCTAATGGTGGAATAATCTAGGCAGGAGATGACTGGTAGTAGATAGAAGATTAGAAGTGGTTGGATTTTGGATATATTTTGAAGATACAGCTTACAGAATTTGGTAATGAATTGGTGTGAGAGATAAAGGGTCTATGCAATGGCAAAATGTCATTTAATTTGATGGAGAAGACAAAAAGCAGGCAGAAGAAGGGCATGGCTAGGGAATCAAATTTAGTGGTCACTCTTGGGTAATATATAGTTATTTTAAAAATCCTGCTTAGTCACTACAATCCATTGCTTTATGCCTTTGCTTATGCTTTGTGTGTTTCATCTGTAAATATTTTGGTAGATCAATCAGCCTACCTGAGTATTGTCATGGCTGCTCACTGTTATCTACAAACCTAGATGAACTGGCTGATCAGACTCCCTTGCGGGGCTTTAGTACTGTGGTTATTTTATATAAGGTGAACTTGAAATTTTGTAAGATTTCAAGAGGACACCATTCCTCTCAGCTTCAATTTTAAAGATGAAGAGTGTATTGTCCTAATTTCTGGAATATTCCTAAATGTAATATGTAAGCAAAGGTTAGATTAATTAGCTGAACTGTCAGGTGTTTTAGGTTCAGTTGGTTTCTGGTTTGTTATGAAGCTGGTCAGCTCAATTTTTTTTTTTTTTTTAAAGTTGATGATACTGATGCTGAGATTGAGTGTTTGATCCCTATGGAGGTTATTTTGCTTCATTTAGTACTGCAAATACTTTACCAAACTAAGAAAAAAAATACAAATACAAAATTTTAGCCTAAATACGTCTTTGCTTACTAAGAATAGCACCCGTAAGTACTGTTCCTTCACCCTAAAACTCTGATCCTGACGAGACTGTGACAGTACCAACCATTCAGCATGCTCTTTCAGATATTGTGATTTATAGGCCAGGTGACCATAGGAATAGATGGGAAATGGAGGAATGCAGCCCAAATTAGTGAATTGAAATAATTTCTGTGTAAATTAAAAAAAAAAAAATCCAATATAGCTAGAGTTCCAGACCCTTACAACAAAGTATATCTTCTACAACACAGTTTTGAAGCCCCAAATTAGTTCTATATATTGAATTTATAAAGTGAAGATTCTAAGAACATTTGTCAGGTTAGTAACCTCTTTAGAAATAGGCTGGAATCCTGCTACGCATCACAACCCATTCTCAAAAACAGAGCTAACGAAAGATTTTCTGGATGTTTGGTGTACCCGGAACCATTGTCAATAGTTGTCTCCCAGATGTTCTTTCTGTAAGAACCCTAGCCAGTTATCTCTAATGAATTTTGAAGCCTTTGGAACTAGGAATTGATACCAATTATTCAACAGAACCACTAGAAAAACTATTTAATCATAGGGCCACATATTCACATTACAAAAATCTTTCAAGTGCTCTGCTCCGCCCCTTCTGCTATTCCTCACCAGCTAAAGATATTTAAGTTTATATTTTCCCAGGAAAGGGTATTTGTGAAGTAAATTTTTTTTCTAATAAAAATTTAACTTGAATGATTTCTGTAATCTGTTGACTGGGCCTTTAAAAATTGATGTCCCAGGAGCCTGTGAAACTAAATCAGAAGGAAGGAGACCTTCCTGCCTTTTAGAATTCCAAAGGTTTGGCCCACAGCTCTATGAGGTCAGGAGGTGGGATTAACCTCTCACATCTGAGTAATGGTTTCAGAAGGACTCTGAAAATTCACAGATGATTAAAAATACCCATCTGGCTGGCACTGAGGAAGAATGTGGAAAGCAAACTTCATTTGTTTAACAGCTCTATCTAATGGCACTAGGCCAAGCTACCTCAGTTGCAACCAGCTACCTGATTGGAGGCCCCATCCTTCTCTCTCTGTTTATCACTTCTCTACCTCTCATAGTAGATCTGGAGAGTTTTTTTTTTTTTTTTTTTCTTTTTCTTTTCTTTCCCAAACTAGAAAAGTCTTTGTCACCACCTTGTCCAATTCTGTCATTTTGGGGGGAGCTAACAAACAACAAACTGTTTGCCCCACACTTAGAAAACATATAGCATACTGGATTTAATTTTCTCAAAAACATCGAGACTTATAAAAGTTATATCAACTCCGATTTATCGTAGTTGTAAAGTATATGGAAAGACAGGATTTCACATTAGGTTTTCATAAATTAATCTGTTTAAATATCCTTTTATTTTATTTGTGCATTCACTTAAAAGGAAAATATCTCAGACTGAACTTTCTATTTTGTAGATCATACAAATAAAAATATGATTATAGTATAGATTTTTTTTTTTTTTTAAAGATTTTATTTATTTATTTGAGAGAGAGAGAATGAGAGATAGAGAGCACGAGAGGGAAGAGGGTCAGAGGGAGAAGCAGACTCCCTGCCGAGCAGGGAGCCCGATGTGGGACTCGATCCCGGGACTCCAGGATCATGACCTGAGCCGAAGGCAGTCGCTTAACCGACTGAGCCACCCAGGCGCCCTGATTATAGTATAGATTTTTTAAAAAGGTGAAATTTTCTTCTAAAAGTTGCCAATAGGTTATAGCATTAAAAAAAAAAAGTTGTATGTGACGTCTCCAAAGTTGCCTCCTTTGTTTCCAAATAGTAGATCTTGAAAGAAAAAGGAGGCAAAAGAAATTATAACATCAAACCTACTTATTATTAGTGTATGCCTCAGCTAAGAGAAGTTATCTGTTTAAAAAATAAGCATCTTAACACATTCCAAAATGTACTATAAAATATTTTAATTAGTCGTTATTTTACCAGGGCTCTTCTCAGAGGGTGGATCATACAACATTTACTCATGGTGATGAGGCCATGGTTATCTCCTCACACCAATATTACGAAAATGCTCACAAATTATAATGGAATGTAGTAACTATTCTCAGTTTCTCCTGATTCAACACTGTTTTGTTCAGTCAGCCTAGACCTAACTTCTCTACCCTGGACGGCTACTGCCCATGGAGAGCATTGGTTTAACTGGGAGCAGGGTCAGGGACTTGTGAGTGCATCAAGAAAACCACTGTTTAAAAATACATATTTCTACTCTTTACTACTGGAAAAATGTGATTTGTCAGCCTAGGAAGGGGCTGTGAATTGTGTATTTTTGATAAAAAGTGATTTTTATAGATTCTCACAGTTAGGAATCCCTAAGGAAAATACCTAACGGTGTTAGAGAATTCTAGAAACAATAATGATAGCATGAGTTCATTGATAATTAAAAATAAATTGAATATTTGCCATTATCCCTTTGTTACGGCATTCAAGATGCTACTCCAAACACTGTGTGCAATGGGTTAATTAGTTAATTGTTATTCATTTTTACATAAAAGTGTTTATTCCTCAAGACCATTGTGTAGGTATCAGAACACGGGCATCATGATTTCCCATGTAGTATCTAAATCAGCATGTTGTTGCTTTAAGATTGATTCTATTCAAAATAGAAGAATGGTAATCTAGACTATTTTTGATATAAAGTTTCTTTCACAATGTCTGTCAAAAACACAATGACCTGCATTAATTGGGACAAATAATCATTATCCCTACTATATCGCTGTGTCACAAATATATCCTAGCATATAGGTTCTCCAGCCCTGGCTCAGCTCTATTGTATCAGACTCTCTGTGGGAGAGGCAAGAAAATCTTTATTTTTAGATAGCACCCCTGGTTATTATAACCAGGCTATTTAGGGACACAATGAATAAGACTATAAATTTCCTCAAGAGTGAGGATGACCAAGTGTCCAACACTTTGCTATTATTTAATTAAAAAAATGAAAGAATCAAAGAATACATGAAAGATTGGCTCAATGAAAGAAGGAATTAATGGGTAGCACACAATTCCATAAGCATTAAACAAATACCTATCCATTACTTTAGTAGGTTTAGTTAGCCTCTGATTTCCTGAGCTATGTTTAACATACCAAGCAAAGCAAAGAGAAGAAAAGCAGGTCCATGAATGTAACTAAGAAAGGATTGTGCTGGCAGTGAGCCTTTGAGCTGATCTGGAAACTGAAAGATACAGACTCTTCTACCATGCAGTAGCTTTGGCTTTTGAGGAGTAAGCTGTGCTGAGTAGCAGTCCAAGAAAGACCCAGCAAAGCTGAAAACTGTTCTGAGATTATATTATTTTGATCAGCACTTAAAAGACCAGTTCATTCATTATGGCAGTTTTAGAACAGTGTGTGTGTGTGTGTGTGTGTGTGTGTGTGTGTGTGCATGTATTTGCTCATGGATTTGTAAAAAACATCTATTGTTTATCAATACAAGTCATTTACAACATGAGTTTCCTTTTCTTTAGCTTTGTCTATATGTACTCACTATGAATCTGTGGTCTCTAAGAAATCTGAAAGTTCCTTTTCTTTTTTTATTTTTTTTAAATAATGATATGTTAACACTGTGGTAGGGATTTTCTCAGTTTGTGTAACAGAATACAATGAGAAGATGTGGCGAGATTAAAAAGAAGAATGTGTGCACTTGTGTACACAGGCGCTTTCAAGACTGTCTCCATATGTATGAAGGAAGGTAGGAAGTCGGAAAAAAGATAATGAACTAACTTGAGGAAGGAGGGGAGAGGCTGTCTGACAAAGGGTAGGTGGGTCCCCAGATCATCAAAGTAGGGTCAAGGAGAGGAGAAATGAGGAGGCTGAAGCATGCCACCAGAGCCAGCCCACACCTGCTCTGATCTGTCCTTCCGGTTCCATTCCTCGACATCATACAGCCTCTGCTCCTGCTTTCCCTCTGATGTGATTCCATGTAAGAGATCCAGCACTTCTCATTTTGCATCTCTTTTTTTCCTCACTGTCTGATAGCTGCCATGGGAACCCGCGGGAGACAGTAGGTGCCCCTAACATTTATTCCCTTTCATCCTTTTTTGAAAATGAATTAAGTGTTTTCTGTTTAGGTTGGCATGAAAAAATGTGTCCTAACTCCATAGTCCTAAAATTCGTACATTCAAGATGCTTAATTTAGCCCTGGGAAGCAGGAAATACGTGGCTGCTAACAGTGTCAACCCTGAAAACCATGCTGGCACATCTTGGTCATTAACAAATATTTATACAAGTATGATTCCTATCAGTAGGTAATGTCTTGTGTTAATGAGAAATAGCTGAGATTAGAATTAGTAGGCAGTATATGCATGATGGTGAGTCAGAAGGTAAGCTCCGTAGACAGACGTGTGTGGGTTCAAATTTTAACACCACCACAATACAGAACTCAAGTGAGTTGTTTTACCTCACTAAGCCTTGACTTTCTAAGGCCATAAAATGGTCAGGCTAGCAGGGCCTCATTTGACAAAAGGAAGAGGTTAAATGATAAAGTTTATATAGAAAATGTATTATAATGTCTGGCACAGTAAATATTCATAAATGTTTGATATTATTATTTTTGTTCATAAAAATATCTGCCCAGCAGAGGTTTAATGAGGATTGCACCTAAAGAGAGTAATTGTGGTAGTTGGAGAATCAGTGTTTTTTGGCCTGTCAAAAATTACACACACACACACACACACACACACACACACACACCCTCTCTCTCTCTTTTTTTTTTAAACCATTAACCTGGAATTTAATATCTTGTAAGTATATAATTACATATAACTGATATGGTTATACGATGGATCAATTTCCAAAGAATCCTATAAGTGAGATAAATAAAGACATCTTTAAAAAAATGGGAAAATAACTGCGGAAAAAATGATTCCTTTTTAAAGTTACACGTTGGTGGTGCGCCTGAGTGGCTCAGTCGGTTAAGCATCTGTCTTCAGCTCAGGTCATGATCCCTGGGTCCTGGGATCGAGCCCCGCATCGGGCTCCCTGCTCAGTGGGGAGTCTGCTTCTCCCTCTCGCTCTGCTGCTCCTCCTAGTCGTGCTCTCTCTCTCTCTCTCTCTCTGTTAAATAAATAAATAAAATCTTAAAAAATAAATAAATTCCATGTTGGGATCCTATGAAGTCAAATGAGTTGGTATTTTTATAATATAATGCATATGATTTGAAAAAGAATTTTTTTATATACATGGGTATTACTTTGATTTATTCCAGATATCACCAATCTTACAGTATTCTTTCTTCAGAGTTTTTCTGTCTCTCCTACAGAAAATGAGTCCCCTGCTAAAGCATGCACTGCATCCTTACAGCTTTATTTTATATTTGATATACAGAGCAGTTTACTCCACAAAACAGGCTTTTATATCATTCATAAAGAGAAGCGAACTGAGAAAAGTAGATTTTTTTGCCTTTTTAATGCTAGTACTATGATATTTCAGTGCTGATACTTACCATATCTAATTAGTAAATTGCACAAATACAACAGGAGTTTGAATAACATGTTATGAATTTTCATTTGTACACATGTGGCTTTTGGAGCTCTGCCATTTCCTGAAATAGGAAGATTGTTCTGAATAGTAAACAGTAAGATTTTCTGTTATAGCTCCAACTTTAATTTGTATCTGGCTTGAGAAATGTGATCAAATTATCTAATCAAAATCTTTGACACTGTCAATGGGCTTTTTAAAAATAAAGACAATATTAAAATGAAGCCTGTGCATTAATCTCGTTATCTGCATCAAATTGGATTGAGAACTAAAATAGGGCTTGTGCCTGGCAAAGTTTAGTTTTCAAAGATGATGTTGACACATACATTTTTCTGTTCCATGGTGGTCCTTGGATTAATTTCAAATCTGATATTTAAAATGAAATAAAATGAAAACTAAGTGTCTGATCCCAGAGCAGTCATTTTCAGTTTTCTCCATTTCAGTGAGATAAGATCACTTTGTATGTTTGTGTGTGTGTGTGTGTGTGTGTGATATATATGTGTGTGTGTTACATGTTATATATTAATACATAAATTTATCCATAGATATTTTAATAGAGAAATATAATGATATTAACAAATATTTCTGTAAGGACCTGTGTGAGGTAACTTGAGAGTAAAAAATCTCTCTAATTACTGTCAATTTGATATTCAGATTCAGAATGCTTTCCATTTTTTACCAAAATGTCAAATTATTTTTGGTGTAAAAGTGAAAGCCACTCCTTGTGAACTGCCAGATTGTATACCTGACTATTAAACACTGCCAAATTTTAAAAGCAGACAAAACTTGACTTTCCATATTCACGAGAAGTATTTATCCCACCAGAAAGATGTTCAGGGTAATAATACATTGAATTCATAATACTTGACAGTGAGCAAGATACCTATTATTCCCTTACCCAATAGGAAAATCTATGCAAATATTGGTAGTTGGTAGTATCATTTTACGGATGAGGGAAATGGGGATCCGCGATGTGATGTTAAAATTTGATAAAGGGGACATAGCTAAAAAGAATGACAGAGA
Source organism: Zalophus californianus (assembly GCF_009762305.2). Lineage (NCBI taxonomy): Eukaryota > Metazoa > Chordata > Mammalia > Carnivora > Otariidae > Zalophus > Zalophus californianus. The sequence continues at coordinate 120,618,119 of NC_045597.1, read as the reverse complement.
CAGAAGCTTGGTTACCAAATTTCAGTCCCAATATCCTTTCACGATGCCATCCTAGCCTCTGACATTCATGCCTACAAAGAAACCACTTATTTCTCATCATCCACCCCTTGAGAGAGCCTTGTGTTAACCCAAAATGAACTCATTTTATAAAATCAATAACACTATTAATGCATTGTAGGGTTTTTAGTGAAATGCATTTATAAGCCTAATAATTAAAGACTATTTTCTCTTCACCCAGTTCTTTTTTGATGGAAAAAACGTCAAGGTAATTTATACAAGAAAAAAATTGAAGAGTACTTGTACACAAACCTCTATAATTTATGACAATACTTCTTTAAAAATTTACCATCATGCTAATGAAACTAAGTTCCTAAAACCATCCACTTTGTTCTGTACACTATTTTACTTCAAGGCCATCTTAAAACAGGGTTGTAAGCGTGTACACTACAAACAAAATGACCATCGTTTATTATTGTGATTCTAACAGAATTATTTACAGTCAAGAATGTATTTATGAAAGCTCTATGAGAAGTTAATATGGTGTTAATAGACAATTCAAGTGGCGGTTTGGGTAGTTTATTTTGGCTTCTCACTTAGAAACATATTTTAAAGATTAAAAAATGTCAGTGTGCTGGACAAAATTAGTTTAGCCAGATTTGACTGACATAAATACTGAAAATTATAGTATATGTAAACTTTTTCATATAAATTTCTGTGCCATGTGAAGGCACTTTATTTTCCCTTAGGGTGCTGATATAAACAGCTCTATTTACAAGTTTTGATGCAAAGTATATCTCTTTTAAGCTGTAGAGATAAATTTAAAGTTGATGCTCTAGAAATAAAGAGCTAATGCTAGTCTATGTGAGTAAGTGAAAGAGAGAGACAGAGAAAGAGAGAGACAGAGAGAGACACACAGAAAGAGAGAGAGAAGGAGGAGGGAGGGAGAGAGAGAGAGAGAGAGAGAGAGAGAGAGAGAGAGACTGCACTAGTGACCCAGTGCAGGAGATACTCAGATGAGGAATATATTTTAGGTTATATACACTGTAGCAGCTTAAATCATACCCAGATCAGTTCTTTAGGATATTCAGGGCAAAGCAATTCAAATATCCTTCAGCAGACCAGTGTTTTAATATAGATCAGTAGATCAAGTCATTTTTTTCTATAATGAATAAGCCTTTTTTCTTATAAACAAAATGTATATTTATCATAACTTATATTAAGAAGTGACATTTTGACTTTGATATAATATACCAAAAATCTTTAATTTGCTGCATGCACAATTTAAATGAAGGAGTTCATCAGAACACTGGTGGAATAACAACTAGGTTTCATTTTCAACATCAAAATTCATTAGGCAACACTAAAGTTAAGGAACCACACAAATAAATAATACTGAAAAAGTTCCCTCTTTCCCTCATAATCTCAGTAGCTAAATATGCTCTCTCAGGAAATATAAACTTGAAAGCAGACAAATTCTGAATCAGAAGCATTTTACTTTGTGCTTCTCAGATGCATTAAAAGGAATTTGAGGTGAATGAAAACTAAGAAAGAAAAAAATTTAAATGTTGGTCTGAATAAGAGTGTTTTGCTTTTAACATCTTAGTAAGCCTGTGTAACATATGAACAGATTTCTGAATAAATCAATAACACTTTATTTTAGAAGGTAAAAAGACATATTCAAATTTGAGCTTAAGAATCTTGATCTTAGGCTCTTTGTCAAGAAGGTTATATAAAATCTTGTAAATTTACATAACATATTCCTATAAGTTTCTGTAACATGATTGTTGAGAATTGTAGTAATAGGATTTACTTCTTTCTTTCAGGTACCTGATGATTGAAGACCCAGGCCAGCCAGGCATTTTTTTCCCATTCACCCTTGTCTGTTGTGACAGCCATCTAACAAAAGTTTGCATCATATTATAAATTCCCATAAAACTTCTATTGTTGGTACATACTCATAACCAAATTGAATTTTCATGTGTAATCTTAGTTTGTTTATACTTTAAAGTGGCTTTAATGTTTACAAGTACTTTGTTAATTGACAGCTTATAGTAAAGAATTAATTGAGTGGCTTATATTGCTGTGCATCCAGCTCTGTGTTTTCTATGTTCCCTTAACAGGAATTGAGAGTACATTTCAGAGGATTTTTGTTGGAGGGATGTGAAGAGTTAATTTTCTGGATTCATGGGAAAGTACTGAGTTGGGTGAGCCTCCGGGGGGGCGGGGGGGTGAAGAAACAAGGTGGCAATCCTAGTCTGAAGATGTATACTACAGCTGTATTACAATCAGCCTAAAAAACTGTGCCCTATTACCTTAATAAAACAAAGGTATCATTCTGTGACGTGGTAGGTATTTTCACATCCCTTCTTGCAAATAGAAACCACCACCCACAATGCATTGTACTTACTTCTGAAATATGTAAATGCGATGTACTGTAATCACGCACAGAATGTTTGGGTGGTATCACTTAAGTATGGGCTGGGTACAGTTTACAATGCATTTTGGATTTGTATTCATCTAAAAATAGTATGGTATTGCTTTTTGATAACACCCATAATGGAATGATTTTGCTTCCCTAGTGGGTTTTCATTTAGAACAGGAAAAGTGCTAGATTATGATAACGTAAGAAAACAAAGCTAAGGTCTGTTCCAGGGAAGAAAATGGGTTGCTAGGTTTATTGAACTGGTCTTGTTGATCTTAAAAAAATAAATAAAGAAGTAAAGAAGAACCTCTTTCAATAGAAATGCCACTTAACTTGATTTATAATGTGCAGCATTAATGGCACCGAATCATAAAAATATCATGTGTTAGCATTGCCCTCCATGTCTCGTGGCCTTCATTAGCTTACAGGAGGCTCAGTGGAAACTTGAAAATGTTAACAGAAAATGACAGAAATCAGTTATGCTGTCCTTTGGTTTTGCTTTAAAATTAATAATAATAATAATAATAATAATAATAATGTTTTGGTTTAAACACTTACTTATATGTGGTAAGTGAAGAACACCCAGCTAGGCAGAACAGCGATGCCAAGATATAGCAAGCAATGTTTAAGAGAAAGAGCCCCGGCTGTAAATGTGCACAATATTCCACATTATATACATGTCATTTCTGAGTACTGTTGGAACGATGCGGTGTCAAATCTGTATGACAGATTGAGGTGAAAGATGGAAGAGAGAGCTTGTGAAAAAACAGTCCTGACTGAGTGGGGCATCCTATAAGACTTATCCTGCGGGCTATAAGTAACCAGTGTCATCACATGAAAGGAGGAGTGGACCAGGGATAATTGTCTACTAATTTAACTAGCTCATTTGGTCATTGTATTATTTAAATTGTATTCAAGTGTCACAATGCCATCTAGTGGTGAGATTCTAAACTGATCTTTCCAGTGTTCAATCCTGGGTGAGGTTAAAAGGCAAGTGTTTGGCTATTATATAGCACTTTAATTTAATACTCTATGAAATAGTAGAGCACTCCTGAAATCCTTTTTAGTGTTAGATAAATTATCCGTACAAAGTAACATACAGAAGAAAAACAACCCGCCTCTTTTTTTTTGCCTTTTTTTTATAGAATTTCCTTTTTATGTGGGAAGTTCATGTTCAAGAGTAAAACATCCTGTGAGTCTCTATCAGCCTGTGACCTGAGTTTATAGAATCTCTGATATTTGCCCATTCAATAGATCTTTACAATCATTTGTGCTGAAAGCCTACTTTTTATTTAACCTTTACTTTTCAAAAATAGTCTTCATAAAACTATGGCTAAACAAACTCGTTACATACTTTCCTTTTGCCCTTCTCAGCATTTTGTTTACAGTATAAAGCTAGGCCTTCTAAAAAATGGAGGTCAGAGTTCTTCAAGATTGTAATCCACTTGCCCCACAGCAATGGTCACTTATCATGTAGTCCTACAAAAACCTGAAGTCATCTTGTAACCTTATTGGGAGAAATATGAATTTATAGTAATATGTATTTTAATTATAATTGGTTGTCTGAAATTTGGGCAAAAGTAATTTGAGAACAAGGACTGAAATCGGTGGGAATGGATTCTAAGATTATCTTTGCTACTAGTTAATTATATAAGTTTGAACTCAAGAGATTACTTCTTGAGCCTCAGCTTCCTCTGGAAAATGTGCAAATTGGACAAAATCATCTCTAATGTCCTTTTCAACTACAAATTTCTAGGACTTCTAAGTAGCTGACAAATAAAACTGTTAAAAAGAGGGGGAAAAAAAGAAGAGGTGAACTTACTCCACTAACTGGTCTTTGTGGATGCACTCAATGACTTTGAACTCTCCTTCATCTCATATTTAACAAAGTGTGTCTTTTGACAGATTATCCAGAATATGTTTAGCATATCTTATATAGACAGAGGGAAAGTAAAAGAAAGGAAAAATTCAGATATCTCAATACAGAATAAAAATGTATAACATTTAAAATATTGTTCCATTTGCATTTTGATATCAACTAGATCCTAAAGTGTTTTGTAGACATAGGACGAAAAAATAAAATGGCAGAAAGTTATGGTAAAAAGATATGGCATGCCCTATTTTCTCCCCACTCAATAATCACTACTTATATTGTATGCTTTTTCATGGAGAAAAACAAATCTTAAATTCCAATGCTTCAATTCCAGATGATATTCCAAAATTTGTCAACTGACTAATACATAAGATTTTTAGAATGGAGAAAAGGTGCTGCTTGCTGCCATGGAAACCCACATATATTTTTAGTTTGTATGTAGAAAAATTAAAATACTCCTATTTCGATAACAGTAGTTAAACTGATCCTGACTTCTCTTTCTTTCCAATAAATAAATTCAGAAGTGAATGTATATTTTCCTAAAAAAACAAAACCCAAAGGACATTTTATATGCAGTAGTTCTCCCCTTAGCCACTGGGGATACATTCCAAGACCCCCAGTGGATACCTGAAACTGCAGATAGTACCATACCCTAAGTATACAAGGGTTTTTCCTATACATACATATCTATGATAAATTTATAAATTAAGCACAGTAATTAGTAAATTAGGCAAAGTAAGAGACTAGCAACAATAAAAATAAAGTAGAATATAACAATATAATGTAATAAAAGTCATGTGAATGTGGTCTCTTCTCTCTCTCTCTTCCAAAATATCTTATTGTACTATATTCATCCTTCTTCTTGTGGTGATGTGTGATGATAAAATGCCTACCAGATGAGATGAAGTGAGGGGAATGATGTAGGCACTGTGACGTAGTCTTAGGCTTCTACCGATCTTCTGGCTACACATCAGGAGGAGGATCATGTGCTTCCGGACCGTGGTTTACCTGGGGTAACTGAAACTGTGGAATGGAAAACTGCCCATAAGCGGGGGACTACTGTATACAATACTTCTTTTTCTGGAGGCTTTACCATATATTATTGATTTCCCTTACCAGAATAACTATACTGTATTAAAAGTAAGTAGTAATATTTTTCTGTTTAAATATTACAACAGGAAATAATTTTGAGTATATTAGGATTATTTACCTACTTAGTTCTATTAGTTGTATATTCTGATTCAACATTATTAGGAAAAAAAATTAGGTAATAGCAAGTCAAAAGTATTTATCATATATAGAAGTCCACACTAGGTTGTAAGAGAAATTTTAAAAACAACAAACAAAACAACACCCCCCCACACACAAAAGGCGCATATAATCTCTACCTGACAACACTAATGAGAGCAGAACTTCGAAAATTACTGTCCTCAATTCCAGTTACCAAAGACCAATGATCCTAAAAAGAGATATGCAATGTGGAAAAAACAGTGCAATGGGCATACCAATTATATTTCATCTTCTTTGAAAACATTGATACGATCTTACAATGTTTTTATTACATGTTTTTATAAATGTTATAAGATCTTATAAATTTGGGGCGCCTGGGTGGCTCAGTTGGTTAAGTGACTGCCTTCGGCTCAGGTCATGATCCTGGAGTCCCGGGATCGAGTCCCACATCGGGCTCCCTGCTCAGCAGGGAGTCTGCTTCTCCCTCTGACGCTCTTCCCTCTCGTGCTCTCTATCTCTCATTCTCTCTCTCGCAAATAAATAAATAAAATCTTAAAAAAAAAAAAAAAAGATCTTATAAATTAATACATTTGAATCAGTATTCAAATAAAGACTCCTTTTATAATTTAAGTACTGTCCCCAAGTTTTCCACCTTTTTTTTTGTTTTGTTTTGCCTTCCTTCTGCCAGTTCCCTCTGCTCCTCTCTGTCTCTCTTTTTTCTTCTTTTTTCTATACATACTGGTTATTCGTGAATAATTGCAGGAAACCTATATAATCTCACTAGTATATTATTTGGTCTTATGAATTTACTGACCTTATTATTTTTTTTTGTCTTGAGCTACAATAATAACTTTAAAGCCATACAGCATTTACATAATAAAATGATATATGTGAAGAATTCTAATTTTCTTAGAAGTATTCATTCAAAGTATCATTAGGTACTATTATTCTGATAGACCTGTCAACTCTTATAAGTCTTAATTCTCTTTTCTTCACTATCTTTTTTTTTTTTCCTCTTTGGACTCTGTCAGAGTTTCTTTTTGGTTTTTGCAATTTATGTCTACGAATAGTTCACAAGAATGAAAAATTGGTTGATAATTAGTCCACTAACATATTTTATATTGACCACAGTCAAAATCTTCTTGTAAAATCCCAATATAAATGATAATATATATTGTGGTATTTTGAAGAAGCACAGCCTCTCTTTTACCTGTGTGTTGAACTGCTGCCTAATCATTCACAATTTTTTAAAAGGATTTTATTTATTTATTTGAGAGAGAGAGAATGAGAGATAGAGAGCACAAAAGGGAAGAGGGTCAGAGGGAGAAGCAGACTCCCTGCTAAGCAGGGAGCCCGATGTGGGGCTCGATCCCAGGACTCCAGGATCATGACCTGAGCCGAAGGCAGTTGCTTAACCAACTGAGCCACCCAGGTGCCCAATCATTCACAATTTAATTCCCTTACATTTTTCTATGGTTATAACAACACAACCTTGACTTAAACAATTAAAATGTAGAAAAATCAATAAAACACCCAGATTTTTTTTCAACACAGGGCCACAAAACATGTTTAAGTCTGAGTTTCAACCTCAGCTGTTATTGATCTGAACTGATAATATTGATCAGTTGCATTTTTGTGAGGCGGATAGCCTGTATGTTACAGGTTCTGTATTATGTGACTGAAGTGATGGGCCTTATCTGTAAAGGGTGTGCTCAGACATTACTAAACTACCCCATTGATTCAGTAGAATAAGCAGAGAAATGAATTATGCATCTAATATATTTGGCTTTAAGGATGGCAAAGAAATGGGTTTATTGAAAAAAATCTTCATTATTCAAACCAGCTGTTATTTACATAATCTGTAAAGATTGGTAACATATAACCAGAGAAAAACAATTTGCTAAAATAACCGAAAAATTTTTTAAATGGGAACTACTTAGTCAAACAAGTAGTTTGCCCTCATCCTCCTGAGATTCAATCATCTGCCACACATCTTAAGAGTAATTCAATCATTTATGTAAAATAAAAATAAAGTTAATAAACAAAGAGTGTTATTAAGTTGCAAGTGATTTCCATACCATATAGTTTCTGGAGTCATAGATTAGCTTCTGTTATTTAAATCGAATGCTTTGTCAATGCTTCCAGTTTTTTTGTGATTGACTTTTTAGGTAAAATCTTTGGGGAAAAGTGAAAAAAAATTCTCAAGGAAAGTAAGTGGTTTGGGTTTTTTTGTGTGCGGGTTTTTCTTTTTCTTTCTTTCTTTCTTTCTTTCTTTCTTTCTTTCTTTCTTTCTTTCTTTCTTTCTTTCTTTTTTTTTTAGTTTCAGTTTTATTTGTATGTTAAAATTTTCTGACTTTCCGAGATGTTGAAATAAGATTATACTTAAAATGGCAAAATTACAACAGAAAACACTTGTTTAGTATTTTCCTGTTTTGTTTTTTGGATTCCCTTCCTTGACTAAAAATAGTTGTCTGAAATGCAAAAGGAGACTACATTGTTAGCTAATAATGACAATTAGGACATGGACAATTTGATAACATGCTAAAGGAAACTTTTTATTTTAAAGAAGAGCATGTAAAGGAAACTATGTTAACATTTTTTCTTTATATTTAACTCTACACTATTGCGAACTACTCTGATTTTATAGCATACCTCACCATTTCTTTCATTGATCATTTTGTCTTCCTTCTTTTCTTTTTTTTTACATAAAATGAAAATAATATATTTTGAAATATTAAAATTAAACTGTCAGGTAATAGTCATGCAGTACTAATGATTTTTCGATATATTACATGTGGGAAAATGTCAATAATTTAGTCCATAAAAGATTTTAGATTAGTGAAACGATTTGACTATTTAAATCTTGTACATAATGTTTACATATACAGAATTTTTAGAAACAAATATGTGAATGAACTATAACTCAACTCCAAAGAATCCTAGTAGATAGCCTTAAAAATAAACATTTAGTTTCTTATAATTTTCCATTGCTTTATTATACAAATAAAACTCCTTTAGCTTAAGAATTCTTAGAATGTGTAGCCTAACATGAACATATTTTTTATACTTTGGCTCCACCTAGTAGAGACTGAAGAAATTACTTGAAGGTGTGATTTCCATTCTCGCAGGACTGAGCTGCATTTCAAGGTAACAGGAAATAAAAGAAAAGATGGCAAATAAAACGTATTTAACATTTTGCAGTATGCTTTTATTAGATAATATGAACTACTATGCTATTCTGTGTATGCCTTTCCCTAAACTTAGTCAATTGTGCAGGGCTTTAGCAAAATTCGGGATTTTGGCACTTTAAATTTTAGGGAAATGAAAATTTTTTTAAATTTTTGTTGCATTCCTTATTCCTCCCAGGTTCTGGTTTTATAATAGGAAGGAATCAGCATGACTCAAAAATAGAAGGAAAAAAGTACTTTCACTACATTTCTAATTCATGTTTAAACTGAGATGCGCAGATGTGAGGCAGGAAAGCTTGCAAAATTTCACGTTGGATGAGGAGCAGATATTGGCTACGTTTTAGTGATAGGTAAACATAGGAAGATGACAGAGTTTTTGACATTATTTTAAAATTGTCACTACCTTAAAAATCCTTGGATTCTCATATAAAATATATTTTTCTTCTTTTTTTTATTTCATTTTTTTCTTCTTGAAGGTCACACTAGTTCCCTGACTGGAAAACCTACAACATCTGCAACAGGATGCATGTTTTCTATAATTGCTTTAAACAGGTAAACACCAATGCTGTAATCAAAATGACCATTCAATCTAAACAGAAAGCTATTTTTTTTCCCCAGAAGAACATGTAGCGTTTAACAAACAACATCCGTAAGGTTGTAAAGGAATGGATAATTTAAAACAGCTAATAGGAATGACAATGTTAGTTGTACTGCTTCAAATCTAATTGCCAATAAGAAAGCCTCTGTAGATTTACTACCAGAGATAAACTTTCCACAAGGGCAGCTAAGCTAACCTGCAACACAATCAATTCAATCATTGCTGACACTTTTACCATCAACACTGATCATTGCTGTTCAATCAGTTGTGTCACAAGCAGCCATTGATTTCAAGATGGCTAAACTGATCGGGTCACTAGGAAATGGTCCAACTGGTTAGTGTATGGCCTATACGTATGGCCATACTTTGCTTACTGGTGGGAAGTTTAGTGAATTTCAGAGATGTGATTAGTGAACCGATTTGACTATTTAACATTGCAATGCAGTCTCTTGAGTAGAGAGAAGGTCATTTCTTTTGAAAGGAAAACTTTTTGAAAAATATAATGCCTACATAACGTTATATCACTCTCCATTTGATTTTTTTGAATCGCTTTTTTTTAAAAAAATGAACTTTTTATTCTAGAATAGTTTTAGATTTACATAAAAATTATGAAGTAGAGTCCCAGCATATTCCACACCCAGTTTCCCTTACTGCATTAATATGCTACTCTTGTCACAATTCATGAACCAATATTGACACCTTATTGTTAACTGAAGTCTATTTTTGTTTTTCACATCCTTTTTCTGTTCCAGGGTCCTATTGACTCATCATGTTTTCTTTTTTTTTTTTAATCATAAGAGAGTCTTTTTTTTTAAGATTTTATTTATTTATTTGACAGAGAGAGACAGTGAGAGAGGGAACACAAGCAGGGGGAGTGGGAGAGGGAGAAGCAGGCTTTCTGCCGAGCAGGGAGCCCGATGCGGGGCTCGATCCCAGGACCCTGGGATCATGACCTGAGCCGAAGGCAGACGCTTAGCGACTGAGCCACCCAGGCACCCCAGACTCATCATGTTTTCTTAAACTCATCCTGGCAATGCCAGCTTCACACACTCCCCTTGTTTTTGGTGACCTTGACAGTTTTCGGGAATACTGGTGAGGTCTTTTGTAAAATGTCTCCCAGTTGGGATTTGTCTGATGTTTTCCTCATGATTAGAATGGGATTACATATTCTTGTGAGCCATATCAGAGACTTAAAGTGCCATTTTCATCACACACATTGTATCAAGAGTGCATACCGTTAACTTGGTTGATCACTGTTGATGTTGACATGATCAGTTTGCTGAGGAAATGTTTGTCAGGCTTCTTGACTCTAAAGTTGTTCTTCACCCACACGCCTCCTTTCTTTTCTTAATTAATTAATTAATTTAGAGAGAAAGAGAGAGCAGGTGGAGGGGCAGAGGGAGAGTGAGAATCATGAAGTGGACACCACACTGAGTGGAGAGCCTAACGCGGCGTTCGATCCCAGAACCCTGAGATCATGACCTGAGTCGAAATAAAGAGTTGGCTGCTTAAATGACTGCACCACCCAGGCACCCCTCACAAACACACCCTTCCTTTCTATACTGTATGTAGTCTTTGGAAAGGAATCCTTATGTATAGCCCACCTTTAATGAGTGGGGAGGTACATTCCACTTCTCAAGGTTAGAGTATCTATATAAATGATATGGAATTCTTCTGCATGGGCTATTTGCCTATTCTCCCATGAATTTATTTTTGGAAACATTTATTTATATTATTATAGGCTCATGAATAATTATTGTACTCAATTTGAACTTTAAATTGTGTAATTGTGAAGAGTAAACACTAAATGGTGGTAAAATTGTGAACGTGGTGAACATTTTGCAAGGTAAGTGTTGTTACAGAAATGTAACAATACAAAATACCTTTATAATTTTGAATATTTTCCTGAATAATAAATAGAATTTACAAAGTAATACATTTATTCAAAATTTTCTTTAATCTGTTGAATCAATACTAAACATTTTCATTGAATCAAGTTGCATTTTATTAAAAAGTGTTCTTCTAATTCATCAGTGTTATCTATGATTTTTTTTTTTTACCTTTTACATAAGTGTTTTAGGCTTTGGTACCACTCAATTTTCTATAAGATGTAATTAATGCAGTTAATTTATTTTGGCAAGATAACATATAAAAGTGTACACATTGTTTAAATTTACTATAGCCTGCCTTGAATAGATGACAAAACCTAAGTAAAAAATACTGTTGAATGAGGTCAGAATGGAAGAAGAAGGAGGACATGTTAAGTGAAACACTTCATGATAAAACATCCTGATATAATATCTTAGAGCTCAGAATTGATAATCATCAATAAACATTTGTTTTTGTCAGTATAAAAATAACATGCATGGGTAAAAAAATCATAATAATACAGAATTAAATAAATAATAAAATAAAATTTCCTTCATTTTTAGTTCCATTGTCTGAGGTTAACATTTTTATATCATTTCTGTTTTTAGTTCTGTAGATTTTCACCAACTTCTAAATAGTATGTTTTAACTCTACCTCTTGCTATACCTAAGGTGGACATTATTTATTGTGGCACATTATAAAGATTAAAGAATTAAGCTTATTTATACTATCTTTTCCCTTTTGCTCATACAGACATTTAATTTCCCTATTTGTTATTTTTTATATGATTAAGACATTTAATCCTGTATTTCTGAACTACCGGCTTTTGTCTGTGTAATTTCCAATTATGTTAACCACGGAACTGGCCCATCTATACCTCACACCTGTTCGACTCACTCCCATCTCTTGACTATTTTCAAATATGCAATTACTTTAGACTCCGAGGTTATAGCAGTTATTATTTGCCTAAAAGTATAGGCAAAATTTCAATAATTTTTGTTTATAGGTTGATTATACTAATTAAAAATGAATAAAACACAAATAATATGAAGATCATTCAATCATTATTTACAGCAATATAATACAGATTTTGATCTTTAAAAAATGAAACATAATCTTTGTCATTAAACGTGTGTCATTCAAAAAAGAAAGTGCAAAGTCTCATGTTCAAAGGAATTCATAAGCTTTAATAATTGAATAAAAGCACACTAATTTTTACTTGCTTTGTAACAGTATCATGTTTTTATTGTAAAGCTTTTCATTCTACTCTGAGTTCTTTATTCCCTTTTTATTTTTTTGGGGGGGTGTGACTGAATAGATATAGGGAAATCTTTCATTTTCTTAACCATGTAAGTGGTAACCAATTTTCAAAGTTTTTTTCTGGATGGGTCTCTAAATGTTTATTCTAATTGGCACCAATTTTTTTCACATATTAACAGCTATATCTTTCTATGTATTAAAAAAACTCAGGTGATAAAGGGAAAAGTAAAAAAAATTCATCTACAAAGTTATTGATTATAAATTTCTATAAATTATAACTAATATTACTATGTTGTTTATGTATTTCCATATATTCGGATTGAATATGTTGAGAATGAATAGATATTGATAAAGAAATATCAATAGGCAGTATAAAATGTCAATAGATATAAAATAATTATACTATATAGTAGAGAGGATTTTGGGAAGATAGAAGCAGTGACAGTGTAGTTCTTGAATCTTAACTCACACACGCAGACAGACATGGGCATACACAGACATCCACAGACACATGCACACACACAGAGGGGAGAAAAGAACATATAGAAAGGAAAACCCAAACCTGTGGACACTGATAACAAACTAGGTGTAGAGATTTTTCCCAGAACTACTCCCTCCCCCCCCCCAAATAAATGGGCGGGACAAATCACACACAGTCACAAGACTATATGTCAGAAAAATTAATTGATTTGCAGATGACTAAATGGGTGGAAAGTAGACTCACTAGAGAGAAAGGTCAGTTTCAAACCCTTTGAGAGAGATGATTCCAACAGTTAGAGATGGATTAGGACAGTGGCAGTGGAAAGACAGAAGGAAAAGAACAAGATAAGCACTTAGTAAGTGTTCAATTTTTTTAAAAGTGCAGTATATGAAATTTTCATCTAATTGAATAAAGAAGGTAAGAGAGATTGAAGTAAGAGCCCCAGTCGACCATTTCGGTTGGCCCTGTTACAGAAAAGAAATATTTTGGCAGGAAATGCTTCCTCAGTAAAGCAAAGCCCATCAGATTCAGTGAAACAGTTCTGTTAATAACTTGTCAAAGGGAAACGGTGTGGATGTTAGGTATCCATGCCAACATGTGCCAGCTTCTCACTTCTCAGAATATTTTGCCAAGGTATAGATGTAGAATGATTTCAGACTTTCACAGGCAGTGGAAAATGGACTGAAACAAGGATTTATAAAAAAATTCAGGCCACCACTCTCATCTTAATATTAAATCCAGGATCAATTCACTTTATTTCATCTATGACAATATTCTAGCTTTTTTTTAATTGACATGCAGTGCATCCATTGATTTAATTAACAATTATCAACTTAAAAAAAAAAAATTGGTCCGTAATGCGCTTGGCAGTAGAGATCTACCTTGTGCCACTTGTGCTAATTAGAATATGGTGCTTTTTAAAAATAAAACATTTTACTGCCATCTGCTGGAATAAGGTCATAATAACTCTAGAAATCTAAACTGATTAAACTGAATGTCAGTGTTGCAACCTGGAGCTGTTCCAAGCCAAACTCACACAACTGTAAGCTTCAGTCCTGATTTGGATGCATGCATAAATGAGGCAGTGTTTCCTAGTGAATGTATTCCCACATTTCCCACAACCCAGGTCATGTAATCCCACTTAGAGATTTAACTCTAATCCAAGAAAGAGCTTCTCATTGACCCTACTTGAGTTAGTTGTTTACTCATACTGTATGAGATTATGTCCAAAGAATGGAGTCATAAGATAAGAATATGATCATAGGGCCCAACCCTGTTGGGGGAGGAGTGTTACATAAAAAAACAACAGAAAAATAATTACAAATAATGAAAACAAATCAAGATCTTGGGAACAGAGTCTGTACCAATTAAGTGATGAGGAGCAGAGACCCGCTGCTGAGCTGGCCTGATGCTTATGGCCAAAAGCACTGCTAGACACCACGCATGGAGCTGAGACCATAAGGGAAGGTGAAGACACTGTCACTTCAAGGCTTGCAAGGCTTTGTTTAACCTACTAACTCAGTGTTTTCAAACTTGTGAGGTACTGGGAAATTTTTCTCAAATGAAATTTTATGTTTAGAGCCCAATTCAGATAGAGAAATAAATACTTCTTCTGGGTAAAGAAGAGGTAGACTAGATGAGTGAAGACTTGTCTACTCACTTGACTTTCTATCTCCCACACCACGTGCAAACTCTGATAATCCTGAGGCACTCAATTTCTTTTAAAACATAGTTTGGAATCTGTGGCAAACCTCTTTGTTTGGGTTATTTTTCTCATTCAATGTGCTCACAGCTTATTTTTTTTATGGAAAAATCACAAACACATATTTGTAAGATAATCTTTAAAATATGCACACATTTTCATAGAATAATTATTGTTTTCCAAGACAGGGAATCTATGAAACAGCTATTTTAATTTGAATTAAATGCACAGGCATTAGAGAAGAAAGAAATTTGAAAGATTTCAATGTAGATTTAAAATTATACTTGAATATGTAAGTAGAAATAGTCCTGAAAATTAATGTGTTACTGTACATTGGTGACATAGCATGTTAATGGATGTGCCATTTTATCAATATATTATCATTTTATTTACTTTGTCCTGGATGTAATCATCTAGGAAGAATTGCTATCTTGTCATTAAAGAAAGTGAGGAACTCATCTATTCTACAATTCTAAATTGGGGATCATTCTTCAAGTTTTAAAAAGTCAAAGCTATAGCCTTACAGAAACAGGAGAGAGAAATTTTGACGAGACAAGTGAGATGGATTGTGGCTCATGGGGGGAGAAATAATGCCTTTATGACCTGGTGAAGGAAAAAGGTGAAATATTGAGGATGGAGGGGTGTATAAAAAAATGCCATAGAGTGGTAAAGTTAAAATAAGAAACCATCTCTTTAAGTCAGCCCAGTTACAAACCTGGAAGAGAGTTGATTAGATTTGAGTATATTTAACCATGTATGCAGGTTGAACATCATTTACATTCCTTTTTGTCATCCTCACCATTGAAAAGGAATCACAGCTGGAGGCTCATTTTTGTCTTTCTCGTATTTATTCCACACATACATATTTTGCCAAGTCCCATTTATTGGAATTGGCTTAATGTAGCTATGAGGTTGCTATTTCCTATGTGTAAGATAGTACAAGTTATAGGTAACAAAAATTTATTAACTAGTGGTCTACATGTGTTATGAATACATGTGTTCTAACTCCAGGTCCTTAAATAAGACCAAAATCTTTTTTTTTTTTTTAATTCCACAACTTCTTTATCCATTCATCAATCGATGGATATTTGGGCTCTTCCCATAATTTGGTTATTGTTGATAGTGCTGCTATAAACATGGGGTGCATGTGCCCCTTAAATCAGTATTTTTGTATCCTTTGGATAAATACCTAGTAGCGTAATTGTTGGGTCATAGTGTAGTTTTATTTTTAACTTTTTGAGGACCCTCCATACTATTTTCCAGAGTGGCTGCACTGGTTTACATTCCCACCAACTTCAAGAGGGTTCTCCTTTCTCTGCATCCTCACCAACATCTCTTCTTTCCTGCATTGTTAATTTTAACCATTCTGAGAGGTGTGAGTTGATACCTCATTGTAGTTTTGATTTGTATTTCCCTGATGATGAGTGATGTTGAGCATCTTTTCATGTGTCTGTTAGCTATCTGGATATCTTCTTTGGAAAAATGTCTATTTGCGTCTTCTGCCCATTTCCTAGCTGAATTATTTGGGGTTTTTTGGGTATTGAGTTTGATAAGTTCTTTATAGATTTTGGATACTAACCCTTTATCAGATATGCCATTTACAAATATATTTCCCATTCTGAAATTCACCTTTTAGTTTTGTTGATTGTTTCCTTCACTGTGCAGAAGCTTTTTATTTTGATGAAGTCCCAATAGTTCATTTTTGCTTTTGTTTCCCTTGTCTCCAGAGGTGTGTCTAGTAAAAATTGCTATAGCTGTTGTCAAAGAGGTTCCTGAATATGTTCCCTTCTAGGATTTTGATGGTTTCCTGTCTCACATTTAGGTCTTTCACCCATTTTGAGTTTGTTTTTGTGTATGGTGTAAGAAAGTGGTCCAGTTTCATTCTTCTGTATGTTGCTGTCCAGTTTTCCCAACACCATTTGTTGAGGAGACTTGTCTTTTTTTCCACTGGGTATTCTTTCTTGCTTTGCTGAAGATTAGTTGACTACATAGATGTGTGTCCATTTCTGAGTTTTCTATTCTGTTCCATTGATCCTGTTTTTGTGCCAGTACCATACTGTCTTGATGACTACAGCTTTGTAATAAAGAGCTTGAAGTCTGTGATGGTGATGCTTCTAGCTTTGCTTTTCTTTTTCAAGATTGCTTTGGATATTCAGGGTCTTTTGTGGTCCTATACACAATTTAAGATTATTTGTTCTAGCTCTGTGAAAATGTTGGTGGTATTTTGATAGGGATTGCATTAAATGTGTAGATTGCTTTGGGTAATATAGACATTTTAACAATGTTTGTTCTTTCAATCCATGAGCATGGAATGTTTTTCCATTTCTTTGTGTCTTCCTCAATTTCTTTCATAAGTGTTCTATAGTTTTCAGAGTACTAATCATTTACCTCTTTGGTTAGATAGGTATATTATTGTTTTTAGTGCAATTGTAAATGGGATCAATTCACTGATTTTTCTTTCTGCTACTTCATTATTGGTGTATAGAAATGCAACAGATTTCTGTACATTGATTTTGTATCCTGTGACTTTGCTGAATTCATGTATCAGTTCTAGCAAATTTCTGGTGGAGCTTTTTGGGTTTTCTACATAGAGTATCATATCATCTGGGAATAATGAAAGTTCGACTTCTTGCTGATTCGGATGCCTTTTATTTCTTTTTGTTGTCTGATTGCTGAGGCTGACTTCCAGTGTTTTGTTGAACAGCAGTGGTGAGAGTGGACATCCTTGTCCTGTTCCTGACTGTAAAGGAAGAGCTCTCAGTTTTTCCTCAACGAGGATGATATTAGCTGTGGGTTTTTCATATAGGACCTTTATGATGTTAAGGTATGCTCTCTCTATCCCTACTTTGTTAAAGGTTTTTATCAAGAATGTATTCTGTATTTTGTCAAGTGCTTTCCCCCCCCACCTATTGAGAAGATCATATGGTTCTTACACTTTCTTTTAATAATATCGTATATTACATAGATTGATTTGCAGATATTGAACCGCCCCTGCATCCCAGGAATAAATCTCACTTGGTCGTGGTGAATAATCTTTTTAATTTACTGTGGGATCTGATTAAGTAGTATCTTGTTTACAACTTTTGCATCCATGTTCATCAGGGTAATTCTTTTTAGTGAGGTCATTGTCTGGTAGGAATCGATGGGGCTTCATAGAATGAGTTTGAAAGTTTTCCTTCCATTAATACTTTTTGGAACTGTTTGAGAAGAATAAATATTAACTCTTCTTTAAAAGTCTGGTAGAATTCCCCTGGGAAGCCGTTTGGCTCTGGACTATTTGTTGGGAGATTTTAGATTACTGATTTAATTTCTTTGCTGGTTATCAGTCTGTTCAAATTTTCTCTTTCTTTCTGTTTCAGTTTTGGTAGTTTATGTTTCTAGGAATTTATCCATTTCCTCCATATTGCCCAATTTCATAATATTCTTTTATAATTGTATTTCTGTGTTGTTGGTTGTGATTTCTCTTCTCTAATTAGTGATTTTATTTATTTGGGTCCTTTCTCTTTTCTTTTTGATAAGTCTGGCTAGGGGTTTTATCAATTTTATTAATTCCTTCAAAGAACCAGTTCCTAGTTTCATTGATTTGTTTACTTGAGATTTTTCTTGTTTCTTAAGGTAGGCCTGTATTGTTATATACTTCCCTCTTAGGACTGTTCTTGCTGCATCCCAAAGGTTTTGGACCATTGTGTTTTCATTTTCATTTGCTCCATGTATTTTTTTTTAAATTTCTTCTTTCATTTCCTTAATTAGCCATTCATTCTTTGTAGGATATTCTTTAACCTCCATGTTTTTGTGGTCTTTCCAAATTTTTCCTTGTGGTTGACTTCAAGTTTCATGGTGTTGTGGTCTGAAAATATGCGTGGTATGATCTCAATGTTTTTGTATTTGTTGAGGTCTGATTTGTGACCCAGTATGTGATCTATCCTGGACGTCCCATGTGCCCTCAAAAAGAATGTATATTCTGCTGCTTTAGGATGGAATGCTCTTCATATATCTGTTAAGTCTATCTGATCCAGTGTGTCTTTCAAAGCCATTGTTTCCTTGTTGATTTTCTGCTTAGATGATCTGTCCATTGCTGTAAGTGTGAATGTCCCCTACTATGATTGTATTATTATCAATGAGTTTTTTTGTGTTTGTTATTAGTTGATTTATTTATTTGGGTGCTCCCAAGTTGGGGGCATAAAAATGTACAATTGTTAGATCTTCTTGTTGGATAGACCTCTTTATTACTATATAGTGCTTTTCTTCATCTCTTGTTACAGTTTTGGTTTAAAATCAAGTTTGTCTGATGTAAGTATGGCTACTCTGGCTTTCTTTTAATTACATTAGCATGATAAATTGTTCTCCATCCCCTCATTTTCAATCTGCTGGTATCTTTAGGTCTACAATGAGTCTCTTTTAAGCAGCAAATAGATGAGTCTTGTTTTTTCTTTAATTCATTCTGGTACCCTATGTCTTTTGATTGGAGTATTCAGTCCATTTACATTCAGAGTGATTATGATAGACATGAATTTAGTACCATTGTATTACTTGTAAAATCATTGTTTCTGCAGAATTTTTTCTGTTCCTTTCTAGTCTCTGTCACTTTTGGTCTTTCTTTGCCACTCAGAGTCCCCTTTAATATTTCTTGCAGGGCTGGTTTAGTGGTCACAAACCCTTTTCATTTTTGTTTGTTTCGAAACCCTTTATCTCTCCTTCTATTCTGAATGACAGTCTTGCCGGATAAAGTATTCTTGGCTCCATATTTTTCCCATTCAGCACATTGAATATATCATACTGCTCTTCTCTGACCTGTCAAATTTCTATGGATAGGTCTGTGGGTAACATTATTTGTCTTCCCTTGTAAATTAGGGATTTCTTTCCCTTGCTGATTTTAGGACTTTTTTCCTTATCTTTGTATTTTGCAAATTTTACTATGATATGTCTTAGTGTTGGCCTGCTCTTGTTATCTATGCCTCCTGTATTTGGATATCTGTTTCCTCCCCCAGATTAGGGAATTTTTCAGCTATTTTTTGCTCCAATAAACCTTCTGCCCCCTTTTCCTTTTCTTCTGGGACTTCCTATGATACAAATGTTATTATGCTTTATGGTGTCACTGAGTTCCTTAAGTCTATATTCATGATCCAATATTTTTCTCTCCCTCTTCTTTTCAGCTTCATCCTTTTTCATGCTTTTATTTTCTGTATTGTTTATTCATTCCTCTGATTCTTCCATCCTTATGGTCATTACATCCAGTTGGTTTCACATTTTGGTTATAGAATTTTTTATTGCAGCCTGACTAGTTTTTAGGTCTTTTATCTCTGTAGTAAGGGACTCCCTGGTGTCTTCTATGAATTTCTCAAGCCTAGCTAGTATCCTTAATGGTTGTTGCTTTTAATTCTGGATCAAGCATATTACTTATATCTGTTTTGATTAGCTCTCTGGCTGTGATTTTTTCTTGTTCTTTCCTTTGGGATGAATTCTCCATCTTGACATTTTGTTTAGGTCTCTGTCTTCTTCTGTGTGTTAGAAAAGTTTGTTATATCTCTTGCTCATGAGAGTAATGGATTTATTAAGAAGAGGTCATATACTGTCCAGGGCCTGGTGCTTCAAGAAGTATTTCTGGTGTATGCTGTGTGCACTTGGACTGCTCCTTCCCTCAGGTCAGTCCCCTGCAGAGATTCTCCTCTACTGCAGTGAGGAGTGTTTGGACCTTGCCCAGTGTGTGGCAAGTTTTAACCAGGTATGCTCTGGACAGCTTGTTAAAAGAGGCCTGATCCTAAAGATGAAGGTTTACAGCACTCTATGGTCAGTAAGTTTGGTGCATGTGGGCAGTTTATGCTGGTCTTCTGGGGGAAGGGCCTGCTGCTCTGGTTCTCAGGCATACTTGCCCTAAGAAAGCAGCACCTGCAGAGCACAGAGGGGCAGGGCTTGGTTTAAGCAGATTAGGTCACCACTATAGGTGCTGTGCTGCTCACTGAAGTCAGTTTGTGCTGATGGGTAGGAGAAAAAAATGGCACCAGCCCTTTCCCTTGTCCCTGGAGAGGGGAATCCATGCTTGCCACTGTCCAGGAAGCCCTCCCAAAAGAGCAAACAATCCCCACTCGTATGTCACAGGCATCCTTCAGATCTCTGCCTTCACACTGTCTGTGTCCCAGTCCTCTGCCCACTCAGCAGCACGGTGTGCCTTGCGTTTCAAAACTCCAAACTTTAGGAACCTGGCATGGTGTAGACCTGCACTAGTCCTCTGGTAGAGGTCTCACCACCCTGGGGCTGGTCCTGGATTGTCCCAGAAGGGCAGTCACATCAACATGCAGGAACTTGGAGGTTAGAGTAAAGCACAGCAAAAAGTCAGCATCCATGTTAGCTGCCTCTATACTAAGGAACATGGCAGTGCAGTGGTGCCCACCTGTTCTTTTGTTCCCTGAGAGGCAATGCCACCTCTCCCAGATGCACTCCAAGAGGGCAGAAACATCTCTCCTATTGAACCCCAGGGATTCTCAGACCATGCTGTCCAATCCTGGGCCTCTGCCCTACTTTACCATAGGAGCACCATTGCACCTACCAGGCTCAACACCAGCCTCACACGGACTTCTGAAACTTTAGACTTTGAGCTCCTCTGGTTGTTAAAACTCACAATAATCAGTCCCTTTCATTTTCCCAGTCAGTGATTTTGGAGAAGGTTTTTTATTTGTTTGTATGTTTGTTTTTGTGATCCCCTATGCACTGTGCTCTCTCTCTCTCCTCTCTTCCTCCTCCTCTCTCCGTGATCAGGGATCCCTCTTCTCCATAGCAAATGCAATTCTTTTCTCCTTCAAATCACATTTGCACACCTCCTACCTTCCATGATGTGGCTCCTTCTCTCCCTTTAGTCGTGCAGTTTGTTCTCTCAGTCCTCAGATTAATTTCTTGGATGCTCAGAATGATTTGATATTTATCTAACTGTGTTTGAGGGATAAAGCAAACACCATCTTAATTTCCCCCTCAATAATACCAAAATCTTATTATTATCTTTCCTCTCTGACAGTAAGAAACCTGTAGAACTTCTTTTTTTTTCTAGGTAGTAGGTTTATATGTGTGTGTGCATATAAATATATATGTGGCTATATGTGTATTTTTATATACATACATACAAATCTCACTATTTAGAGAAATGTCTTCTTTTTTAAGCCTTAGAATATTTCCCATAGGTTCTTATATTGGCTGAGGACTCTAGGGAAATGCTTTGGGAGTGGGATTTCTCTTTATGTAACTATTTAATTATAATTTTTGGGTTAGTTTTTGAGAAGAGTAGAAAGGTCTACTTAGAGACCTATTAGAGATAAAGAAAAAAGAAGAATGAGGTAGTTGGGTAGGGAAGAGGGATTCCAGTGGAAGAAAAGAAACGTTCAAACCAGATGTTTATGAATACAGAATATGAATACATGTAATGTAAACACTCCTTCCTCATTTCTTCAGTAAAATATATTTTTTACTGATAATACATTAAAGAGTATAATCTATTTTGAGTATAAGAAACAGCACAAAGTTTTTCATTATTAGCAGGAACAAAGATTGATCAAAGGGAAAGTATCATGTTTAGAGACTATATCTATCTATCTATGTATCTATGTATGTATTCATCTGTCTTTCCACCTATCATCTATCTATCCATCATCTCTCTTTTAAATTATTTTGGAAGCAGACAAAAGAGAAATAAATGCTAAAAATCTACATATATGCACAGACAATAATTCTAATTACGAATAATTTAACATTTAGACATATCAATCTCTCTGCAATATTTTGTTATTTCCTCACAAATTTGTACTTGTATAACCATAAAATAAGCTTTTTTCTCTAATTTTCTCTAGGTCACAGAAATTGGAAATTGTACCTTAAGAAATATAATATTTTCAAGTTAGGTTATGTCAATAAGTAGGAAAACATAGTCATTACAGATGATGTAGTACACACGGAAAGTTTATACAAATTTTTCAGGTGAAAGAAAACATAAAAATTCTCAGTGCAACATTTGAATTATTTTGGGTATTAATTCTACAAGTTATTTTCATTATACCATTAAAATGCTGATATGTTAACACTTTAAGTGTCTCAAATGTGCATTTAATTTATATTTAATAACACAAGTTTTGCTTATGAAAACCAAGTCAATTTATTGAAAGCATTTCCCAAGGTTTAGCAATTATTTAAGAGCTGCATTTACTATAAAGTAATTAGCTCAAATGGCATGTTCATGAAAGCAGATTTAGAACAACTTTACATACTGGTATGAAAGGGAAATGTTTAATACCAGTATAGTTGAAAATATTCAAATTTATTTAATCTGGCAGGCATTTTATTTTCAACCAAGTGACAAATACATATTTTCAAGTGACTTTTTAAGATTTTTAAGATACAAAGCCACCAGATTTATAGCTATAATTTTATATAAAATAAAAATATCAAAATTAATTGAAGTAAAAATTTAAAATAGTTATTATGTTTGTACTTATGTTATTAACTTTCTTATTTGAATTATATCATATAGGCAAAAGTATACTTTATCTGTATGTATATATTACATAATAAGATAAAACCAAATAAAAATGTTATGATTTGGCTTACAAATTAGAACACTACAAAGAAAGTTGGATCCTTCTGTGGGCATTAACTGGTGACACCATCCATCCTTCTTCCCAGAGGTAACCACTATTCAGAATTTTAGCTTATTCATTCCCTTGGTTTGCTTTATAGATTTACACACACACACACACACACACACACACACACACACATTTAACTAATATATTATTCATTTTTTCCTTGTTTTAAACTACATGATACATAAATAAATTATAAAGTAAATATAAAATTAATATTCAGTTGTATATGGGGCGCCTGGGTGGCTCAGTTGGTTAAGCGACTGCCTTCAGCTCAGGTCATGATCCTGGAGTCCCGGGATCGAGTCCCGCATCGGGCTCCCTGCTCAGCAGGGAGTCTGCTTCTCCCTCTGACCTTACCCCCTCTCATGTACTCTCTCTCTCTCCCTCATTCTCTCTCTCAAATAAATAAATAAAATCTTTAAAAAAAATATTCAGTTGTATACATATTCAAGTATTTAGTTTTTCCTTGTTGAGAAATTTTGGTTAATATCTTTTTGTTATCTCTGTTATAAACAAAGCTGTTATTAACATTCTTGTACACATCCACCATACATTTATGTAAGAGCCTATGTGTGATATATGCACAAGTGAAATGTTCAGTTATAGGACATGTATATGTTTAACTTTAGTTGTTAATAATAAATACTTCCAAAGTGGTTGTCTTGATTGTTTTATACTGCTACCATACTTGACAATGTCACAATTTATAGAGTTTTATTCATTATACTTGCTTGGTTTTATTTTTTGTTTGCATTTCAAAAAAGAGGAACCACATATTGTTTATAAAATGTAAAACTTACTCAATTTCACTGTTAATCATAAAAATGAAACAAAACCACAATGAAATAGTATTTTACTCCTACAAAATTAAAGAAAAAAATAAAGAAAATACAATGAGAGGGACTTAAATCTTCTCCCATAGTATAAGAACCCAATAATTAAAATGGTACAACACTCTGTCGTAAAAATGATTAGATTAATGTAATCCAATTAAAATGTAGGAATTGAGCTTAATATGAATGGACAGTTAGTACATGATATAACTATCGTATGTAATCTCTGAGAGAAGGTAAACTTTGTAATAAATTATGCTTGAAGTACTAGCTAGTTATCAGAGAAAAGAAAATAATAATAAAATAATCTCATGTCCTACACTGGGATTTATGAGTTGAGCAAAATTCTAAGTGTAAAAAGGAGAGAAGAAAGATAAGTAAAAAGCACCCAAATTGGAAAAGAAAAAATAAAACTGTCAATATTTGCAGATGACATGATAACTATATAGAGAAAACCCTAAAGACTACCAAAAAAAAAAAATATTTGAACTAACAAATTAATTTGGTAAAATTGCAGGATAAAAAATTAATACACAAAATTATGTTACATACCTATATACTAACAATGAACTATTAGAAAGAGAATTTAAGAAAACAATTCCATTTACAATTTCATCAAAAAGAATAAAATACTTAGGAATAAATTTAACAAAGGAGGTAAAGAACCTATACTTTGAAAACTATAAAACAGTGATGAAAGAAATTGAAGATGACACAAATAATTGGAAAGATATATTGTGCTCATGGATTAGAAGAATTAATATTGTTAAAATATTGTTAAAATGTCCATATTATGCAAATCAACAGATTTGATGCAATATCTATCAAAATATTAATGCCATTTTTCACAGTTAGAACAGATAATCTTAAAATTTGTATAGAACCACAAAAGCCCCCAAATAGCCATAGAAATCTTGAGAAAGAAGAATAAAGCTGTAGGTATCACACTCCCTGATTTCAACCTATACTATAAAGCTCTAGTAATCAAAATAGTATGGTAGTGACACAAAAACAGATACATAGATCAATGGAACAGGATAGAGAGCCTAGAAATAAATCCACATTTAATGTGGTCAATTAATCTAAGATGAAAGAGGCAAAAATATGCAATGGGAAAATGAGTCTGTTCAATAAATGGTGCTGGGAAAACTGGACAATCACATGTGAAAGAATGATACTGAATGACTTTCTTACACTGTACACAAAAATAAACTCAAAATGGATTAAAGACTTGAATATAAGATGGGAGACCATAAAAATCCTAGAAGAAAACAGGTGGTATGCTTTTATTTTTTTTTAAATTTTTTATTTTGTATTGTTATGTTAATCAACATACACTACATCATTAGTTTTGGATGCAGTGTTCCATGATTCATTGTTTGTGCAGGTGGTAAGCTTTTTGACATTAGGCTAAGCAATGTTTTTGGGATCTGTCTCCTCAGGCAAGGGAAACAGAACCATTTATATAACCATATATAATATGGTTATATAATAACCAACTTATTATAACCAATAAGAGGTTAATATAAAAATATATAAAGAACTCACACAACTCAATATCAAAAAACATAATCCAATAAAAGGGGGGGTCTGAATAGACATTTCTCCAAAGAAGACATACACATGGCCAACAGACTCATGAAAAGATGTTAAATATCACTAATCATCAGGGAAAGTCATTCAAAATCACAATGAGATACTGGCTCACATCTGTCACGTGGTTGTTATCAAAAAGATAAGAAATAACTAGTGTTGGTGAGGATGTGGAGAAAAGGGAACCCTTGTACACTGTTGGTGGAAATGCAAAATGGTACAGCCACTGTGGAAATAATATGAAGGTTCCTCAAAAATTAAAAATAGAAATACCATATGATCTTGGAATTTCACTTCTAGGTATTTATCAAAAGAAGGTGAAAACACTAAATACATATATGCAACCCTATGTTTATTTCATATGGAATATATGGAAGCAACCTAAGTGTCTGTGGATAGAAGAATGGATAAAGAAGATGTAACTATATATCATAAGTGTATGATATTACTATATCATGTGTATAATATCACATATATCACATATTTACTATATATCACATATTTACTATATCATAAATATATGATATTACTATATCATATATAGATGTGACTATATAATATCATAAGTATATGATATTATCCAGCCACAAAAAGGAATGAAACCTTACCATTTGTGACAACATGGATGTACCTAGAGGGTATTATTCTAAGTAAAATAAGTCAGACCGAAAAAGACAAATACCACACGATTTCACTTATATGTAGATTTTAAATACAACAGACACACACACACAAAAATAGACATGTAGTTGCTGAAAACAACTGCTGGTTGCCACAAGGGAAGGGGGTGGGGTTGGACAAAATAGGCAAAGGGGATTAAAAGATATAAACATCCAATTATAAAATAAATAATTCATGGGAATATAATGTACACCATAGGGATTATAGTCAAAAATATTTCAACACCTTTGGTGACAGGTGGGTAGCTAGACTTACAATGGTGATCTTGGTGACTTTGATCATAGTGGCTTGGTAATGTATATAAATGTTAAAGCACGATGTTTCACACTTGAAACTAATATAATATTGTGTATCAACTACTCTTCAATACAAATAAATAAATGTAAAAAGTAAAGAAAAGAACAATCAGAAAGAAACCTGATTTATTGTTTTTTTAATATCTTTGGAGTTGGGCAGTCTTTGATAATTGTGTCACAAAATACAGAGTCCATAAATGAAAGAATGGATAAATTAAATTACATAAAAATTGAAAATCATGCATAAAAAAACACCCTTAGTCAAAGGAAAGTGAACAATGGGAAATGTGTGGGTATATATGGGTATGTGCCATTTAGACCATCGATAGGGCAAATTTCCCTATTGTTAAAATTGTTAAAGGAGTTGTGAGTAAATGCTCTTTTTCTTCTTACTGATGTGTTAAAGATCTTGTTTTTTCTGTTCTGCCCTTTTACTACATGTGCTTAGGATTGATTTTATACATCTATAATTTTATACTGTGTTTGGCTTTATGAATATTTTTATTTTTCCTATTTCCACTTTATCTATTACTGGAATTGTGATTAAGAATATCTTAAGCCATGTTTCCAAAATTTTAATTCAAACATTTTTTGATGGTGATATATTCTGATTTAACTGCTGCTTATTTAACTTATTCAAATCTATCTAGCAGCTTATCAGTTCTCTTCCATCTCAATCTAATACTGTTTCACTCATATTTTTTCTTATTTTATATTTTCAGTTTAATTTCTAGAAGTTCTGTTTATTTTTCAAATACTTCTGCTCATTTTCATAGCTTGTCTTTTTTATAGCTTTAAGATTTTTTGTTTGCTTTTTTAACTCTTATGACTTATAACATTTATGAGACTGACTATAAACATAGTCAAAATTATATATATACACATATAGATTACATTATATATATTTTATATACATACTCTAAAATGTGTGCCAAATTTTGCTTATTGTGCTTTATTTGGCAAGTTTTACTCTGTATTCCTATTCCTTAGAATGTGTGGTCTTGATGAAGGAAGTGAATGAATACTTGTCTTCCCACCATAAACAATAATAAAACATGACAAAACATTTGAAACGACCATTTAAGACAATAGACAGCAGATAACACAGTACTGGAATCTCTGAAAGAAAGTAAATAAATTAGGTGAGCCCTGTGCTCACCTGAGTTTTCTGTCTAGAGACATTTTGGACCGTGGTACCTGAGGAGGAATCCACTCAAAGGTAAGTAACCTTGATGAGTTGAGGAGACAGATGCCAGAGCTGAGGGTAATGCAGACAAATAGAATTTATGAGTATGTGGGAAAACATGTGGGAAGTGAGAACACCAGGAATGAGGGTGCAGTTGTCTTCCAGAAATGCATGTTAACATAAAAACACAGGTAGTAAGTAAAAGAATGGAAAAATGATGTACCACACAGTCAATAATCCTAAGACTGGAATGGTTGTGTTAATATATGACAAAGACTTCACAACAAATACTCTTACCAGAGATAAAAACTTTTAATGATAAAGGAGTCAATTTTTCAAGAAGATATGTAGATTGTATGTTTGTATTTACAGAAAGACGGTTATTCAGAAAACATGCATGTGGCACTGAAAGGAGAAATATGCAAATCTACATTTGTATTTGAAGATTTCAAATCACTCTCAGTAATTGATTTAAAAATAGGTAGAAAACCAGTAAATATATAGAAGATGTGAACATTCTCATTCAAATTGGTCTAAAGGACATTTTATAGAGCAAACTAACAATGACAGAATTCACATTCTTTCAAAGTACAAATGAAACAGTCCACAAAATGGACCGTATGTTGTACCATACAAAATTCAGTAAGTTTAAGTGATTAAAATATATAGAGTATATTTCCTGGTGAAAATTGACTGTATAAATCAGTACTAAAAACAGATTTAAAATTCCCCAAATATTTGAAAATTAAAACCCTCATTTCTAAACAATCTTGAGGTCAAAAATAAGAGGAATTAGACATGTTTTTAACTAAATGATAGTCAAATCACAACATATCAAAATGTGTATGAGGCAGCTAAAGTAATACTCAGAGGGAAAGTGATAATTTAAATGCTTATACTAGACAAAATAAAGATCTAACATCAAAAACCTTGATTCTTCCTTAATCCACTAAAAAAAAAAAACAAATGCAAAATAATTAGGAGGAAAGAAATGAGAATAAAATTATGAATCAGTAAAATAGAAAATAGAAAAAGAGATAAATCAATAGACTCTGAATTGAGATTTTCTAAAAGATTGATAAGATTGTTAAACTTTAGCTAGATTGATAGAGAAAAGAATCACAAATTACTAGTTTCAAAAATAAAAGGAAGGGGATGCCTGGGTGGCTCCGTTGGTTAAGCATCTGACTCTTGATTTCAGTTCAGGTCATGAATGCAGGGTCATAGAATTGAGCCTCATATCAGGTTCCATTTTGGGCATGGAACCGGCTTGATATTCCTTCTCTCTCCCTCTCCCACTGCCCCTGTCTCCCCACCCCTGTTTGCATGCTCTTACACTCTCTCTCAAAATAAATAAATAAATTAATTAATTAATTAATTAATTAATTAAAAAGGAGGAATACTAAACAAAAATTTAAAAAAATATTATAAATAACTCTAGTCCAATAATTCCAACAATTTACCCGAGATGGCAAATTTCTTGAAAGCACATATGGTAAAACTTCTACAAGAAAATATATCAAAGAATCTTTGTAACATTAAGTTAGACCAGGAGTTTTTGGATGAAACAATAACAAAAATTAACCAAAAAAATAAAAGGTGATAAAATTGACTCCACCTAAATTAATACGTCTGATATTGTAAAGACACTGTTAAGGATATGAAGAGTTGTTTGTTTTGAAATGAAAGGCACTTATTGAAGAAAATACTTACAGTATGTGTATCTTCTAAAGGACTTGTATTCAGACTATAAAGAATGATTGCAACTCAATAAAAGACAAGACAATATTTAATAAAGTATTTAAAGGATATTAACAAATACCCCACATTCTGCCCCAGAAAATGCATACCTAGTTATATACCTACTAAAAATGCATCCATACATACGTACTGCCAAAGATACATAAAAGAGTATTCATGATGGCATTGTTCATATTAGCCCCAAACTGAAAACAATTTAAATATTCATCAACAGTAGAAAATATATTGTTGTATATTCATACCATTAAATATTACATATTAGTTTAAGTTACTGCTGCATTCTACAATATGGCCACATTTCAAATCACATGGTTGAGTGTAAATATCTAGGCAAAAAGTGTGTATTCATTATTTAAAGTTTTGTTTTTGTAAAGGTCACAAGGAAAACCATCTATGGCAATAGATATTATGGGAGCATCTGAGGCACTAGTAATCTTTTGTTATTATTGTTATTGCTGTTTTTCCAATATTCTCCTTTCTCTCTTTCTTTCTTTTTTAATAGATTTTCTTAGATTAGTTTTAGGTTTATAGCCAAAGCGAACAGTAGGTACAGAGATTTCTTGAGGTGCCTGGGTGGCTCAATTGGTTAAGCTGTTGCCTTGGGCTCTGTCATGATCTCAGGGTTTGGGATTGAGCCTTGCATTGGGCTCCCTGCTCAGCGGGGAGTCTGCTCCATCAAGCTCTTCCCCCACTTCTTGTGCTCTCTTTCCCTTACTCTCAAATAAATACAAGCTTAAAAAAAAAAAAAAAAGGAAGGTACAGAGATGTCTCATATTTCCAATATGGAGAATCTCCTCTCCTTATTTCCAATCATGGAGAATCTCCTCTATTCTCATCATCTACCACCAGAATGGTATATTTGGTGCAACTGATGAACCTACATTGACACATCATTATCACCCAAAGTCCATAGTTTCTGGTAAAGTTTTATTTCTTGACCTCATGTATTAAGTTCCACGGCATGTGGGAGATTTGGGGGAGTGATCTCAGAAATGTAAACTGTGCAAAATGGCCTCAGCTGAACCTATACCTAAAGGACATTTAGAAGTTGGGATAACCTTCAGTGTTTCTCAAAATTGAGGTAAGAGTGTCAATATTTTGTAGCCTTGCCTTGACAAGTCATCGAATGGAGGATGTCCATAGGAAGAGACATAACCTTGGGTGAGGTGTCTCTTCAGTCAGGGATACTTACTGAAGAATACTTTAAACAAAACTATCAACTTGGGAGAATGAGAGCCTCAATCATTGTTATGGGCTGAATTGTGTCATCCTCCAAATTTGTATATTGAAGACCTAACCCTCCATTCCTTAAAATGTGATTTTATTTTGTGATAGGCCCTCTAAAGAAGAGATTCAGTTAAGATGAAGCCTTTAGGGTGGGAGTCCTTAGAAGAATTTTAATACTGGGATACGAGGGGGACTACATGAGAACACAGTAAGAAGGCAGCCATCTGAAAAAAGCCAAACAGAGAGACCTCACAAAAAATCAAACCTGCTGACACTTTGATCTTGGGTGTCCAGCCTTCCCAACTGTGAGAAAATAAATTTCTGTTGTTTAAGCCACCCAGTCTGTAGTACTTTGTTATGGCAGCTCTAGCTAACTAATTCAATCATGAAAAGGAGAGCTTGATAGAACACCACAGAATTTACAACAACCAACCCCTTGCCCTGCTTTTATCCACTTATTTTGTGTAGAAAGTTAACCCCAATTGTAAAGAGCTTCTCTAGGATTCTAGCTGGTCTTTTCTTTTCCTGGAGAAACTTTAAACAGGAAAGTTATTGTGACATGAGTCACAGGTCAATGGCTGCAGCTTATCTAGAGACCCCAATTGGTATCACTGCCTTCTCTACAGCTATTTTAATTTTTCTCACCCTTATCTAGCATCTCTATGGCTTATTTAGTGAGGGATCTGAGCCTTTGGTCACCCTGCCCTCTCAGATCTGTTGCACTTTGTTCATTTAACATCAACATGATGCAGGGAGTAGCAAGAGGTACTGTGGTAAGCTATGTGGTTGCCAAACCATATTCTTTCCCTTCCTTACTGTAACTCTATTTCTTCCAGAAAATTGGGTCCGATTCAGTTTGCCAGTATTTCTTCAACTGTATTCTTTGGGCACAAGAAGCCAAAGGAGACACAGTAACAGTCATAACTCAAACTTAATGGGGTTTTAGCAATGTCTTCCAGTGGAAATGTCCTCTCTCTGGGAACCAGGATTTCTAAACCCAAGCTTCTGAAAACAACAATTTTAGCAACTCATTAATAATATTTCCTGTAATCCTGGTCATGCTATTAAAGTTTTTATCACGGGACAGACCTTCCATATTAATAAATTTTCCCTTATGCAAATTTATCTCCCAAACTTTTGTACACATATATAGCACCATCAGATCAATTCCATATACTGCTATGTCTCTTGCTGGTTTATGTGGCTAGGTTCTGCAGCAACTTCCGTGACTTCTTTTTTTCCTATTTAACAATCTCAGCATTTCTCCAGCTACTTTATGGTAACTTAACTAGTTACTGGTCTAGTGTACAGGATGGGAGAAGGTAGATCCTGAGGTTTGTATGCCTGATTTCTTTTAAGAGCCTGCATCAGACTCAAGGAAGGGCGATCATGGGCCTTTAACAAGGAGTGGGCCAATTTTCCAGGCCCAGAGAGTTCAGGGGAATTGGACACTTGAAACTCCCAAGTGTATTGACTCAGATGCTCTTATCCTGAGTCCAGAGTCTCACTACTTCCCAAATAAGGCACTGATCTTAGCAGAGCAGACAGGTTGGGATTGAACATCATCCTTCTCTGGAGCTCTGCTATCACTATAATTAAGTCCTGGACCTGATGATCACCTTTTTCTGCCCTCTTGCTGCAGCAAATGGGTCTTTTTATATTCTGCCAAAGAGGCCCTCTGACTTTCACACTTCACCTTAAATTGGTGATTAATCACCATAAGTCTTTCATTGTTTTTCTTCAATGAATGCTTAGTCCCGCCCAATTACATGGTCCTTGTAATTATTATTTTGCCCCTA
This sequence comes from Zalophus californianus, assembly GCF_009762305.2. Classification (NCBI taxonomy): domain Eukaryota; kingdom Metazoa; phylum Chordata; class Mammalia; order Carnivora; family Otariidae; genus Zalophus; species Zalophus californianus. Next base: position 120,585,496 of record NC_045597.1, on the reverse strand, counting down.
ATGTCTCAAATGCTTGAGATAGTATATCCACACTTGCATTCATTTTGATTAGTATTCTAGTCTAGTTCACCACCAGTGTGAGTTTTAACAACTGCATTACTACAGTATGCTACAAGCCATCAGTATTCTATTCACCACCTGTAATTAGAGTCATTGTTGCCAGGAGGTCAGAGAATGATCCATTTCTGAAATCCCATTTTAAACTCTGCTTTCTAGGATCAATTCTATTACCAGCTCTCTTATGTTGTGTTCTTTTGGAAATAGACTCTGTGGCAGAAATTTGCATTCATGGATTCTTGGGAAAAATATCTCTAAAGGAGAGAAAGAAGACAGATTGGACAGAAAAAGAAGTTGAACTGCAAACAAATGCAAGGAGCTTCAGCTGACCCAGTGTGAGCTTTACAGCTTAGATAGCCTTTGAGATTTGTCTTATTCCAGTCAAGGCTGTTGGGCCTTTGTACTCACCCATCAACCTGTCATTGGATGAGTTCTGTTCCAGGAAGACCATATAACCTTGAAAAAGGCAGCGGCTTTTGGTCACGCATGGTTTCCTCACTTAGTTGTTGAGGAGCCAATACTCTTAACAACTGAATGAATGTCTTACTCTTAAGAAGAGAATTTCAGTGGCATATCTAACATCCTTTACAGCTAGGAAGTGATGGCATGGGTGTGGTAACTTCATCATAATTCACTGTCTGTACACTTAGTGTTTTTTGAAGTTTTATGGATGTACATTTTTAAATAAAAATATTAAAAAATGGTAAGTAAAGTATATGACAGTGGTTATGGAAATTGGAGAGTTAGCAAAGCAAATTTAGGCCAAGAGATAGCAAAGGCACAGGGTGAGATGCAATTGGGAGAATTGCTGTTTCACTTTTTATGCACTTATTTTTCACTTGCCTATTTGCAATGTTTTGCTTGGTTGTGTCAGGTGAAGGAATGAATAATTAAATGAAGTTCTCTTTCAATCTATCACTTTGGGAGTTTTTTTTTAATTTTTTATTGTTATGTTAATCACCATACATTGCATTATTAGTTTTTGATGTAGGGTTCCATGATTCATTGTGCATAACACCCAGTGCTCCACGCAGAATGTGCCCTCTTTAATACTCATCACCAGGCGAACCCATACCCCCACCCTCCTCCCCTCTAGAACCCTCAGTTTGTTTTTCAGGGTCCATCGTCTCTCATGGTTTGTCTCCCCCTCTGACTTACTCCCCTTCATTCTTCCCCTCCTTCTATCTTCTTCTTTTTCTTATTTCTTAACTTATGTTGCATTATTTGTTTCAGAAGTACAGATCTGTGATTCAACAGTCTTGCACAATTCACAGCGCTCACGATAGCACGTACCCTCCCCAATGTCTATCACCCAGCCACCCCATCCCTCCCACACCCCACCATTCCAGCACCCTCAGTTTGTTTTCTGAGATTAAGAATTCGTCATATCAGTGAGGTCATATGATACATGTCTTTCTCTGATTGACTTAATTCACTCAGCATAACACCCTCCAGTTCCATCCACGTCATTGCAAATGGCAAGATATCATTCCTTTTGATGGCTGCATAATATTCCATTGTGTGTGTCTGTATATATATATATACCATCTTCTTTATCCATTCCTCTGTTGATGGACATCTTGGCTCTTTCCACAGTTTGGCTATTGTGGACATTGCTGCTATAAACATTGGGGTGCACGTACCCCTTCAGATCCCTACATTTGTTATCCTTGTGGTAAATACCCAGTAGTGCAATTGCTGGATCGTATGGTAGCTCTATTTTCAACTGTTTGAGGAACCTCCATACTGTTTTCCAGAGGGGTTGCACCAGCTTGCATTCCCACCAACAGTGTAGGGGCGTTCCCCTTTCTCCGCATCCCCGCCAACATCTGTCATTTCCTGACTTGTTAATTTTAGCCATTCTGATTGGGGTGAGGTGGTATCTCATTGAGGTTTTGATTTGGATTTCCCTGATGCCAAGCAATGTTGAGCACTTTTTCCTGTGTCTGTTGGCCATTTGGACGTCTTCTTTGGAAAAATGTCTGTTCATGCCTTCTGCCCATTTCTTGATTGGATTATTTGTTCTTTAGGTGTTTTTTTTTTTAATTTTTTAAATTATTTTTATTTTTTTTAATTTTTTTATTGTTATGTTAATCACCATATATTACATAATTTGTTTTGGTGTAGTGTTCCATGATTCATTGTTTGTTCATAACACCCAGTGCTCCATGCAGAATGTGCCCTCCTCAATACCCATCACCAGGCTAACCCATCCCCCCACCCTCCTCCCCTCCAGAAACCTCAGTTTGTTTTTCAGAGTCCATCATCTCTCCTGGTTCGTCTCCCCCTCTGACTTACTCCCCTTCTTTCGTCCTCTCCTGCTATCTTCTTCTTTTTCTTTTTTCTTAAAATATGTTGCGTTATTTGTTTCAGAAGTACAGATCTGTGATTCAACAGTCTTACACAATTCACAGCGCTCACCGTAGCATATATCTTCCCCAATGTCCATCACCCAGCCACCCCATCCCTCCCAACCCTGACCACTCCAGCAACCCTCAGTTTGTTCCTGAGATTAAGAATTCCTCATATCAGTGAGGTCATATGATACATGTCTTTCTCTGATTGACTTCTTTCACTCAGCATAACACCCTCCAGTTCCATCCACGTCGTTGCAAATGGCAAGATCTCATTCCTTTTGATGGCTGCATAATATTCCATTGTGTATATATACCACTTCTTCTTTATGCATTCATCTGTCGTTGGACATCTTGGCTCTTTCCACAGTTTGGCTATTGTGGACATTGCTGCTATAAACATTGGGGTGCACGTACCCCTTCGGGTCCCTACATTTGTATCTTTGTGGTAAATACCCAGTAGTGCAATTGCTGGGTCATATGGTCCCTCTATTTTCAACTTTTTGAGGAACTTTCATACTGTTTTCCAAAGTGGATGCACCAGCTGGCATTCCCAACAACAGTGTAGGAGGGTTCCCCTTTCTCCACATCCCCGCCAACATCTGTCATTCCCTGACTTGTTAATTTTAGCCATTCTGACGGGTGTGAGGTGGTATCTCATTGAGGTTTTGATTTGGATTTCCCTGATGCCGAGCGATGTTCAGCACTTTTTCATGTGCCTGTTGGCCATTTGGATGTCTTCTTTGGAAAAATGTCTGTTCATGTCTTCTGCCCATTTCGTGATTGGATTATTTGTTCTTTGGGTGTTGAGTTTGATAAGTTCTTTATAGATTTTGGATACTAGCCCTTCATCTGATATGTCATTTGCAAATATTTTCTCCCATTCTGTCGGTTGTCTTTTGGTTTTGTGGACTGTTTCTTTTACTGTGCAAAAGCTTTTTATCTTGATGAAATCCCAATAGTTCATTTTTGCCCTTGCTTCCCTTGCCTTTGGCGATATTTCTAGGAAGAAGTTGCTGTGGCTGAGGTCAAAGAGGTTGCTGCCTGTGATCTCCTTTAGGATTTTGATGGACTCCTGTCTCGCGTTTAGGTCTTCAACCATTTAGAGTCTATTTTTGTGTGTGGTGTAAGAAAATGGTCCAGTTTCATTCTTCTGCATGTGGCTGTCCAATTTTCCCAACAACATTTGTTAAAGAGACTGTCTTTTTGCCATTGCATATTCTTTCCTCCTTTGTCAAAGATGAGTTGACCATAGAGTTGAGGGTCCATTTCTGGGCTCTCTATTCTGTTCCATTGATCAATGTGTCTGTTTTTGTGCCAGTACCATACTGTCTTGATGAAGACAGCTTTGTAATAGAGCTGGAAGTCCGGAATTGTGATGTCACCAGCTTTGCTTTTCTTTTTCAACATTCCTCTGGCTATTCAGGGTCTCTTCTGGTTCCATACAAATTTTAGGATTATTTGTTCCATTTCTTTGAAAAAAGTGGGTGGTATTTTGATGGGGATTGCATTGAATGTGTAGATTGCTCTAGGTAGCATTGACATCTTCACAATGTTTGTTTTTCCAATCCATGAGCATAGAACGTTTTTCCATTTCTTTGTGTCTTCTTCAATTTCTTGCATGAGTATTTTATAGTTTTCTGAGTACAGATCCTTTGCCTCTTTGGTTAAATTTATTCCTAGGTATCTTACGGTTTTGGGTGCAATTGTAAATGGGATCGACTCCTTGATTTGTCTCTCTTCTGTCTTGTTGTTGGTGTATAGGAATGCCAATGATTTCTGTGCATTGATTTTATATCCTGCTACTTTACTGAATTCCTGTATGAGTTCCAGCAGTTTCGGGGTGGAGTCTTTTGGGTTTTCCACATACAGTATCATATCAACTGCAAAGAGTGGGAGTTTGACTTCCTCTTTGCCGATTTGGATGCCTTTGATTTCTTTTTGTTGCCTGAATGTTGTGGCTAGGATTTCTAATACTATGTTGAATAGCAGTGGTGAGAGTGGACATCCCTGCCGCGCTCCTGACCTTAGGGGAAAGGCTCAGCTTTTCCCCATTGAGAATGATATTCGCTGTAGGTTTTTCATAGATGGCTTTTATGATATTGAGGTTTGTACCCTCTATCCCTATACTCTGAAGAGTTTTGATCAAGAAAGGATGCTGTACTTTGTCAAATGCTTTTTCTGAACTATTGAGAGGATCATATGATTCTTGTTCTTTCTTTTGTTAATGTATTGTATCACATTGATTGATTTGCAGATGTTGAACCAACCTTGCAGCCCAGGGATAAATCCCACTTGGTCATGGTGAATAATCCTTTTAATGTACTGTTGGATCCTACTGGCTAGTATTTTGGTGAGAATTTTTGCATCCATGTTCATCAAGGATATTGGTCTGTAATCCTCCTTTTTGATGGGGTCTTTGTCTGGTTTTGGGATCAAGGTAACGATGGCCTCATAAAATGAGTTTGGAAGTTTTCCTTCCATTTCTATTTTTTGGAACAGTTTCAGGAGAATAGGTATTAATTCTTCTTTAAATGTCTGATAGAATTCCCCTGGGAAGCCATCTGGCCCTGGGCTTTTGTTTCTTGGGAGATTTTTGATGACTGCTTCAATTTCCTTAGTGGTTATAGGTCTGTTCAGGTTTTCTATTTCTTCCAGGTTCAATTTTGGTAGTTGATACATCTCTAGGAATGTCCCCATTTCTTCCAGGTTATCTAATTTGCTGGCATGTAGTTGCTCATAATATGTTCTTATAATTGTTTGTATGTCTTTGGTGTTGGTTGTGATCTCTCCTCCTTCATTCATAATTTGGTTGATTTGGGTCATTTCTCTTTTCTTTTTGATGAGTCTGGCCAGGGGTTTATCAATCTTGTTAATTCTTTCAAAGAACCAGCTCCTAGTTTCGTTGATCTGTTCTACTGTTCTTTTGGTTTCTAGTTCATTGATTTCTGCTCTGATCTTTATTATTTCTCTTCTCCTGGGTTTAGGCTTTATTTGCTGTTCTTTCTCCAGCTCCTTTAAGTGTAGGGTTAGGTTGTGTATTTGAGACCTTTCTTGTTTCTTGAGAAAGGCTTATATTGCTATATAGTTTCCTCTCAGGACTGCCTTTGCTGTATCCCAAAGATTTTGAATGGTTGTGTTTTCATTTTCATTGGTTTCCATAAATTTTTTCAATTCTTCTTTAATTTCCTGGTTGACCCATTCATTCTTTAGTTGGATGCTCTTTAGCCTCCATGTATTTGAGTTCTTTCTGACTTTCCTCTTGTGATGGAGTTCTAGTTTCAAAGCATTGTGGTCTGAAAATATGCAGGGAATAATGCCAATCTTTTGGTACCAGTTGAGACCTGAGTTGTGACCTAGGATGTGATCTATTCTGGAGAATGTTCCATGGGCACTAGAGAAGAATGTGTATTCCATTGCTTTGGGATGGAATGTTCTGAATATGTCTGTGAAGTCCATTTGGTCCAGTGTGTCATTTAAAGTCTTATTTCCTTGTTGATCTTTTGCTTAGATGAGCTTTCCATTTCAGTGAGGGGGTGTTAAAGTCCCCCACTATTATTGTATTGTTGTCAATATGTTTCTTTGCTTTTGTTATTAATTGCCATATAAACTTGGCTGCTCCCATGTTAGGGGCATAGATATTTACAATTGTTAAATCTTCTTGGTGGATAGACCCTTTAAGTAGGATATACTGTCCTTCCTCCTCTCTTATTACAGTCTTTGTTTTAAAATCTAATTTGTCTGATATAAGGATTGCCACCCCAGCTTTCTTTTGGTGTCCATTAGCATGGTAAATTGTTTTCCACCCCCTCACTCTCAATCTGGGGGTGTCTTTGGGTCTAAAATGAGTCTCTTGCAGACAGCATATTGATGGGTCTTGTTTTTTAATCCAATCTGATAGCCTGTGTCTTTTGATTGGGACATTTAGCCCATTTACATTCAGGGTAACTATTGATAGGTATAAATTTAGTGCCATTGTATTGCCTGTGAGGTGACTGTTACTGTGTATTGTCTCTGTTCCTTTCTGATCTATGCTGCTTTTAGGCTCTTTCTTTGCTTAGAGGACCCCTTTCAATATTTCTTGTAGGGCTGGTTTTGTGTTTGCAAATTCCTTTAGTTTTTGTTTGTCCTGGAAGCTTTTTATTTCTCCCTCAATTTTCAGTGAGAGCCTAGCTGGATATAGTATTCTTGGCTGCATATTTTTCTCGCTTATTGCTCTGAAGATCTCATGCCAGTCCTTTCTGGCCTGCCAGGTCTCTGTGGATAGGTCTGTTGCCAATCTAATGTTTCTACCATTTTCGGTTACATATCTATTCTCCTCAGCTGCTTTCAGGATTTTCTCTTTGTCTCTGAGACTTGTAAGTTTTACTATTAGATGTTGGGCTGTCGACCTATTTTTATTGATTTTGAGAAGGGTTCTCTGTGCCTCCTGGATTTTGATGCCTGTTTCCTTCCTCACATTAGGGAAGGTCTCTGCTATTATTTGCCCCAATATACCTTCTGCCCCTCTCTCTCTTCCTTCTTCTTCTGGGATCCCAATTATTCTCATGTTGTTTCATCTTATTGTATCGCTTATCTCTCGAATTCTGCCCTCGTGATCCTGTAGTTGTTTCCCTCCCTTTTTCTCAGCCTCTTTATTTTCCATCATTTGGTCTTCTATATCGCTGATTCTCTCTTCTGTCTCATTGATCCTAGCAGTTAGTGCCCCTTTTTTTATTGCACCTCATTAATAGCCTTTTTGATTTCGATTTGGTTAGATTTTAGTTCTTTTTTTTCTCCAGAAAGCGTTTCTCTAATAACTTGCACCCTTTTTTCAAGCCCAGCTAGTATCTTTAAAGTCATGATTCTGAACTCTAGGTCCGACATTGTACTAATGTCCATATTGAGTAGGTCCCTGGCTGATGGTACTACCTCTTGTTCTTTTTGCAGAGGTGATTTTTTTCGTCTTGTCATTTTTGTCCAGAGAATAGACAAATGAGAGAACAAAATGCTAACAGGTTAACAATGTCCCCAGCAAATATACTCTATACACATCAGAAAAGACCTGAAACCAGTGGAAAAGAAAGGGAAAGAAAGAAAAAACAAAGAGAAAAAAAAATGGGTTGATATAATGAAGGGATGGAAGATGCCTGTAAAGATAAAAATTATAAAAGATTTTATAAAAGGAATTGATAAGATAAGAAGTTGTTGAAAAAAGAAAGAAGATTTAAAAAAAAAAAAAGAAAAAAAATGGAGAGAATGTGATCAGGCAGGAGACTAGAACAAAGCCATACACTAGTGATTTAGGGTATATTTTGATCTGTTAGAAGAAACTGTATCTTAAAATTTTAAAGAGAGAACAACTTATATATATATATGCCAAAAATAAGGGTAACTACTATGAAGGGATAAAATATGACTCTAAAAATGAAAAATAAAAAAATGTTTTTTTAAAAAAAGGGATTGATAAGATGTTGGTTGAAAAAGGGAAAAAGAAAAATTAAAATAAAACAGTTAAATAAAATTAACTTTGAAAAACTAATGAATCATATTAAAAAAAGCCATGAATTCTATTTGCAGTATTCCCCTAGCGCTGGAGTTCTCCCGTTCTCCTTGATCGGTAAACTCGGTCTTGGCTTGCTGGCTGTTCGTGCTGATCTTCTGGGGGAGGGGCCTGTTGCCGTGGTTCCCAAATGTCTTTGCCGGAGGCGGAATTGCCCCGCCCTTGCCGGTCCGGGCTAAGCAATCTGCTCGGGTTTGCTCTCAGGAGCTTTTGTTCCCCGCAAGCTCTTGGTACAGCTTTGGAGGTCCAGGGTGAAAATGGTGGCCTCCCAATCTCCACCCGGAGGAGCTGAGAACTCGGGGCCCCGCTCCTCAGTGCATCCCCAGAGAAAAGCAGTCACTCCTGTCTCCCCGGTCTCTGGCTGCACTCCGTGCTCACCCGGACTGTGAGCGAGCGTTTCTATGTCTGGCACCCGACCCCGTGTGGAGTCTCCAAACCCAGCAGATCCCTGCGGTGCGCTCCCGCGCCGCTCCTCCTGGGGGAGGGAGGGGAGTCTCCCCGGCTCTGCCGCCTGTTGGGTCCCTGCTGGAGGAGCAGTGGCCCGTCTGAGCCGCGGATCACAGTTTATGGCAACCCCAAGCTGAGAGCCCGTGACTCGGCTCCGCCTCTGCAGCCGGCTTCCCTGCTCCGATACCTGGGAGCTCTGCCGCACTCAGGCACCGCCGGTCTTTCTGTGACCCCGAGGGTCCTGAGACCACACTGTCCCGGGAGGATTGCACGCTCCGCTTAGCCACTGCAGCGACGTCCCTCAGTGGAGCCGGCTTCTAAAAGGTCTGATTTTGTGCTCCGCGGCTCTATCACTTGCCAGAAGCCAAAGCGGCGGAGGCCCCCTCCCCTGCCATCTATCCTCCCGAATATCGCCTCGGATTCACTTCTCTGCACGTCCTACCTTCCAGTAAGTGGTCGCTTCTCTGTTCAGAGAGTTGTTGCTACTCTATTCTTCAATCTCCTGTTGAGTTCGTAGGTGTTCAGAACAGTTTGATTGCTATTCAGCTGAATTCCTGAGACCAGACGATATCCAGGTCTCCTACTCCTCCGCCATCTTGCTCCGCCCCGCCAGTCACTTTGGGAGTTTTTTACATCCTTATGTTTGTTCTTCATTTACCAAAAAGTAGAGCTATCTGATTTTATACTGCCCTCTACTGATCTTATGTATGTAGAAATCCAAACATATGTGGGAGCTTCAGCTGCCCCAATGGGGAGCTTACAGGCTCAGATAGTTTCTGAGATTTGTCTTATTTGTTGGGCCTTTGTATTTATCTGTGTATATATGCCATGCATTTATTCATTTAATATATGTGTATTTATGCCATGTCCCAGGACATTAGAGAGAGGTAAGCAAGAAGCACCCCCTTCAAAAATCTGCCTTGTGTATATTAATAGACTATCATAATTCATGTGGAGGCATCCTGTGTTCTTAAACAGATGAAATTTGAGGCTTTCAAGAATGAAGTGTAAAAGCTAAGTTCCTCTGAATGGAAAAATAACAAAAGTTGGTGGTTATAAATTGGTAGAGTGAAGAGGAAAAAGTTCCAGAAGATAAAAAAAGTGGACCTAAAATACAGCATTAGACAGAGCCTGGGTTTATTGCGTTTCATAAGCACATTTTTGTGGTTAAAAAAATGGACAATTCACTTTAATAGGCATAATAATTATATTTTTTAAATTTTATGATGGTCCCTTAATTGGGCAAAGTTACAATTTTCATTTATTAAACAAGTATTTAGCAAAATATGCTACCGACAAAAAAATATCATATTTTAAAGAAATAGTGGAATCATGTGAAGTGAATAATGAAGACGATATTGGCAACAAGTGTAACTCAAACAGGCACTAAGACTTCTGCAGGTGTTAGAACACAAAGTGTCTCTGATAAATGTGAAATTATTTGAGAGACTTCAAAAATATTTGAAGAGATGTTAAATTTCACACATTATAAGTGATGTAATGAATTTTCTTTTTTCCTTTTCTTTTTCTTTATTTTTCATGAGGTCCAATTTATGACATTTTTCTTTAACAGATTATGCTTTTTCTTATTTTTAAATTTTATTTATTTATTTATTTGAGAGAGAGTGAGTGAAAGAACACAAGTGGGGGGAGTGATAGAAGGAAAGGGAGAAGCAAACTGCCCGCTGAGCAAGGAGCCCAAAGCAGGGCTGAATCCTTGGACTCCCCAGTTGTGACCTGAGCCAGAGGCAGACACTAAACCAACTGAGCCACCCAGACACCCTAGGTTTTGTTTTTAGAGTTTATTGAAGAAATGTCTGCCTAACAAAAGCTCACAAAGACTTTCTGTAGAACTTATTTTCTAGACATTTTATTGTTTTACCTTTTACATTTAGATTTATGATCCATCTTGAGTAAATTTTTACACATGATGTGACACAGTTAATTTTGGCATTTGGATTTCCATTTTTTTTCAGCATCATTTGCTATTAAAGCACTCTTTCACCACTAAATTTTTTTTTGAATTGCTTTTGGAAAGCGAGGGAACATATATGTGTACATTTATTTTAGGATTCTCTATTTTGTTCTAGTTATCCATGTAAGTCTTTAAACCAATACCACACTGTATCAATTATAGCAGATTTTAATAAGTTTTGAAATCTGTTAGTGTAAGTCTTCCACACTTAGCTGCAAAGAATGCAGAGAATTATATTTTTTAACTGGGAATCCACATACTCTGGAAACTTACCAATAAAAGAGAGAATAGATATAAGTGGGACAACTTATCAGTCATCATTATTGTCTGTCCCTTTTTCCAACTAACTGTCCATACTCACCCTTTTGTCCATGTATGAAAAGTATTTACAAGTAACAAAGACAGAATTATCAGTGTCCCATGTAATTATATTCAGTTCCATGTTCGGGATATATCTTCTCATGGTCTGGTGACCAGTGAACTCAAAGAAAAATATATGCATTCTTGAGCGAACTAAATATATAATAATGGAGTAGAAACATAACATTTATATTATATGTTCCACTTTTGAAAAGGTAAGAATAGAATATATATAGTTGTCACTGTTAGATATCAATATTAAAAACCTCCTGTGCAGGAAGTGCAGAGAATATTGGCCCTGCGGATAGGATGCATTCCTTAGATAGATAGAAAATGATTTTTCTTAATGCCTCGAGGTCTCCCATCTTCTGTCAGGAAATTTCCTTGTACAATATTTTCTATGACCATATCTGTAGTACATCATGGAGTATGCGTTTGATGTCTACAACACTTTCATCACTCTCTTTCTCCTAGTTCAGGTTTGGAGAACCAGGAGTGACTTTAAGGGTCAAGTGACCATAGACTTTGACAGGTCAGACTTGTTGATTTCTTTGGCAGTAGATGTTTTCCAAAATCTTATTGGGCTTTTGATGCTTCCATTCCTTTTCATGTACTAATGGCAACATCAAAAGGACTTTTCTTGACATAGATCTTAATTCTGAGGATTTTACTTTTCTATTTATGATCTTTGTGCATGGCCCATTCACCTCATCCTTAATTTAATGAGAGTTATCTCATGGGTGTCTACCCAGCTCGTACGTGGTAAAGGAACACCTATAAACTGAGGAGGTGGTGGACCCAGCAGTCTTTGTCACACATGCTATTGCAGTAGTTGAGATGAGAAAAGATGCTGATTTGGAAAATGTTGATAGCAAGGAAAATTGAAAGGAGAGGAAAGATCACATGCTCATTTTGGAAGTAAGACAGATAAGATAGGCTATTCAATTATATACTGAAAAAGGGAAAAAGAAATTAGAGAAGATGTCTAAGGTTTGGGCTAGAAAAACTGGCTGGACTGTGATACTATTTACAGAAAGAAGAATATTTGAGATGAGTATATGTAAATATGTACTGTGAAATATAATGTTATTTTGCAAAATTTTACTTGGAACTTGGGTTCCAAGTTCCATTGCACTTTTAATAAATTTATGTATCAATACTTTACTTCATTTCTATTCAACTGCTGAAAGCATATTTAATTCTAATATACTATGGAATTTTTTGTAGTAGTTTTTTCTTTAGACTACGGAGTTTGTTTTGATGTGCTTTCATCAAGGATTTTAGATTTGAAATTAAGCTGTTAATTTTCATGTGTCAGCACTTACTCCTTACCTGTGTTCTCATATGGAGTTATAAAAGGCCCCTTGTGTTGTTTGTTACAATCAGCCAGTTAAAATATCATTTATGTGCGCAGAAGAATTTGGGTTTTTCAATTCCAAAAATGTGTGTATGAACTTTGATGATGACAACAAGAAAAGTCATCAGTGAATATGTACAAAACATACTCAGTGTTTTTAGCAGAAATCAGTCAGAGCATCTTATTCAAGCACAGCCAATTAAGACTCTATCATGACAGAGTTATTAAAAGATCAAGTACAATGTGACAAAAATAAAGTCTGAGTTTGTCTCTTGGGAGGTAATCATCTAATCTTTGCTCTCTTTCAGCATTCATTCTTTCCTGTGTTCCAGAAAAACACAGCAAAACTTTTAAAATGTTTCCCTAAAAGTGCAGAACAAATTAGTCAAGTAATTATTGGACAGCAAGAAAATACTCTTTATAAAAGGTTAGTAACTTGAATATTTTGTATTATTTTGTAAAGATTCTTATAAAACAATTAGAAAGAACATAAATAACCACCCAAATTATGCACAAAATACTGCAGAGAAATAATGAACTGTTCATATTTTAATTTTTTAAGTACTCCATTGTATATACATGTATAAATGTCACATCTTTATCCATTCAACTTTTGATGGTCACTTGGGCTGCTAAGTATAATGCTAAGTGAAATAAGTCAGTCAGAGGAAGAAAAATAGCATATAATTTCACTCAGATATGGAATTTAAGAAAAACAAATGAGCAAAGAAAAAAAAGAGAAGGAGGGAGACAAACCAAGAAACAGACTCTTAACTATAAGAGAACACACTGATGGTTATCAGTGGGGAAGTGGGTGGGGGGGAGTGTATGAAGTGGGTGAAGGAGATTAAAGAGTAGACTTAACCAATGAGCACTGAGTAATGTGTAGAATTGTTGAATCACTATATCGCACACTTGAAACTAATATAACACTGTATGTTAACTATACTGGAATTAAAATCTAAAACTTAATTTAAAAAAAGAAAAGACAAGAAGATGATCTATGTAAAAAATAAATTAACTACGGTAAAATTGTTAGAGCTGGCAGAAGTAGGTGGTGGGAATAAAATATGATGCTATCAGATTAGACTACAAACTTAGAATTTTAAACCAGAGTGCTATTATGGGTGTTTACAGTGATGATAGAAATGATTATTGAAAGTGGTTCCCAAGAATAAATTTTTATCCTTATATTCCCCACTTTAGAAAAATGACCCTGATCTTAACATTTCTAACTCTAAAATGTTGACACTAAACCCTAGCTTGGGTTTAAAATTAGATAATATATTTTTATTATATAACCAATATTTTTGGTATATTAACATGGTGTCTAAATATACAAAAGAAAAACACTTCTAACTCTACCTTAAATAAACTGAACTTTCATTTATGTGCTTTTTTGTCTTATTTCATAAGCCTATGTAATTTTCTATATTTTATACATATATTTTTCATTTTACTCATTATTAAACTTAATTTTACATCATAATATCTTTGGAGGGAGAAAAATGAAGAGAGGAGAAGAATCCCTACAGTTATTTCAGAAATATGGAATAGTTTTCAATAGTCTAAACTTGAGGAGTCCCTCAGGATTTAGAGAAAAATTAATATTTCATGTTATATATTTTTCCTTGAAAAGCTGTCCATTCTATAATCTACTATTCTTTTTTGTTTATTTTTTTTATTGTTACAATCTACTATTCTATTTGGGTTTAGACTAAGGTTATATCACTAAAAGGGAGATATTCATAAATTTGGGCTCAATGCTGTTCATTTTTAAAATCAACTTTTGCAGGGTACTAGTTAAAACATGAGAGACTTTGCAAGAATTTTGTAACCTAAAATCTGTAAAGAAAATGATTACAAGACTGAATGAGTCCACAAAATCCATGGAAAAGGAAAAGACTATTTCACTGGAGGAAATTATTTAATGGTTTATAGAAGTTTGAAGCTTCAGGAACCTTAGATGTCATAGAGCCCTTGGCAGAGATACAGGAAGTAGCAGATTTAAGCCCCTGAGTAGAGACATTCGGCCTCAGGAAGGATTAGATCTATAGGAATTGGAAGAGACTCAGAACTACAAAATTTCAGAGACATGGAAGAAGCTAAGACTCCTGTGACACATAGCAACAGAGAAAAGATTTTGTTTATACTTGTTTTGTAGAACACTAGAAACCATTCACTAGCTGAGTCCATATCAATTACCTCTCCAATAAGACAGAAGTCACTTAACACTAACTCTATTAATACTTTTTCAACCATTAAATTGTCTGTGGTATCTTCCTTTGTTCTTATCTCTATAAAAATATATTATCTTTGTTTTACTTCTCTCTTGACTTCTTCTTCCCCAACTTTGCTGAGATTTAGGAGTCAATTTTGCCTTTTCTCCCAAGCTCTGATCCACTTTCCAACATTTTGCTGGACATCTTCATCTTTATGTGTCAGTAGTTACTCAAACTGAGGCCTTTCAAAAAAATTTCACTATATTTCTTACAATCTCAAGTCAATTTTTCACTGGACTTTACTTTCTGAGAAGGGCATTACTTGAACAGCCCTTCCCCAAAGAAGGAATTAAAATAGTTTATAATCCTATAAACAGTGCCTGGGCATATTATTAATAATCAGTGAACTGCAAATAAAACTATGACATTCTATCATTCACATGTCAGAATGGCTTAAATTAAGCAGAATAACAATAGTAAATATTAGCAAGGTGTTGGAGCAAGGAGAACTCTCATTTGATGCTGGTATACATTGAGATGAGTTTGGAAAACAGTCTGATAGTATCAGGTAACTTTGCACCATGCACAACTTTTAACCCAGAAGTTACATTTCCATGTTTATACTCAATAAAACTCATACAAATATGTAACAAAAGACATTAAGAGAATGTTTATGGCACCATCAATAATAGTTCCAAAGGACCAACAGTGATAGAATGGATAAATATATTGTGGTATATTCCTACAAAAGAACACCACCCATCAATGGAAGCAAATTAACCAGAGGAGCTATATGCCATAATGTAATTAAGTCTCATAAACATGTATTAAATAAAGGAAGTCAAGCACAGAAGATTATCTCCTGCATGCTTCCATTTATATGTGAAGTTGTATGTGTCAAATATTTAAAATTGAGTAGGAACTCAATAAATGTTAACTATATGGTTGAATAAGTGAGTGATCTCCCCTTGGCCTATCATACTCTTTCTCTGGGTTTTGTCTACTTTATTCTCATTCATCCTTCAAAGGCCAAGTCAAAGCTGACAGAATCTTTTTTTCTTCTTTACTCTCATATACTTATGATTCCCTATATCATAGAATTTATCACCATGGCTATAATGATACATTTTGAAACTTTTTTGGGTTAATTTATCTTTGCATTTTTTTAATTTCTCCTTCCTTTCTCCTCTGTCTCATCCCATTTTCTAGCATATAGTCCATGATATGGACTTGTGTAAGGATATAATTGGTTTTTGAAAGAATAAACAGGTTAGTTAGCCCTAAGATTTAAAGTCCTCCATAAGTATCTTTCAAATACTATGTTCTATTAAGTCTCTGTTTTCACTAACATAAGTATTACATTAATAGGAAAATATAGCACAATTTATTTTAATTTAAATATTTTCTTTTTCTTTTCTCCAACTTTTCAATGTATCTCAAAATTCTCTTTAGTTAAAATGTTTTTTCCCTATTCTCTTGAACAAAGTATTATCTCTCCCAGAATATTAAAATGCTTTTCATCGATCCTATTTGTGTTTATATAATGATTTATATAATTTTTATTCTCCATTTGAACTGTAAAGCTTGAGAATTTATTCTCAGAAGTACGTTATTAGAACTGGAAGAGAATTTACTTCCATCAACCTCTTTACTTATTTATTTATTTATTTATTTATTTATTTATTTTAAGATTTTGTTTATTTATTTGACAGAGAGAGATAGCGAGAGCAGGAACACAAGCAGGGGGAGTGGGAGAGGGAGAAGCAGGCTTCCCACAGAGCAGGGAGCCCGATGTGGGGCTTGATCCCAGGACCCTGGGATTGCGATCTGAGCTGAAGGCAGATGCTTAACAACTGAGCCACCCAGGTGCCCCAGCCATCAACCTCTTTAGTTTTCATCTTTAGTTTTCATTTTTCTCCAAAATGAAACAGGTAAAGCAATTTCAAATTCATCTTTAATCCTTCATTCTTAGTTCAATAATTTAATTTGCAATATTACAGCTTAATTTTAAGTTAACTTTTATGAAAGAGATGGATTCTCTATCCATGATTCTCCTATACATGGATCTTTTCTCTTTTTTTTTTAAATCATATTATTATAAAATGAATCCCAGACAGAAAAATTCACAAAATAAATGTATAGTTTAAAGAATGATTATGACAAATAACTAAAAGTTCACAAAACAGATCATTACCAACTATCTTAGAAACACTTCCAAATACTCAGTTCCATAATGGATTCCTCCTTCTTCCTGTAAATAGCTATTATCCTTTGTAAAGAGGAGAGGATAAGACAGGAGAGGGACCAAGATGAGAACCACAATGGCTTTTATAACCTAACCTTGGAAGTAGCATCCAGTCACGTGGACATGTTCTATTGGTAACACAAACCAACTCTGGCATAATGTGGTAGGCTGTAGAAACCAGGAGGGTGGGAATCACTGGGGCAACTCAGAGGCTGTCCATCATATTGGGTCAGGTGGCTAACATTGACTGTGGCCAGGAAAGCAGGACAATCCCATCACTCATTTGAAATGCATCTAGAAGCTGGGGATTCAGAAAATTTCCCCTACAAAGGGGAGAAATGTTTCCACAGGAAATAAAGGAGTGTCAGGCAATCCCCCTACCACCCACACAGACACACAGCTTCTACTATCAGACAGGAAAATTTTGAGTCCTACTTATCATGTCAACTTCTCATTTCTTTTTCTGCTTCACCTTCATCTGGCTTACAGATTAACTAGTTGAAAACTCTCAGACTCAAACGTAAAATTTGTATATTCAAAATATGAACTCAGCATCTTTCCATACCTTCTTTAACTGGCATTGTTATCTTTTCTGTTTTTGAGTGGATAATATATAAGAAATTTAATTTCACATCAATTGCTGAAATAAGAGAAAACAAACATGAGTTGTTATAAGTTATACTTTCACTTCCATGCCTCAAACAGAATTTCCTATGAAAACACAGGCAAGAAATAAAAGTTACAATATACTACTGTATTTGTCCATTAGCTTTCATAGCCCAACTCTGCCCTCTCAGTGATACTTTCAAAACAATAAAAAGCTTTGTTTTGATACCTCCCATGTAAAAACATTGGAATCATGATTGGTTAACTGGAAGAATGTGGTTATTTCATATTATTTTAAGTAGCCTGGTTTTAGAATTTTTCAAATATACCAAAGAACCTAGGTAGTTGCACTTCAAAATCTCCTTCTTACTTTATTTCTATAGTTAAACTTTTGTGGGGCCATAAAATTAGGAGTAATTCTGTATATAAATGCCATGTGAAATTTTAAATAAAGCCACTGAGAGGAGCTCTAATCAAGATGATACAATTTATAGGCTGCTGTCCATATCCCTTTAGTTTGGTGAAGAAGTTAACAAAAATTCATGTTAAAACCCTACTTTTGAGTTTCGTCACGGAGAGCTGAGGAATAAGGCCTGCCTTACATTATAAGAATGATCATTATTATTCTGCTCTTTTGTCACAGGTTTCCTACAACTTTGAGCCTTCTAATGTAGGATTAGTTGACATATATCTTTTGTTTCTTTTCAGCTAGAACATTTCTCAGTCTTTTCTGACTTTGATAATCTTAAAGAGTGCAGGCCAGTTATTTTGTTGAATGTCCCTCAATTTGGTTTTGTTTAATATTAACTCATGATTAAATTTAGAATATGCATTTTTTTTTCAAGATTTCTACAGAAGTGACGTATCTTTTTTCTAGTTTGGCCCAATTTTGCTGATGTTAACTTTGATCATTGGGTAAAGTGGTAGTCTTTGAAATTCAGTCACTTGTAAGGGGACTATATTCTTCACACCTATACTCACCAATTTATGAGCCTTTAAACAATGATACTTTTAACTAATGTTATTAAGAATTAAAAACAACTTTTAACTCCTTTATTTTTTGATATGAACAATTTCAGTAAATCACTGAAGACAGAATAAAAAATTTGGTCCTTGTCCTGTCAATATTATTTTTGTCCTCAGACAAAACTATATCTTAGACTTTTTTACCCTGTACTGTTGCAAAAATCTTTCTAATGCAATTGACCCCAAAGTACAATGCTTCTACTGCTTTCACACCATCAATTTATTGTCGTTCTTAAATTTTTTCATCTGCTATATTTTCAAAAGGTAGTAGTCTAAAAGCTAGAAATATCTGAAAATTAACCTCTTTGGTTTTAGAAAGCTTACACCAAGAACTAATTTACCTTTAAATCTCTGCATATGTTACTTTATGTAAACTATAAATAATTGGATGAAGCAATATTACAGCAAGTTTTTGGCTTCTTAATGGGCATATGACCATTAAATATTAATCAATATTTAAATGTAATATTAATTTAAACTGAAATTTTTTTTTGTCTTAAACCTTGCCTTTAAAAGGATAAAAGATCTGAATTGTAATTTATTTACTTACACATCAGGAAGATCAAATTTTTACTTTTCATTTCTAACAATGGCAATTCAGGCAGACTTCTTTCCAATTTGTCCATTGAAGAAATATTACAAGAATAATGCATTGATTTGGGAAATTAAATTTTTGCTTTATAAACCAATTTTTCAAGGGGCAGAGAATATATGTGTTTAATAACCATGGCTCTCATGAATTAAACTGTTCATTCCTATAAATAAACCTCTATTCTACTTTTTCTTTTGGGTGGAATTAGGACTGAGACCTCTCCCTCAAAGAATATCTGTATGCAATCACCAATATAATTCAACACATTCCATGGGTTCAGTACTGTTTAAACATTCTTGAGCCTAATGACGAATTGACGGCTTTTCAAATTTAAGTTTGTGAATCTCAGCTAACAAAATCATGTGAACAACCTATTCTGTTGGAAAATTAACATTCTTCATTGAAAAATTCAAATTTAAGAGATTTCATAGCTGTTAGTACTTTCACACTTGTGGGCACATAGTAGTTGTTGGTGACTGTGTCTGGAAATACATGGAGGAGGTCCTAGTTAGACAGGAGATTGAAGAAAAGAATAGCAACAACTATCTGAACAGAAAAGCGACCACTTTATGGAAGGGACTCAACAAGCAGCAGATCTGGGGAGACTCTTCTTCCTACCCCAGGAAGAGTGGTGTGGTAGTGCATCACAGGAATCTGCTGGGTTTGGGGACTCCACACGGGGTCAGGTGCCAGAGATAGAAATGCTCGGTCACAGGCCGGGTGAGCACGGAGTGCGGCCGGAGACTGGGGAGATGGGAGTGATTGACTGCTTTTCTCTGGGGGCGCACTGAGGAGTGGGGCGCCTGTTCTTGGCCCCTCCGGGGCAGAGATCGGGAGACCGCCATTTTCACTTTCCTCCTCCAAAGCTGTAGGGAAAGCTTGTAGGGAACAAAACCTCCCGAGAGCAAACCTGAGCAGATTACTTAGCCCGGAAAGACAAGGGCAGGGCAATTCTGCCTCCGGCAAAGACATTTGGGAACCACGGCAACAGGCCCCTCACCCAGAAGATCAGCAAGAACAGCCAGCCAAGACCCAGTTTACCAATCAATGAGAATGGCAGAACTCCAGCGCTAGGGGAATACTGCACATAGAATTCATGGCTTTTTTTACCATGATCCTTTAGTCTTTCAAAGTTAATTTTTTTTAACTTTTTTTTATTTTTCTTTTTCCCTTTTTCAACCAACATCTTATCAATCCCTTTTTAAAAAATCTTTTTTATTTTTCATTTTTAGAGTCATATTCTATCCCTTCATAGTAGTTACCCTTATTTTTGGCATATATATATATATATATATATATATATATAAGTTGTTCTCTCTTTAAAATTTTGGGATACAGTTTCTTCTAACAGATCAAAATATACCCTAAATCTCTAGTGTATTGCTTTGTTCTAGTCTCCTTCCTGATCACATTCTCTCTCTTTTTTAAAAAAATCCTCTTCTTTCTTTTTTCAACCAACTTCTATCTTACCAATTCCTTTTATAAAATCTTTTATAATTTTCATCTTTACATTCATATTCAACCCCTTCATCATACTAACCCTAATTTTGGTACATATATAAGCTTTTCTTTCTTTAAAATTTTGTGAGCACTTTCTTCTAACAGACCAAAATACACCCAAAATCTAGTGTGTGGCACTGATCTATGCACCAGCCTGATCATATTTGATCATATTCTATTTTTTTTGTTTTGTTTGTTTCTGTTTTTTTTTTTTTTTATCTTTTTCTTTTTCTTTTTTCTTTCTTTCCCTTTTTTCCCCCCGGTTTCAGGTCTTTTCTGATTTGTTTAGGGTATATTTTCTGGGGACGTTGTTACCTGGTTAGTATTTTGTTCTCTCATTCCTCTATTCTCCTCTGGACAAAATGACAAGATGGAAAAAAATCACCTCAACAAAAAGAACAAGAGGCAGTACCAACTGCCAGGGACCTAATCAATACATTACTAAGATGTCAGAACTAGAGTTCAGAATGATGATTTTAAAGATACTAGCTGGTCTTGAAAAAAGCATGGAAATTATTAGAGAAACCCTTTCTGGAGAAATAAAAGAACTAAAATCTAACCAAGTCAAAATCAAAAAGCTATTAATGAGGTGCAATAAAAAATGGAGGCTCTAACTGCTAGGATAAATGAGACAGAAGAGAGAATTAGTGATATAGAAGACCAAATGATGGAAAATAAAGAAGCTGAGAAAAAGAGAGATAAACAACTATTGCACCATGAGGGCAGAATTCGAGAGATAAGTGATACCATATGACAAAACAACATGAGAATAATTGGGATGCCAGAAGAAGAAGAAAGAGAGAAAGGGGCAGAAGGTATATTGGAGCAAATTATAGCAGAGAACTTCCCTAATTTGGGGAAGGAAATAGGCATCAAAATCCAGGAGGCACAGAGAACCCCTCTCAAAATCAATAAAAATAGGTCAACATTCTGACATCTAATAGTAAAACATACGAGTCTCAAAGACAAAGAGAAAATCCTGAAAGCAGCTCAGGAGAAGAGATCTGTAACCTACAATGGTTGAAACATTAGATTGGCAAAAGACCTATCCACAGAGACCTGGCAGGCCAGAAAGGACTGGCATGATATATTCAGAGCACTAAATGAGAAAAATGTGCCGCCAAGAATACTATATCTAGCTAGGTTGTCATTGAAAATAGAAGGGGAGGTAAAAAGCTTCCAGGACAAATAAAAACTAAAGGAATTTGCAAACACGAAACCAGCCTTACAAGAAATATTGAAAGGGGTCCCTTAAACAAAGAGAGAGCCTAAAAGTAACAGAGACCAGAAAGGAACACAGACAATATACAGTAACAGTCACCTTACAGGCAATACAATGGCACTAAATTCATATCTTTCAATAGTTACCATGAATGTAAATGGGCTAACTGCCGCCATCAAAAGACACAGGGTATCAGACTGGATATAAAAACAAGACCCATTGAGATGCTGTCTGCAAGAGACTCATTTTAGAACCCAAAACACCCCAGATTGAAAGCAAGGGGGTGGAAAACCATTGACCATCCTAATGAACATGAAAAGAAGACAGGGGTGGCAATCCTTATATCAGACAAATTAGATTTTAAACCAAAGACTGTAGTAAGAGAGGAGGAAGGACAGTATATCCTACTTAAAGGGTCTATCCACCAAGAAGATCTAACAATTGTAAATATCTATGCCCCTAACATGGGAGCAGCCAATTATATAAACCAAGTAATAACAAAACCAAAGAAACACATTGACAATACAATAATAGTGGGGGACTTTAACACCCCCCTCACTGAAATGGACAGATCATCTAAGCAAAAATCAACAAGGAAATTAAGACTTTAAATGACATACTGGACCAAATGGACTTCACAGATATATTCAGAACATTCCATCCCACAGCATGAGAATACACTTTCTTCTCTAGTGCCCATGGAACATTCTCCAGAATAGATCACATCCTAGGTCACAAATCAGGTCTCAACTGGTACCAAAGTTTGGGATCATTCCCTGCATATTTTCAAACCACAATGCTTTGAAACTAGAACTCAATCACAAGAAGAAAGTCAGAAAGAACTCAAATACGTGGAAGTTCAAGAACATCCTCCTAAAGAATGAATGGGTCAACCAGGAAATTAAAGAAGAATTAAAAAAAAATTCATGGAAACCAATGAAAATGAAAACACAACTGTTCAAAATCTTTCAGATGCAGGAAAGGCAGTCCTAAGAGGGAAATATATAGCAATACAAGCCTTTCTCAAGAAACAAGAAAGGTCTCAAATACACAACCTAACCCTACACCTAAAGGAGATAGAGAAAAAACAGCAAATAAAGCCCAAACCCAGCAGGAGAGGAAGAGTAATAAAGATCAGAGTAGAAATCAATGAACTAGAAACCAAAAGAACAGTAGAACAGATCAACGAAACTAGGAGCTGGTTCTTTGAAAGAATTAACAAGATTGATAAACCCCTGGCCAGACTTAATCAAAAAGAAAAGAGAGGACCCAAATCAACAAAATCATGAATGAAAGAGGAGAGATCACAACCAACACCAAAGACATACAAACAATTATAAGAACATATTATGAGCAACTATATGCCAGCAAATTAGATAAGCTGGAAGAAATGGATGCATTCCTAGAGATGAATCAACTACCAAAACTGAGCCAGGAAGAAATAGAAAACCTGAACAGACCTATAACCACTAAGGAAATTGAAGCAGTCATCAAAAATCTCCCAAGAAACAAAAGCCCAGGGCCAGATGGCTTCCCAGGGGAATTCTACCAAACATTTCAAGAAGAATTAATACCTATTCTCCTGAAACTGTTCCAAAAAATAGAAATGGAAAGAAAACTTCCCAACTCGTTTTATGAGGCCACTATTACCTTGATCCCCAAACCAAACAAAGACCCCATCAAAAAGGAGAATAACAGACCAATATCCTTGATGAACATGGATGCAAAAATTCTCACCAAAATACTAGCCAATAGGATCCAACAGTGCATTAAAAGGATTATTCACCATGACCAAGTGGGATTTATCCCTGGGCTGCAAGGTTGGTTCAAAATCCACAAATCAATCCATGTGATACAATACATTAATAAAAGAAAGAACAAGAACCATATGATCCTCTGAATAGATGCGGAAAAACATTTGACAAAGTACAGCATCCTTTCATGATCAAAACTCTTCAGGATATAGGAATAGAGGGTATGTACCTCAATATCATAAAATCCATCTATGAAAAACCCACAGCAAATATCATTCTCAATGGGGAAAAGCTGAGAGCTTTCCCCCTGAGGTCAGGAACATGGCAGGGATGTCCACTATCACCACTGCTATTCAACATAGTATTAGAAGTCCTGGCCACAGCAATCAGACAACAAAAAGAAATAAAAGGCATCCAAATCGGCAAAGAAGAAGTCAAACTCTCACTCTTTGCAGATGATATGATACTTTATGTGGAAAACCCAAAAGACTCCACCCCAAAAGTGCTAGAACTCATACAGGAATTCAGTAAAGTGGCAGGATATTAAATCAATGCCCAGAAATCAGTGGTAATCCTATACACCAACAACAAGACAGAAGAAAGAGAAATTAGGGAGTCAATCCCATTCAATCCATTGCACCCCAAACCATAAGATACCTAGGAATAAATCTAACCAAAGAGGCAAAGAATCTGTACTCAGAAAACTATAAAATACTCATGCAAGAAATTGAGGAAGACACAAAGAAATGGAAAAACATTCCATGCTCATGGATTGGAAGAACAAATATTGTGAAGATGTCAATGATACCTAGAGCAATCTACACATTCAATGCAATCCCCATCAAAATACCATCCACTTTTTTCAAAGAAATGGAACAAATAATCCTAAAATTTATATGGAACGAGAAGAGACCCCGAATAGCCAGAGGAATGAATGTTGAAAAAGAAAAGCAAAGCTGGTGGCATCACAATTCCGGACTTCAAGCTCTATTACAAAGCTCTCATCATCAAGACAGTACGGTACTGGCACAAAAACAGACACATAGATCAGTGGAATGGAATAGAGAGCCCAGAAATGGACCCTCAACTCTGGTCAACTCATCTTTGACAAAGCAGGAAAGAATGTCCAATGGAAAAAAGACAGTCTCTTCAACAAATGATGTTGGGAAAATTGGACAGCCACATGCAGAAGAATGAAACTGGACCATTTCCTTACACCACACACAAAAATAGACTCCAAATGGTTGAAAGACCTAAATGTGAGACAGGAGTCCATCAAAATCCTAAAGGAGAACACAGGTAGCAACCTCTTTGACTTCAGCCACAGCAACTTCTTACTAGAAACATCGCCAAGGGCAGGAGAAGCAAGGGCAAAAATGAACTATTGGGATTTCATCAAGATAAAAAGCTTTTGCACAGCAAAAGAAACAGTCCACAAAACCAGAAGACAACCAACAGAATGGGAGAAAATAGTTGCAAATGACATATCACATAAAGGGCTAGTATCCAAAATCTATAAAGAACTTCTTAAGCTCAACACCCAAAGAACAAATGATCCATCAAGAAATGGGCAGAAGACATGAACAGACATTTTTCCAAAGAAGACATCCAAATGGCCAACAGACACATGAAAAAGTGTTCAACATTGCTCGGCATCAGGGAAATCCAAATCAAAACCTCAATGAGATACCACCTCACACCCGTCAGAATGGCTAAAATTAACAAGTCAGGAAACGACAGATGTTGGCAGGGATGCGGAGAAAGGGGAACCCTCCTACACTGTTGGTGGGAATGCAAGCTGGTGCAGCCACTTTGGAAAACAGTATGAAAGTTCCTCAAAAAGTTGAAAATAGAGGGACCATATGACCCAGCAATTGCACTACTGGGTATTTACCCCAAAGATACAAATGTAGGGATCTGAAGGGGTACATGCACCCCGATGTTTATAGCAACAATGTCCACAATAGCCAAACTGTGGAAAGAGCCAAGATGCCCATCGACAGATGAATGGGTAAAGTAGATGTGGTATATATATATACAATCGAATATTATGCAGCCAACAAAAGGAATGAAATCTTGCCATTTGCAATGACGTGGATGGAACTGGAGGGTGTTATGCTTAGTGAAATAAATCAGAGAAAGACATGTATCTTATGACCTCACTGATATGAGGAATTTGTAATCTCAGGAAACAAACTGAGTGTTGCTGGAGTGGTGGGGGGTGGGAGGGATGGGGTGGCTGAGTGATAGACATTGGGGAGGGTACGTGCTATGGTGAGCACTGTGAATTGTGCAAGACTGTTGAATCACAGATCTGTACTTCTGAAACAAATAATGCATTATATGTTAAAAAAAAATGAAGAGGAAGATAGCAGGAAGGGAAGAATGAAGGGGGGGGAATCGGAGGGGTAGACGAACCATGAGTGACGATGGGCTCTGAAAAACAAACTGAGGGTTCTAGAGGGGAGGGGATTGGGGGGATGGGTTAGCCTGGTGATGGGTATTAAAGAGGGCACGTATTGAATGGAGCACTGGGTGTTATATGCAAACAATGAATCATGGAACACTACATCTAAAACTAATGATGTAATGTATGGTGATTAACATAACATAATAAAAAAAACAACGGTGAACAAGATAGAATGATGTGGTGTGTACTATGGAAAATATAGTAGATTACCTAAAAATGGCTCTAATTTTTCCCCCAATTCTTTATCCAATTCTTCAAAAGTAGTGTGATTTTATAGCCCTGCCTTTCAAGAAGTAAAATCTTCTCCACTTTTTAAATCTTGGCTGGCCTCGTGAATTGTTTTGGCAAGTAGAATATGGTGGAAATGACTTATGGGTGTCCATCCCAGGCCTCAACAGTGCTTGCATGCTTGCTTGCTTCCACTCTTTCCCTGGAAATACTGCCATCTCCAATAGGAGAGGCTTAAAGGCAGATATCAGTCAGCTGAATCTCAAACATAAAGACAAATGAGTAAAGATTAGCAGAGCTACCAACCCAAAGATACATGTATGACAGGAGAAACTGTCTAGCCAACTTGCAGAAATGTGTGTTTTGAAGTGATTTTCTTGCATGGCAGTAGTTAGCTGATACAGATGCTATACTTTCTTCAGAAAATATATGTGAGTAAAAGAAAGATGTAATAGTAATATGTTCATATATAGTATTCCAGACATGTGTATAAATGTATGTAATAGAGATATGATAGTAATATATATTGTATTTCATAGATAGATAGGACTAAAAATAGGTGAAAAAAGGTTAGAGAATATTTCACTGAAGTAAAAATGAAGAGAAACGGGAAAGATGTGATGTAAAACAAAATAAAAATTTACCATATATTGATGAGTGGAAGATATAGGTAACTACTTTTTTCTAAACATTGTAAAGTTAGTTTTAACTTGAAGTATAATAATGATGGTCTTCTATTTTTTATATTGAAAAGTCTTCTTTAAACAAATGGACTTTGTGAATATCTTGTATTGACTCATATGAAACTTCTTTTCTCATATATAAATAAAAATATCCTGAGGGCAGTTATTTTGCCCTTAATTACTACCTGTAGTAAACATTCCCACGTAAGATTTACTTGGGAATGTTTAAATTATGGAAGAATCTTGAAATAAAATGAAAATGTTAATTTGGACATTTATTATTTGCACAGAATGTTTGGCCCAGTTAAATATGCTCTTTAGGTTTTGTGGTTATAGAGAAAGTCTCAAAAGAAAGATATTTTATGAACCATAGAATGAAACTCAAATAAGAGAAATGAATCAAGTTGGGTGGTAAGATCCTAACAAAATTTTATTGTAAGTAATCTTACTAATCACTCTTAACTAGGTGATACTACTCTATCTATACAAAAAGCATGGCAAAAAGGCTAAAAATTATAATCATGGCAGTTTCTGCAATAAAAATTGCTAAAATATTTTCTCTGTATTAGGAGGTACATAAATTTTGTGATATATGTTTTCTCTATTTCTCAAAGATATAAAGAGGGGAACTATCTGCTAAGTTCTTCCTCAAATAATTGAAGCAAAGTCTGTGCCCCTGCATTTGTCCCACTACTCCAGGATTTCCCACTGTACAGTAGGTGATGTTTTGTGAATACAAAATCATCAAGACACAGCATCTCTTAGACATGTGAGTTCTTCTTCCTATATTATTCTGCACTAGAAATTATCTATTATATATGCTAGAATTATGGAATAAAGATCTTAGAAAGGATCTTGAGGACTTTCTAATCCCAGATCTTCATGTGAAACAAAGGCCTGTAACTTTTTCTGCAATATATAGAAAATGTGGCTTTATGGGGAACAAGATTTGTCATCTGGTCACTTAAAAATGGGGTTTATAGTTATTTTAATTGTGTATTCTGACTGGTCATTTTCAAGTAAAATGGTAAACTGGGTTTTTATATAATACACATTTCCTATTAGTTATTTACCATTATTTTGTATTCACAATAAATCTCTACTGGGCACTAAATCTGATTATTGAGGCAGTGACAGATGGAGAAGAGGCATCACCTGGCCAATTACTAATGCTGGCCAGGTTTAGCAGTTAGTGAAAGGGAAGGCAGTGCTGTAGATAGCTGTCACAGAATAAACACACAGATGTACACCTACCTTATCCATCTTTCTGGAACATTAACAGAGAGGATGAAAAGCATTTATATAAAACATTTATAGATATCATAACAAATATTAAAACAGTTTTCCCCTCTGAATGGTGCACTAGTATGAGATAACATAGAAAATTGGTAGATGATTTCTACTCATCTTCCTATATTACTAACTTATACCTTGGATTTAGCTCCTTCATGGTAGAGCCAAATCTCAAGTGACTAGGATCATTGAGGAATGAATTAATCTTATCAATTTAAACTGTAAAACAAAATTTTCAAGATTTTTTCCTTAAATACGTGTCTAATAGAAAACATTTCAAAAAATGAACTGATATATTTAATAAATTTGGTAAGTAAAATAAAGAAAAATTAGTTCCTTATTTGATGATACAGGAATTATAACATATTTCAGATCAACTCTCATTTGGAAATTTGAACTTTTGAGAATAAAAATTGTAACTCATATTGTCAATAATCTCTTCTAAAATTCAAGTATAGAAAGAAAATAATTCCATGATCTTAAGATTCTTAAGAGCCTCAGTTTCTGGTGTGTGTGTGTGTGTGTGTGTGTGTGTGTGTGTGTGTGTGTGTGTGTGTGTGTGATAGTTTCTTTTTCTTTACATTTTGATGGTATAGAATAAGAAAAAGACAGCTATTAATTTTTCTGAAATTGTCTATTATTCTGAAGGTAAATGTAACTATTTCAGATTGGGAAACTACTCTCTAATTAGCAATATTTTAATTTTCACAGTAACCGATTCTTATCTTTTAGATACTATATATATGTATATGTGTATGTGTGTGTGTGGGTGTGTGTGTGTGTGTGTATTAGGAAAGATGATTTTAGAGTACACAAAGAGGTCTCCTTCCATCTGCAGCAGAAAAAAAAATTACCTAGAACAGTAATTCTGAAAAATTTTGGTAAATAATTTTTCTGAAATTCAGCAACATTTATTATAAACAAGTAAGTGTTCTCCTTTCATTAAAGAACACCTCACCAGATCTAGCAGTTGGCTGGAGGGATTGGGGGGTGGCATTAATTCCAATAAATAATAGTACGGGATGGTGATTGTTAAATAAACCTAAATGTTTTGGAGAGAACTTAGTGAGCACTCTTGTTGGAAATCTGGAATTGGATCACTTTTCATTCAGATGGCAACAGGTGGTGGAATCCTAGCTTGGTGAAACATCATGATTGCTCAAACTTTCTTTGCTTGCAGTTTATTGCAATAATATGTCTTCAGAAATTGTTCTAGCACTTGAAAGATATAAGAGAAATAATAATTATAACAATTAGGGATTGAATTGAATTTCATTAACCACCAAAGATATCTTGGAAAAAGAGAAAGAAAGGTTTATGGTAGTCAGTTATCAACTCAGGACATGCTGTAAAAGACAAAAACCTTCTATGGGAGTATACACAAGGACTTTCTTTCTTTCTTTTTTTTTTTAGAGATTTTATTTTTAAGTAATCTTTAACTCCAACATGGGCTTGAACTTAAAACCTCGAAATCCAGAGTCCCAGTTCGTCCCACAGAGCCAGCCAGGCACCCCAAGTCTACCATGTTTATCCAAATGTCTGAGAAAACTATTATTATATATCCCTCGAATTGTTTAAAGTATATTTTCACATGCATTTATATTTACACAGGTTGGAAAATAAAAATTACATTTTAAAACAAATAAAAAAATCACTTTAAACTAAAAATACATAAATAAGATAATAGGGAATGTATTAATATTCTGATCATAGCTCATTCATAAACTCTGCAGATAGGGAGATGATAATTAAAGAAGATCGCAACAATATTGACAAAGTCTTGCACTACAACACAGACATTGCTTTTCTATTATTCTTTACACAACTTCACTTACTTCCATACATTCTCCCAGTCCCATGATTTGTGGCTCTCTGTGAGAAGTTGTAAAACAGGAGTTAGAGAAATCTATAGGATTTCCCTCCCAGTGTCACCTATCTATCTATATTGTGAGGAAACATCAGTGCAAGACCATTTTCTCTCACCATATTTCTTGGGCATGGAGAACGATCTCATTTGAGTTCTTACTGTCAGAAAGCCAACTGATCTATTTAGCTGGCCAGGACATGAGCCACTTCCTCCATTCTGTTTCTGCCCACACCTCTTCATGTTGAATATTGGCCTGAGTCGCCACCTGATTCACTAGAAAAGAAAGCAGGGCAGAGGTCCCTAGCCTCTCTTTTCCTTGCCGAGGTTCATGTGTTCCTCCTCCTTTCTTCCCTTCCCTTCTTTCACTAATAAACCCTGGATTGGTGCTGAAGCTCTCCCATCGCCTCTCCTGCCATACTCTGTCAGGAAGACATTGGGCAGAGGCCACCTTCTCAGGCACACCATGTGTCTCTAAAACTGTCATAAGACACAGCAATACCCACCAGGGTGCCCTGAACAACTTGTGGGCCTGGACGTTCACTGCAAGGATGAGCAAGAGACCACTTCATTGTTATGTGGTTTTACCTTGAAATTACTTATGCCCTGGCTGAGGAACTCTTGGCATCAAACTGTTCTCAATGTCTCTAAGGAACAGCTGGGGTTGAGGGATGTTACTTCTGGTTCCTATGCTCTGATCATTTTACACAAGGACTTTCATTCCTTTTCATTAGAAGGAAGATTGTGCAGTCATAAAGCCCAAGATTTAATCATTAAAAATACAAATAAATTTGTATTCATTATCCTGGTAAGAATCATATGTGGAAGTCAGAAAATTATTTCCTACAGATCAGAACCAGCCCACAAACTATCTCTTTAAAGTTTTATTAGAATGCATCCATTTCCATTGTTTACCTTTTTGGACATGAGGCTACTCTCACTCTACAATGGTAGAGCTGAATGTTACACTAGAAACAATATGGACTCCAAAGTTGCAAATATTTTCAATCTGGTCCTTTATAAAAGATGTCAGCTTATTCCTATACTATGTTTAATCTGGGCATAACTTTAGTCAAAGCCCTGACAGAAAAGAAGTGAGATCCAGAAACATATGGTGGAAATGTTTGGGGAGATGATTTTAAGATTCTGAATTCCCAGATTTCTCTGTACCCTCTGGCAGGAAACAAATTAGCAGCTCCCCTTTTATAGAGGAGATAAGACCTCCCATTTCCTGGAGACTAAGCAAAAACTTCATTTTAGGTAGATGCCTCACATGATAATGTTTGGTCTCCTCAAACTAGTAACTAGAGTCAGATCTCAGCATGACTAAGGCAGGTTCTATAGAAGAAAATGGATGATTTACCAACAGATGCTTAAAAGTTGGCTAATATGGCCTGGAGAAAACCAGAACAATATGACCCAAAACAGTCGCAGATTCCAATGACTAGTGCTGGATATGTAGCCAGAGAAACCCACCAAAACCCAAAAAACAACCTATTAGCTGCTACCCTTTGACTTCTTATTTTTCCCAAAATAGGTAATGTGATTGTAAAAGAAGAAAAGGCAAACCTCAACATGAGATCCGAAAGCTTAACTGCACATGAGGAATTCTGAAAGCCCCTTTTTCTTCAATCTTTTTCCTACCACTCTTTTTAAGAGCCATGGAAAATGAGAAAAGTTTACATTCTATGGTTCAGAGATTGAGAAGAGTGCCAAACAATATCAGTAAGATCATGGAACTTCTAGGTTCTCTGTCCTATGGAATATGAGTTATGATGCATGATAGGAAGGCCAAGTGGAAACCTCTAAACTTCCCCTCCAGTAGCCAAGATAGAAACAACAAACAATATCATATCCTTGAGAGTGGGGACGGTGGGGTGCAGTTCATTAAAGACCTATAGGATGAAGGTTATTATTACATCTCTGATCAATTTTCTAGTTTGGCCTTTGAAGAAACAGGATCGATCTTTCAGAAATAACCTACTGTAGCGTACTGTAGATATAACAAGGTAGGATAACCAATCCTGGTGGCTGTCCTGGTTGTGGTATCATCACTAGAGAAGATTAATAAGACTTAGGTATCTGGTCGGTGGCCACTGATTTGATGAATAATTATTTTCCATTCCAATTATAAAAGGGGAACAGAAACAGTTTATGTTAATACAGGAAAAACATAAGGATTCATTTACAGGTGTTCATCATTGTTATTTTAAGTCTCCTCTTCTCTGTTATAATATCATATGAAGGGTCTAGACCACATTGCTATTCCACAGATTTATTATATTGGTAATATCATGCTGACTAGACAGATGAGAAATAGGTGAGTAGTACACTGTGGACTGTGGTAAGGCACCTGTGTTTTATGGGGTGGAAGATAAACCCTACGAAGACACAGTCATCTGCTGTATTAGTAGATTTAAGGGTCCAGTGATCAGGAACATTTTAGTATATCCTCTCCAAAGTCAAAGACAAATAGTTGCATCTTTCATCCCTTCCTATAATGAAAGAAACACTGCACTAAGTGAGCCCCTTTGTGTCCTAGAAGTAACACATCCTACATCCAGGAGAAATATGCTACAAGCTTGGAGTTGATCCTAAAGCTAAATAAATAAATAAACAAATAATTAATAAATAAATAAATAAAAGTGCTCTGTAGTTACCTGGGTCACAGTGCAAGCAACCACATTAATAAGGCTGTACATATATTAAAATGTTGATGATAGAAAAAAGATGCTTGCTTTGTGGGGCTTAGGGCAAGTTCCAACAGAATAATCACATTTCAGAAGTTTGGGTTTCTAGAGCCAAGCCATGCCAGCCTCAGCAAAGAATTATGTGTCCCTTGACAAAGAGCTCTTAGTGCTTTAATGTTAAAAACTGAACTCTTGACCACAGGACACCAAATAACTGCATGTTCAGAACTGATAGATATGGGCTGGGTTCTATTAGACCCAGCAAGTCATAAATTTGAACATACTAAGAACAGGCCATCATACGTTGAAATGGAACATCCTGGGTTGAGGTTAGACCAGACTAGACTCTACAAGGAAGTTGCATATTCAGGCAGATCAAACCCACGTAACACCATATTTCTATCAGTGCCCTTTCCCTGGTTTGCTGCAATAGTCATGTGAGACCCATGTCTTATCAAGCAAAAGAGGAAAAAGCCCAGGTTTGTTTTACAGATGTGTCAGCTGATACGTGGAAACAAGCTACTAATGGATGGGTGAAGATGTGAGTGTACCCTCTAAGTGGACAGAAAAATGGCTTGAAGTGAGAATGTATACAGATGACTGCCCATTTCTCTAGACCCTGACAGAAAAAGAACTAGCAGATCTGAGACACAGATCTCTGAAGTAGAAGCATGTTTATGAACACATGGCAATGGACGTAAAGTGTGCAGATTAGCCCACCAGAAAGCATCCACCATGGAAGAAGTACTGAGCAACTAATTAGACAAAGTGACTTGACCAGTTGAAGTTGTCAGGCTTTGTTACTGGCCATGCCAGAACGGTCAGGATGGGTACCTGTATGTGATGGCTTTTGTAGGAGAGATGGTGAGCCTAAAAGCATGGACTCCCTCTTACCAAGGTCAATCTAATTACTGTGCCCTCTGGATTTTTCTATTTTTCATCAAGAGTAACCAACACTGTATTGTTATTTTTTGTTGATAGATCACTTTGGCAGTATAGATTAAAATATAAATATGCGTATTCTCTGAAGTAGCAATTTCACCTCTAGGAGCATATACCAGGAAATATTTATGTATTTAGACAAAGATTTTACGCATTATATAATTTAACATATCACATATGCAAATCCAATTGTCTCAAAGTAGTTTTATTGTACTTACAGTGTTTTTTGGGTTTTTTGTTTTTTTGGGTTTTTTGTTTTTTTTGCTTTAAGATTTTCTTTCTCCTTTCTTTCTTCCCTCCTACCCTCTCTTCTCACCTCTGTCTTTCTTTTGTATTGATAAAAGAAAAACAGACAACAAAAACTTTTAAAAGTTTGTAAGGGTTACTAGATTGCCTTAGGCAAGCTTAAATACAATAGAACTTTAGATACTCTGCCTTTATCTTTATATATGCTGCTCAAAATACATACTAAGGGAGGTGAATACTTGGAAGACTTTATTTCCAAAGTTTGTGATGCCTCTTTCTAGGGATAGAGGGCACCAGGACAATATATGTTCATGTTACTGGGGGGCACTGGTAACATTTGGGATTGTGAAAAGTGAAAAAAAGGATGGATTGATAGTGCCATGGAAAGCAGTTGGCAAACCCCAGAGAAAGTCAATGTGATTGTGGGTTCAGGATTGTTTGAAACGAACTTTCCAAACTGGAACCAACTTTTATTCTCAATAACAAAGGGAACTGCAACTCTGAAAAACATTTACTTAAGAATATTAAATCAAGAAGGTACCCAAAAGATCCCTGGACCCCAAAGTTTTATTTTGTGGATGAACCAACTGTTACGTATTTGCTTAAGTCGGACCACAGCTATGAGTTGGTCCTGTGTTCCTCATCAGGCTAGAGTCGCCATTCTTTCTTATTTTAATGCAGTTTCTTTACCAAAGCAATCTTTGTAAATCTCTTTTCTCTATTTCTGATGATTTACCTAATTTTTTAAAAAAGTTGTATAAATTTTATTCTATCACAAAATGCAATTGGTGTTTAAGTATTTTGACTGAGAGTGAACCTTTTTAGTTTTAAGAATCACACACACAAAAAGGGGAATTTTGTCTCCCTTTGTTTCCTAAAAACAGGAAAAATTAGGTCTCTCAGAAAAAAAGAGTGGTTGAACAACATTAGTTTGTGA
The DNA here is from genome assembly GCF_009762305.2 of Zalophus californianus. Taxonomy (NCBI): domain Eukaryota; kingdom Metazoa; phylum Chordata; class Mammalia; order Carnivora; family Otariidae; genus Zalophus; species Zalophus californianus. Next base: position 120,550,884 of record NC_045597.1, on the reverse strand, counting down.
TTTTTATGTCACTATTTTCCATATCAGAAAACAGTGTCCAATTTTTACCTCTGCTCAGCTATGGTAATCGAATACTTTCCTCTGGATTCATAGCAGAATCTAGACAGCAACAGCATATTAAATTATCAACTGTATGGTTTCTTTATGGATTACCCATTAGATGGCAATGTTATCATATATATCCATAGTTTTAAATGTACTTCTAGCAATACTAAGAAAAATAATGTAGCTGTTTTGTTTTCACAGTTCAAAAAATAAGATTTAGAATGGAATGCTACTGTACAGTTTAAGAGTAATTGTGTGTAAGAGAATGCTCCTGTGTTTGAAAGATGACATCTTATGACAGGTTTGCACCTCTTGTACAAAGACTTCCATATTTTTAAACTAAAATGAAAGTGGTGAATTCAACCTTGATCATTTTCCATAAAATCTGGCCAGCTCATGAAGAGATTTGTATAAAAGACATGGAAAAATCTATTTTATGGCTTATTTACTCCACTCAGGGGAGGTGAAAAAATTTTTAGTATAATTATTTTCAAAGCAACAATAAAACAGCAAAAACACAGTCCAGAACTGAGTGGTGGTAGAAAATATAATTTGACTGGAAATAGTGCTTGGCTACTGGAACTGGGAACTGGGGGACCTTTAGGAAAACACTTATTTCTCTGGCCTAAGAGAAATGTGGTCTGTTGACCAACACCTAGATCCAGCTGCATCAGCAACAGAAGCAACACCTGGAAACTTACTGGAACAGCAACTTCTCAAGCAAGACTCAGAATTTAGACTTTCTGTGGGTAGGGAGGATCCAGCAACCTGTGAGTTAATAAACTCTCCAGTTGCTTCTTATGCCCACTAAAGTTTGAGAAGCTGTGCCTTAGATTTCCCACTGGACATGAGGGGTTAGGTTATATTACTGACTAAAGTCACTTACAACAGTTAAGTTAAATGGCTTGTTAATTGTAAGTCATAATTAATAAGTGGTAATGAATAAATGAAATAAAATAAATTTAATTTTACCATCTAACTTACTGATTGAGTTATGTTTTAATACTTTGGAGGCATAAAAAGATAAACTAGTCTTTCAAAAGGTGTTCTAATATCAGATGTATATATTTTAATTGTTAGTCTAATTTGATTACCCTCATTAAGTATGTGTTTTTATTTCTTAATTAAACTTTTATCTTTTTTAGATAATGGTAGATTCACATGCAGTTGTAAAAAATAATACAGAGAGATTCCCATGTACATCCCATTTCCCCCAATGCTAACATCTCACAAAACTTCAGCACACTGTCACAACCAGGATGTTGGCATTGATAAAGACACAGGACATCTATGTCACCCAAGGATCACTCTTGTCACCCTCTAACAGCCACACCTGGTTCTCTCCTGTTTGCATGCTTCCTGTAACTCCTGGTAACCATTGTTTTCCATTTCTATAATTTTGTCAAAGACTGTTGTGCAGGGGCACCTGGGTGGCTCGGTCGGTTAAGCGTCTGCCTTCGGCTCAAGTCATAATCCCAGGGTCCTGGGATGGAGCCCCACATCGGGCTCCCTGCTCAGTGGGGAATCTGATTTTCCCTCTCCCACTGTGCTCTCTCCCTCTGTGGGTTCTCTCTCACTCTCTCTCAAATAAATAAATAAAATCTTAAAAAAAAAAAAGATGTGTAAGTGGAATCAACAGTTGCAATCTTTTAGAATTGGCTTTTCTCTTTCTTTTTTTTTCTCAATAATTCTCTGGAAATTCATCCAAGTTGTTGTGGTTATCAATAGTGTGTTCCTTTTTTTATTGCTAAGTAATATTACATGATAAGGAAATACCACAGTCTGTTTACCCATGGTTAAGTGTTTTCTTTTTCTTTTTTTTTTTTTTAGTTTCAGAGGTAGAATTTTGTGACTCATCAGTTGTGTATATACTCGGTGCTTATTACATTAAGTGTCCTCCTTAATGCCCATCACCCAATTACCCCTTCCCCTACCCAGATCCCCTCCAGCAACCTTTAGTTTGTTCCCTAGAGTTCAGTCTCTTATGGTTTGCCTCCCTCTCAGTTTTCATCTTATTTTACTTTTTCCTTCCCTTCCCCTATGTTCAACTGTTTTGTTTCTTAAATTCCAAATCTGAGTGAAATCATATGGTATTTGTTTTTCTCTGACTGACTTATTTTGCTTAGCATAATACATGGCAAGTGTTTCTAAATCATTCACCCATTGAAGGTTATCTGAATTGTTTTCAGTTTCTGGCTATTATAAATAAAGATGCTTAATGATCATGTACATGTTTTCATGTGAACGTGTCTTCATTTATTTGGGATAAATGGCCAGGAAACAATTCCTGGGTCATATAGTAATTGCATGTTTAGTTTCTTTTTAAGAAACTATCAAATTCTTTTCCAAAGTGGATATCCCCTTTCGCATTCCCACCAGCAACATGTGAGGGGTCAAGTTTCTCTGCATTTCTGCCAGCTTTCTTGGTCTTGTCACTATTTTTTTCTTTTTTTAATTTGAGCCACTCTCATAATTTGTGGTGATATCTTGTGGTTTTAGCCAGCATTGTCCTAATGACTGATGATGCTGCTCACTTTTTTATGAGTTGATTTGTCCACTGTATGTATCTTCTTTAGTTTAATGTGTCTACACACCTTTGCCCATGTTCTAATTGGATCATCTGTTTTTTACTATTAAGTTTTGAGAATTCGCTATGTGTATTCTACACACCTGTTCTATGTTGAATACAGAGTTGGTAAATTTTTTTCTTATTCTGTAGCTTATCTTTTCATTCTCTTAACAGGGTCTTTCATGGAGCAAAATTTTCCATTTTGATGGAGCCCAATTTACCAATTCTTCCTCTTATGAGTCATGCTTTTAGTGGCAGGTCTAACTACTCTTTTTTCTACTCCCAAATCTTGAAGACCTTCTCTGTGTTTTTCTAAAACTTTTGTAGTTTTGTGATTGATTTATATTTAAGTCCACTATACATTTTTAATTAATTTTGGTATAAGTTGTGAGACTTGGGTCAAAGTTATTTTTTTCCCCTATGAATGTCAATTGCTCCAGTACCCTATGTTGAAAGGCTATCCTCTACTGAATTGCTTTTGATCACATATTTCTTACAAAAAACATTTAAAGAGGGGGGGGATTATAAGCTCTCTAGTATAGAAAGGAGAGAAAGAAAAGGCATAGTGTTATGCAATCCTATGCAACATTTAAGGAACTATAAGGAATTCTGGTGAAGCTTGGTACTCATCTGCCCCTTTAGTCCAGAGTAGAAAGCCTTTAACTGGGAGTATGACAGGCAGCCCATTGAGGTGTGAAATGAAAGTGTTCGAACTTTTATTATTTTTAAAAAATATTTGTAGGTATAAAAGATTCTCATATAAAAATAGTATAAAGAATAATGATTTAATTAATATCAAGTTAAGAAATAAAATAATGTCATAATTTTCAAGCCCCCTGTGTTCCTTGCCTGGTCCATACCCCTTTTTCCCCCCTGTTAGATTAAAAACTACTATCATGAGTTTAGTGTTCATAATTTTCTTGTTTTTATCATAATTTTACATGTTCTTGTTCCTAATCTATAGTTACATTTTATGTTTGTGAAGAAATTATGCTGTCTGTATACTCCTGTGACTTGTATTTCTCAATAACTAAGTTTTTAAGATATGTTCATGTTTTGCGTAGCTGTAATGTATTCATTTTCAATGTTGTATCATACTCTAGCTTATGAATATAGGAAGGACATAATCCATTCATCTTTTGGTGGATAATAATGTTCTTCCTAGGTGTCTGTCAATGTATTGGTTATTATATTCTTGAAGTAGGCCCCTGGAGCTTATTAACAGCATGAACATCTTTAGGGCAAATTCCCAGGATTAGAATTTATAAGTGTTTTGCTATCTTCAAATGTATTAGATAATGCCAATTTTTTATTTTAGGTTTGTTACACCATATTATATTGTCACAAGTAGTTTACTAGCCTCTGGCTGTTCTACATCTTTTCTAATACTTGACATTTTCAGATGTTAAAATTCTTGCCTGTCTAGTGTATGGGTGATATATTATTGTGATTTTATTTTGCAATCCTCTGACTTACAGTGAGATTAGGCAAGTTTTCTTGTATTTATCAGTTGCTCCTCCACATGTAATAGGCAAGACTTTTGCCAATTTTTCTATTGGGTTGCTTAAATTTTTCTTGTTGGTATATACAGAAGTTCTTTTTTTATAATATATAATAGATGTTATGTGCTCTAATAATACACACACACACACACACACACACACACTCGCATATACAAACAATTGTTTCAGCAGTAGTTACTAAAGAGCCTGTCCATGTATAGTGAGCTGCAATATCAGTTCTATTCTAATCAAGTTTCTATTTGTGTCTTTCCAAGCATCTATTACTGATCTCTATTCTGCATCCATAAATCTATTTTTCTTACCTTGGACCAAAATTATACTATGCTTATCATTTATTTTTTAATGATACTTAATATCTGGTGAGGCAAGTTCACTCATATTGTTTCTTTCCTTCAGGAGTGTTTCAGCTCTTCTTGGTTCTTTACTTTTCAATGTAAATATGAAGATTCAGTTTATCAATTTCTAAAAAAAACAACTGTTTTTTAATTGTATGGAATCTATGTACCAATTAGGAAAGAACTATGATATTTAAATATTTGGTTTTCCAATCAATGAATATAGTGTATTAATTTGAATCTTCTTTAGTTGGATCTTCTTGAAATTCTTCAATAAAATCTTATAAAATTTTCAAAAATATCTCAAACATCATCTGTTAAGATTTCTTTGATTTCTTCCTAGAAATTTTATATTTTTAATGATACTATTAATAGCTTAAATTTCTAAAAATTGTATTTGTTTCCTGGTGTTTAGAAAAATACTTTTTTAAATCAAACTTTTCATTGAGCTAGAATACTCTTACATTAAAGTGCACAGATAAGTGTGTAGCAGTTCAATGAAATTTTAGCAGTTGAAATCTATACATTGATTTGTTAAATCTAGTAGTACACTTGCCAAATTACTTTTTGAATTCTAGTTATTTATATCTTTTTTTTTTTTTTTTTACTTTTCTACATTAAAAAAATACTATCTGGTAGTAATGACAATTTTATTTCTTTTTCTAAGTCTTTAGATTTCTGAGCCTTTCTAAGCCTCAGATTTTCTCTTCAGTATTAATCAATCTCATTTATCTAGGTTTACCTATTTCTTTCACATTTTTAGAGTTCTGTGCATAATGATCTTTAAGCTTGTTTACGTGTGGGCTCTGTAGTTACAGCAGCATTTCTAACCCTATTACAGCTTTTGGATGTGTGTGTTTTTCCTCTGTTTTGATTAAAATTGCCTAACGATGATCACTTTTGTTCATTTTTTCCAGGGTTCTTGATATTGACTTTTTGAGGCGTTCTACTTTTAGTTTTAATATATTTTTCTTTTTTATTTATTTTATTCTTATTTAAGTTCTTAAATTTTCTTCCTAACATTAATTTCAGCCTTTTTGTGTATTTTAAACATTTATAGAGATAAAATTCTAAGAACTGCTTTATCTGTATCCTACACAATTATATATTGAGTTTTAAAATAGTTGGTTCAGATCAGTAGTGTAGATCAAAATGTTCTTTAATTTCTATTGTAATTTTTCTTTAATCATAAGTCATTTCAAAGTGCATCTCTTACTTAAAATATGTATTTTTACTTTTTATAATAATTTTTATCTTAATTGAATTATTGTTATCAGAGAATATGCTGTGTATGTCAACAAGTTGACATTTGTTTTATGTCCTAGCATGTGGTTAATATGTGTACTCTGCAGTTGTCAAGTGCAATGCCTATTAAGTTAAAGTATTGAGTCACATCCTTATCAATTTTCTTTAAATTAAAAAAATTGTCTCTTTTTATAAATAATAAATGAGTGCTAAATCTCTCACTGTGAGAGATGGTGGATATGTCTATTGTTCATAGTTCTTTTATGTTTGTTTTACATAGGTAAAACATATTTACTCTAAAATACTTAGAATTAGCATATACAGTTGGGGAATTAATCCTTTTATCATTGTACAGAGACCTTTACCTCTACCAATATTTTTCCCCTAAAGTCTATTTTGTCCAATATGAATATGCTTTCTTACTGCTAGCACTTTCCAGATATACCTGATTCAGCTTTTTTGACTTCAAAGTAAGGACACTTATGTTCAACCTCTATTTCTAATTAATTGGATATAACTGTATTTAACTTTTATAAACTTTAGTAATATATTAGTCTTTTAAACGGAACATTTAGTTCATTTACATTTATTGTAATTACTGATATATTTACATTTATTTTTTACCATTTTAATTTCCCTTTGTCCTTTAAAAATATATTAAATTTATGAATTGTTTATATATTCACACCCCAAATTAAAACAAATTAAAAACTATAAATTAAGATGTATTACTGCTACCTTTATATATATGTATCACCCTGTGTCTCCCCTCTTTACATATGTAATGCCTTCTAATTATTTATCATTCCAGTGTTAATAAAAGCCAATAGGAAAATACATTACCATTTGCTCCCTTTCTGAGGTAAAAGGTAGAATTCTCTGTAAATTTTTCAGACACTGTTTATGTCCTGTAGGTTTTCCATATAAGTATAGAAATACCTCTATGTTCTTTTTTAAGCAGCTTCATTTTGTCCCATTACACAATTGCACCATAGTTTAGCCTTTTTTTTTTTCTTTTCTCTTCTCTCTTGCCTTCTTTTTATTGAAAGGCCATTAAAAAGGTAGCTAGAGAAAAATTTTACATGCCAAATAGTAGTTTCAATGCTTAGCTTGCCTATCATTCCTGCTAGCTCATCCATGAGTTTAGGAGTTCCACCCGCTCCATAATTTGTCAAGCTTTTTTAGCTGGGAAGGTTTATGAAGGTACCTCTTCTGTCTTATTTCCAGGAACAATGTATTTTTTATTTGCTTTTTATTTTAACATTTAAAATCTAAATAAAATTTTAATATGTTAATATTCGATATGATCCTAAGCCCTAGGGCATTTAATTATTTTGTCAGATGACTGTATTCCAAGTAAAATACAAGAATTCTTTAATACATATGTGTGTGTAAGATTTGTGTTATTTTGGGGATGAGGAGTAATAGAATATATAAAATATTGCAGTGTTATTTCAAAATGATTTCTAACAATTAACTTGTGATTTTAAATAATTTCAGGGGCACCTGGGTGGCTCAGTCAGTTAAGCGTCTGCCTTCGGTTAAGGTCATGATCTCAGGGTCCTGGGATCGAGCCCCACGTTGGGCTCCCTGCTCAGTGGGAAGTCTGCTTCTCCCTCTCCCTCTGCCTGCCGCTCCCCCTGCTTGTGCTCTGTCTCTCTCCTTCTATCTCTCTTGTCAAATGGATAAATAAAATCTTTAAATATATATATATATAAATGAATAATTTCAAAAATGCAAGAAAAATAAATGCCAGAGCTGATTCCTTCTCCTCATATTAGCTTCCTATTTGTCAAATTACAAAATGAAACCAGTATTAAATCTATTAAGCAATCCCCCAGTTATCGAGAATATTAAGTTATTAAATAAATGTGTATTAAAATATAATATTTGACAGACACTTGCTAGAACACAGAAATTCAGTGATAGACAAATCCACAAAATAAATATGATTTCTTTTCTTGTGTATTTTGTTACATATTCTCACTCTAATATTCTTAAATTCCAAGGGGAGTTCACATCTAACAAGCATAAACAATCAGAACTCCTTTTGGTGCTCCAGTTCAGTAACTACATGAAGTCTGCCAGTGAATCTATGTGAACGTAATGCCTGGTCCCTTCCCTTCCTTTCAGAGCATTTATTAGAATGCTTATGTCTATGCCAAAGGCAATCACCCCTAATGCTTCTTTTTTTCTATTTATAAACTTCTCATTTTTAAATGATTTTTTTCTTAATTATGGTACTATAGTGATTGTATTGTCAGTTTTCAATATTGGCACCAAGTATATAGTCATTTACAAGAAAAAAAAACAGATAATTGCACAATGACAAGTCTGGATAGCCCTGAGAGAATTTAATACAAAAAAAAAAAAAAAAAAAGGAAAAACAAAGCAAAATAACAAAGTGAAAGTGGTGGAGATTGCCTAGAAGCAAATGTTTGAAGATATAATTTGGATAGATTTCTACTAAACCAACTGGTTCACTTCGATTTCTTACTTAATGAAGCTTTTCAATTCTAGAGCTTTTCTGTTTCTTCATATAAATGCCCGATGGGGTAATACTTATACTGGTAATGTTTGGAGTTTCTCAAACAGATGTTTTTTCTTGCCTGCTAATGAATATGAGAAAACATCTCTAAAATTCGGCATGTGAGGGGCACTTGGGTGGCTCAGTCATTAAGCGTCTGTCTTCAGCTCAGGTCATGATCCCAGGGTCCTGGGATCGAGCCCCGCATAGGGCTCCCTGCTCCGCCGGAAGGCTGCTTCTCCCTCTCCCACTCCCCCTGCTTGGGTTCCCTCTCTCTGTGTGTCTCTCTCTCTGTCAAATAAATAAATAAAATCTTTAAAATAATAAAAAAATTCGGCATGTGATTTAGTATGCATCTAGGATCTATGTATTGGCCATACTTACCAAATCAGAGCTAATGGGGAAAAAAAAAAATTAAGCAGTTATCAGCAAATGCCCTGTGGTTGAATCCTCTAAGGAGGGATTATTCCTTTTAGGTAGAGTCTGGTCCATCTTGAGGTTTGAAGAATAAGACTACTTTCTTCTGATGAAAGAGTTTATGAAGTCACATTCTGAAGCTGCTTCTGGTCTATCTCTTTGAAAGGAAATAACTTCCTTTTCCTTAGTTCAAGAAGGGGTCTAGCAATCTTGAATTGTGAACTCTGGGACTCAGAGAATTATGAAGACTGTTTCTGCCTACAGCTGTGGCAGATGATACTCAGAGTGTGCAAGCCCTTCTGCTTTTCCTATGAATTCATAATGTGGAGGTCACATTATACTCCTCACAGTTGTAAGGAGAGAGCCCATCCCCCCTGTTCTGGGTTCACTCGTACTGTTGCAGTTTTCCCCTTTCAGGATGGCATCACTGATAACTTCTATTTCTGAAGGGCTGACACTGATAACCCAGAGCTGAATTCTTCACTGGAAGAAAGATTCAGGCCAAAGGCTATGCCCATTCTCAGGGGCAGACCACCCCAAATGAGGGGTGGGTGGGGTTAGATTGCAAAGTTTAACCCTTCCTTTCCCCAGTCCTGCTTTCCTCGGTCCCTTAGAAGTATTCCAACTCCACTCCTCAGTCCCCTCTCTCCAAGTTGCATACCTGAATACACCACATATGTCCAAAACTCCATTTTATAGTCTGTTTTCTGAGAAACAACAGATGGCAGAACCAAAGTGTGATGTTTGTATTTCTGTTTTCCAGAGTCCTGTATGATGCAGATAATACAGCTGTATCCTGAAGACCCTCTCAGGTATGAATACATTAGTACTTGGTGAGGATATTTGGCAGATACTTTTCCTATATTGCGATTTCAGCAGTTCCCTTTGCTAATCTACCTTCTCATTCTTTTCTTCATAAAAACTGATACTCAAAACACCTGTCTATCATTTAAGGTAGGTCTGGAACCTGATTAAGATTCAAAATTGGGCCATGCTGTATTTTCCTTCCTTTTTTTAAAAAAGGCTTTTGTTGTTGTTGTTGAATAATAATTGGCATAAAATATTGTGTTAGTTTCAGGTGTGCAAAATAGTGATTCAATATTTATATACATTATGGAATAGTCATCACAATAAGTCTAGTTACCATCTGTCTGCTGTATTTTTCAAAAACCATATAGCACAGTGTCTAAGAGAGCAGGCTCTGGAGACATTCTGAGTCTGAGTCTCTTTCTACAACCTTTCTACTAGCTGTGCAGCCTTGATCAAATTATACTCTGTTCCTCAGTTTCTTCATCTATATATGAGAGCTAACGATATTGCGCACCTCATAGGGTTGAATGATAAACCATGTAAAGGTCTGAGAAAGTGTTTGGCACTCACTCAGCAAATGTCACCTATCACTACCCATGATGTAAATTCGACACTGAACATTATATATATAACCCCCCACTGGACCTTGTGAGTTCAAATTGGATAGTGATAAAGAAAACATTAGACCTAGAGATGTGAATGGAACCACTTTGATACCATTGTTGAAGCAATATATTTGAATATTATGACTCTAGGTAACATGAGTGGATTGCACAACTTTTCTGAGTTGACTCTAGCAGGCTAGCTGAATAAGAGTGACACTGTCCGTGTGACCATGTCTAGGGATGTTCTTCAGCAGTCATTAAAGACGCAGTGCTTATGGTCACTGTTTTTTGAAGACTCACAGTAATTCTGAAACAAAAAAAAGTGTTTGACCTAAAAGAAAAAAAAATTAATGTTGGGAAATGAACTAATGTATAGACATAATATCAGGTGGTTGTTATTAATTTTTAAGTTAATGTTATAGGAACTTTATTAGAAGCAATTACATTTGAAAATAATTTGTAAATGGATTTCTCATTTTGCAAGAATTTCCAAGTACATACCAAATGTTGAAAAATAATGATCAATTATCAAATAAATGAATTATTCAGATCATTAAATAATTTAAAAGGCATCATTCTTAAAACATTTTCAAAATTATCGTAGAAAAAATTGCATTTAATGTGGGATGTATACTCATTTTAATATGGTTTTACGATGTGGAATAGCATTTCCAAATAACAGGGCCTAAAGACAATGAAAGATTAAAATGTCCCTGATCCTATTCTAAAATTACTTTGGGCTTATATTCATTTTCATACATAAAATCTTCAATAAGTAAAATATCTTATCTTTTTTCTTTAAGAATTGCAGGTCGGGGCTCCTGGGTGGCTAAGTCGTTGAGCATCCCACTCTTGGTTTCAGCTCAGGACATGATCTCAGGGTCTTGAGATTGTGCTCTGTGTCAGGATCCTTGCTCAGCAGGGAGTCTGCTTGAGATTCTTTCTCCCTCTCCCTCTGCTCCTCCCCCTGCTCTCTTTCTCTCTCTCTCTCTCTCTCTCTCTCTCTCTAAAATAAATAGGGGTGCCTGGGTGGCTCAGTCAGTGAAATGTCTGCCTTCATCTCAGGGCATGATCTCTGGGTCCTGGGATGAAGCCCTGAGTCCAGCTTCTTGCTCAGCAGGGAGTCTGCTTATCTCTCTCCCTTGCCCCTCCCCATCGCTCGTTCTCCCTCTCTCAAATAAATAAAATCTAAATAAATAATTAATTAATTAATTTAAAAAAAAAAGAATTGCAGGGGCACCTGGGTGGCTCAGTTGTTAAGCGTCAGATGCCTTCTGCTCAGGTCATGATCCCAGGGTTCTGGGATCCAGCTCCACATCGGGCTCCCTGCCCGGGGGGGAAGCCTGTTTCTCCCTTACCCACTCCCCCTGCTTGTGTTCCCTCTCTCTCTGTGTCTCTCCCTGTCAAATAAATAAATAAAATCTTAAAAAAAAAAAGAATTGCAGGTCAGTACATCATTTATTATAATAACATGAAAATTACTAAAGCCTACTCCTCAAAAGAAACATAGTCATATGTGTGTTGTACTGTGGATGAAATAAAATTTGGAAATATCTACAAACTTGATTTTTTTCAGTCTTTATCAACATTTTTGGAAAACTGACCTCACAATATCCTGAGTAGAGAAGAGCTAGTAGAAGATGGTTCCCCATTTAAGGGAAAGCTTTTATTTTTAGTTATTTATTTTTTTAGGCCTTAGATCTTAGAAGTCACAAATTAAAAGGAATAATATCTCATGAAGCACCCTCCTAATACGTGGAGAAATACTATTCAGGATTACTGATAGTAAATCAGTAAATTAATTAGAGAACAAGAAAAAAACTCATGTCTCTCAATCCCCAGTCCAGTTCAGGTACCCATCCACTAAATTGTGTCAATGTAAAACTTTAAAGGTGAAGTACCAGTGTACAAGGTCTACCACACTGGGCACTTAAAAGTGTGAAAATGATTAATCAGGAATTTGTAACTTCTTGTCTTCTTGAAACATCAGAGGATTTATAGTTTTATTACCAGATGATTCATATAAATCCCGTGTGTATGGAATATTCCTTGTTACTATCTTTTAACTGTGAGAGAATATGGAGGTTTCACTATTCAAACCAGTTGCTGTGGGCTGAATTGTGTTCCTCCATCTCCCCAAAGAGATATTTTGAAGTTCTAACTCCCAGCACCTCAGAATGTAACATTATTCGGAGGTAGAGTCATTGCAGATGTAATTAATTGAGATGAGGCCACAGTGGATGAAGGTGAGTCCCTAACATATGACTGGTGTCCTTATAAGAAAATAGCCTTGTGAAGACAAAAGCTCACAGAGAGAAAGGCATGTGATGGCAAAAGCAGAGACTGAAGTCAGGAGGCTTCAGGCCAAGGAACACCAAAGATTGCGAGCAAACCACCAGAACCTAGATTTCAGACTTTTGGGCTGCAGAACGGGAAAGCAATACATTTCTGTTATTTTAAGCCATCCAATTTGTGTCCCCTTTGTTATGGCAGCCTCGGGAAACTAATACAACAGCATACTAAATATTTACTGCTCTCTTTCCACTTAAATAAAGATCATCCTTTAGATGATTTGAGATGGAGTTAGATATCTTTTAGAGTCAAAATTTACCAGAGAGTAAAATTGCAAAGCGTCTTTAAGAATCGAGTCCAGGGGCACCTGGGTGGCTCAGTCAAATGAGCATCTGACTCTTGATTTTGGCTCAGCTCATGATCTCAGCATCATGAAATCTAACCCCACATCAGGTTCCATGTTCAACGTGGAATCTACTTGTCCCTCTCCCTCTGCTCCTCTCCCTGCTCGCTCTTTCTCTCTCCCAAGTAAATAAATAAAGTATTTTTAAAAATTGAGTCCAAATGTATCATATTATTATCAAGTTAACTATATTTAAATGTGGTAAGTGGTGTCTAAAGCACTAAATTATGAATATTGAAAGATATATCACTGCTTCAATGATAATCCGGTAAAATTAAGTTTATTCTCAAATGAATCTGTTTTTCCCAGGGTTATACAAGCATGCATTTAGGTTTGCAGCAGGTCAAGACAGTGACTTGGATGCCTAGGGCAAGTGAAAGTCAATGTCTCCTTCCCCCTCCATACCAGGTAGTACCAGGTCTGTAACTGACACTGGAGAAACACTGTTGCCCAGTTGAATACTTTGTCTTTAAATAGAAGGCTCTTAACAAAGCAACAGAGAGCCAACTACCAATTAAAGTAGCTACAGGCCAACATTCAATTATAGTTCAAAAGAACATCTCACCTTCATTTGCTTTTACCCATGTACTTCTTGTGTCCATCCCGCTGTCCCCATATCATTCAAAGATTCAATCAACATAAACTTCTGAGGAACCTGCTATGTGTCAGGCCCTTGATCTATGGTGGTGAGTAAGATAGATTAATAAAGTCCTGCATAGATTGCTTACTACATTGTGACTCTAGATATTGTCACCAAGGGCCTTGGTTTGTACATTAGATGTGAAAATGAAATCAAGTTTTCCCACATAGACGCTTAACATCTCTTCATGATTCAGTGTTTTCTCAGCCTTGAGTTTCCCACGCCCCTGTCTTCAGTTGAAAATTCTTTGGGGCCAACTAGACTCAGAGAACTTTGTTCTCTCTATCTGGTATATATTTAAACTTACTTACCTCAAACACCCCTAGAAAGGGAAGAGAGTATATCATAGTTGGCTCAATGGTTTACCGAAGTAGCAGAGCTGACATAGGTTCAACACTTACACACTTAGAGTTACTTGTACATAGCTCAAGCTCAATAAATATATGCCGATTATATTCTCTGGTGAATACTGCCTTATTGTTTAATCTGTTTATTTTTATCCTGGAATATTGATTAGCCTAAATTTTTATCTTATACTTATTGATGATCCATATAATCTTTTTGGCATACTGGATTTGTGCAATCCCCTGCACAAAGCGTTGGAAATGGTTCCGGTCAACTCACTCACTTGAACTTGAATTCAGTAGAATTTAAGATATATTTACATTGTAAAAATATATTGTGCTGATTTTACAAAAAGAATCACCTATGTTTAACTATAAACAGTAAGCCATTAACCTACACACACACAAAAAAAGAATCCAGAATAATTCTGACTTTATCGGAGGGCATCATAGAAAGTCTCCGCTAATGTTCTTTCTCCAGCTTATATTTCTGAGGATTTGTCATTTTTCCTGACTCTTGCAGCTTCTTAAATTACTGCCTACTTCATGGCTCCCGATAGTTTTCTTCTTTGCTCAGGATTACTCTTGAACTCTAATTTGCAACCACTACACACAGACCAATTTCACTGTTAACTCTGGTAGTCAGCATATCTTACCACCAGCATATCCCAAATCATATCCATTTGCCATTAACCTTATTTTTATTTAACTTCACTGAAAAAATTAATATATGTAAAAATAAATATATATTAAATTATGTATAATTTAATATATATTGTGTATAATTTAAAATTATGTATAATTTAAGATATATTTATTATTTTATGTATATAAGTATATATTTATGTGTAAATATGTAAATTATATATATATTTTTTTCTACTGCAATCAGCCACTCTGACTTATAACATTCTGCCATAGATAGACCACCCCAAACATGAATATCACTGCTGTTTCTCAGCACATGCAACTTCACTCTGTGCAACTTTCTATTTTCTCTAATATACTTGAAATGTATACAATTTACTACCATGTTTGTGTTATTTTCCTCTTCTCAAACTATAGTCCATTTTCTTTATACCTGAAGTAGAGAATAGATAATTAAATTCCTGGAAAACAACTTGAAATTATTTTTCCTTGCTGATATTGTTAATCCATAGTCTATAAATCAATTACATTCAGATTTATTTGTTTTCTTATTTATTTAATGTACCCTGCCTTGTTCCAAAGAGGATTTAAATTAGTTTTAGAGTTGAGATAGTTATTTTTCTATCTTGTCTGGCATTCTAATCTTTGGAGACACTGTTATTTTCCTAAAATAGTTTAATCTGTGTTCCAAAGAACTGACTCAAACCAATCCTCATGCAACGCAATCTATTATATGGATTATGGGCATGATTTTAAATGTGCTTAGATAGCCTCTTCTTATTTCACATATTAATAACACGCCAAACAAAAGTCAGTAAAATGACAGCAAACCGCTTCAAAATACACTTTTGTATTTCCCACAGAGACCAATTAGCAAATACCAATACATTCCACAAATTTATGTTGAAACATTGAAAGATGGGTTATCACACAGAATTACAATTAATTCCCCCTAGATTTAATTATAGGATATAACAAAATATAAAGCAATGTGTGTAGAAGACAGGAAAATCTCTTCGGATTTTTTTACAAGATAGCCATACATTTCTCCTCTTCATATTTTACCTGGAAATCTTTCATTAATTTAGACTGACAAAGTGGATTTACATGGTGCCTCACTGACCATCACATTCAATAGTCTTATATGACAGAACTCTGCCTGAAAAAAAACAAAAACAAAACAAAAATAAAAAAAAAAGAATTGACAGAATTACTGTAGAACCACAAACCAATGGTAGATTTTTATACTCAATTGTGAATCTCTAGGTCAGCCACTAACACTTTCATTTCTGATGTGCTTTTATTGTCACTTACTCTCAAAAGGCTTTTTTTTTAAATTCAGTATTGGTAAATATTAGTACCAAGCCTGAAGATCTTTAAAATATCAGGATGATTTGGTCTCTGTGAACTTAAAGCACATCAGTGAAGAATAGGAGGTCGTTACGCATAACCCTTTGCCTCAATAGCTATTCTTTTTATCCTCATGTAAAATCAAGTTTCCTTGAAAGAGCACATTATGAACAATCCTACTTAGATATGATTTTTTTACCTACCAAGTGCAGAACAGTCAAGGTGAGCGAACATATATAAAATAAATTATGGGGCGCTGGGTGGCTCAGTCGTTGGGCGGCTGCCTTCAGCTCGGGTCGTGTTCCCAGGGTCCTGGGATCAAGTCCCACATCGGGCTTCCTGCTCAGCAGGAGGCCTGCTTCTCCCTCTCCCACTCCCCCTGCTTGTGTTCCCTCTCTCGCTGTGCCTCTCTCTGTCAAATAAATAAATAAATAATCTTAAAAAAAATAAATAAATAAAATAAAATAAATTATAACAAGAATGCTTTTGTGCTTAAGATCCCAATTCTTTATTTTCTTCCTCACTTTGTTCTTTTTCTTCCTCGCTTTTAAGAGACACATTATTTTAAGTTGAAAGAGCAATCACTTATTCTCATGCTCATGGGTGTGAGGGTTGACTGCAAATCAGCTGGGTTGGATTAGACTCAAGGCTCCAGAATCAGGGCTGCAGCCTCCAGGTTGCACATACAGATTCAGGTTAGTTCCATATTTATCTCATCTTCCTAAAACCAGCCTCTGCAGGGATGGCGGTCTGTTCTATGCGCCCCATTTTGAGGCCCCATCTGGAGCACATTTCTCTCATGACAGACCATCAAAGCGTAAGATCCAAGCCAAGTCTTTGCTTGTAGTAACATCATTATATTCCATTAGTCACAGTAAGTTACAGAGCCAAGCCCAACATTAATGCAGGTAAGAATTATGCTTTATTCACAGTCACAGGGAAAGAATGTTGAGCATTTTCTGAAAAATAATCCAAATGATCATTTGTGTACTTGTATTTTGTGTTCTCCACCTTTCCTGTTTCCCTTATATTCTAAATTAAGGTTATGTTTTAGGACTTTTATTCCATTAGTTTTATTATTCAAAGAAATTGATTTTTATTGTATTGTATGATTTTAATAAATTAGCTATTTTATGATTATAAATAATGTGGTAACTATTCAATGTTATGAATCTAAAATGAACACAATAAGCTGTTCTTAAAGCTTTCTTGCTCACCTATTTCCTTTCAATCATGAATGGATCTGTTATATTAATTTCAAAAATCACTTTTATGCAAAATAATTTAGAGTTTCATGAAAATATGCTTTGAACCAAGATAGCTTTGAAGATTTTTTTGTGTCCTCACCAATATTTATTTTAAAACTTTCCTACTCACAATTAATCTTGGATGGTTACTTTGAGCATCTATGCTATATAAATGTTTTCCTTTTCTTCTTACACTCTCTATATATTTTTCAAGGAGTAATAGATGAATATGATTTCTAAGGACACAATCTGGTGATATAGTTCATATCCATAAAAGATATGTCCATAAAAGAACAATTATATTAATTTATTTTTATCTATTTTTAACATCAAATGATACTCAAAAATGTAAATAAAAGGGACATGCATAAATCCTGTCCAAATCTTCTACCAAGGATGGAACTCCCTATTAAGCAATTAAGAATTTATAGTTCTTTTTTTAATTTATAGTTCTATACTAATTATTATTTTGCTTATTTTTAATGAGAGATGATATATTTTAGAGAGGGAGTTTCCAAGTGGCTTTTTGCTCCTGGAAAACTTGATTTATAATTTGTCACTTTTATGGAGATTGTCTAGCTCATTGTTTTCTATTCGAAATATTAGAGGAACTATGAATCCTTTGGGTTTTTCTACGTGCTGTTTTATATTGGTTTTAGTATTATAGATGAATCGTATCCTGGGACATGGAAGGCTAGGGAAATTGTGTTATGCAGCATGCATTCTGGGAGTCTTTAAATAGGATTATACTTTTAAAGCTTCTGCCTTTAATTTTAAAAATGTCTAGAAAATTTGTTTCTCTCTTGTGTGGTGCCTTGTCTTAATTGATTGTAAATAGCTATCAAATATCTGGATGGCTAATAAAGAGAAACATGTAAAGGTCATCGACAATATTTATTTCAGCCACATTCTTTAGTATAGAGTAAGGAGCAAATAAGATGTTCAGAAATGTGGTCAATTTGTTATATCCTATCAAAGCAGGTGTTTGCTAAGCCTCCTGGGAGGAAGATTTTTGATCTATCATTTTGGAATTTTAACATGTCTTGCCATATGGTTCTAATATCTTATGTAGGGTCCTAGAATGAGCCTATGGAGAAGAGAATAGATAGGGAGATGATTTCTGCTTCTAATATAGACAAAACTGTGTATTAGGATGTAGTCACACAGCAAGATATGGCTCCTGAATTTGGGCAAAATAGATGATATTGATGGTTATTGGGAATACAGTAATCTTATGTCCAAATAAAATGGATTTGGTGATAGAATATGTGAGCTATAAAGAACAAAATATTTCATAAGTCCATTTGACCCAGTGCATGTTAAATAAAATGAAGACCAAAAAGGCACCCACATGCTAATACTGACATATGCTATTACTATTCCTGGAATTCCTAATTTATGTAAATCTGGGCACTCCTACTGTCCTCTTACAATTCTGTTCAAGAATCTCTACTTTCATGATACTTCCCTGATGATTACAGCTTCCTGAGAGCATTAGTTTAAATTCTGTGTTATTGGGGCTCCTGGGTGGCTCAGTTGGATAAGCGACTGACTCTTGATTTTGGTTCAGGTCATGATCTCAGGGTCATGAGACTGAGCTCCACACTGGACTCTGCACTGAGCGTGGAGCCTGCTTAAGATTCTTTCACTCCCTCACCTGCTGCCCTCCCCGTCCCGCTCCCACTCACACACACACCTCAAAACAACCACAAACAAAAAAATCAACATATTAAAATAAATTCTGTGTTATTTCTGACACATACATACTTTTACTGCCGTGAAGATCACATTACAATGTACTTATTTTTGCATAAATTTAGCTCAGATAACTGTGCCTTATTCTCTTTTTCTATTCCCCTACCCCTAAGACTAGACAAATGATAGTTACTAAATACATACCTGTTGAATGCAAATGATATAATACAAGAAATATGAAACCTGAAATATTTTTATTTTCAATCATGGGATTGCTGATTTTTTCCATCATATCCAGAATTTATTATTTCCCTCTACCATAAATATGAGCCAGTAAATATTAAAGTGGAAAGGTAGGAAGAAATGCCATTCTAGAGAAAAACGATTTTAAAGAAATTAGATGTGTATATCTTGACTGCCTATAAAGGGGGTAGGATTCCTTGTGGGTTATCATAATTGTAATCATCAGGAGCCTAAGTGAGAGAAATGGACACATGGGACAATTTGTTATAGCTACACTAGAGGAAAAGCCAAGCCAAGTGAAAAAGTGCCCTTGAGTAGCAGCACACAGGTGAGGAAAACTGAGTGTGAACAAGGAGATGAAGCACATGTTTCCAAGAGGACATGAGAAAATATGAAGATTTAACCAGAAAGTGGAAGCTCAGCAATGCAGCACAAAGTTGCTTATATAGGCACAATTTTCTAAAGGATGCTTTTGCAACACCTGATTTTTGGAGGGTAGGCAAGAATAGGAATTTTCCTTGTGAATGATAAACCTTCATTTTACAACTTCTGGGTTTTTTTCTCATAAGTACAAACATAATTCATAGGTTTTAGTGTACAAAATGCTAACTAAAGTATATATTCGATACTCTTTAATGTAAAACACACCCATTTTCTTTTTCATATTTTCCCAAATCCCAGTATTGATGACAGAGGTGACTTGAAGGGAAAAAAACAATAAAGTACTGTGTTGTCAATTCCCCCAGTTCAGTGTGAATATATAGTTTTGAGTTGCTTGCATTCATTTTCTTTCTTATTTCTAATTAGACTTGTTAAAAGATTTTAGCTTTACATTTAAGTGTATGAAAAAATACAAAACTCATGAATGAATTCATTGTACTGGAGTCAATAATGTGTATCTCTCATAATTTGTTAAATTATTCAAAAAGTACTCAATATACTCAAAGATACAATGCAAAGAACTAAGGATGGATATGAAAATATATGTCATAATCTCAGCTATCCTGGAACTTTATCTGTAAGCACGTTGAGACATGTTCATAACTAAGCATAAAAGGTAGTGTGGATGAGAGTTTCACTGGTATGTGCCTTATAATTTTAGGGGATCAAAAGATCACTTCAGATCGTGGACATCCAAGGGTGGTATTTACCTGGTACCTGAAGGATCTTAGAACATTGCTAGATGAACACAGGTGGAAAGTTAAAACAGATTTTCTAGGGGAGGAAATGACACTAGAAAGGGAAGTCAGAATTGGAGAGTGCAGAGCTTAGATTACATGACAGCAGGTGGAGGATTTTGTGGTAGATCCAGGAATTAAGCAATATACATCTGAACAGGTTAGAAATGGAAGAGAAAGTTATTAAGAGAAATGGATAGGAAAAATAAAAGATGCTGAGGACTATTTCCACAGAGAGTATGAAAAAAAGGTAAAACTAAATGACTCCAAGAATGTGAGACTGAATGGGTAGAAAACCAAACTAAGGAGTCAGAGTTTTGCTATTTTAGGGTAGAAATAACCATTTGATTTTAACCAATTAAATTTTATGATAAAGACAAGATTTTGTGTGAAAATGTTCAGAAGAAAAACATATCAAAGGAAAATAACCCACAGACAGAACTGGTTGCATGACAGATTTGTTCCCAGCAAATTTTATAACTAATTAGTGAGCATATATAAGAAAGTGAGCATTTATTGTCACAAGTAATGGAAAATTCCAGGCCCTCAAGACATTTAAATTGTTTCCATAGGGGTGCCTGGGTGGAACAGTTGGTTAAGTGTTAGACTCTTGGTTTCAGCTCAGGTCGTGATTTCAGGGTCCTGAGATCAAGCCTCATACTTGATTCTTTCTCCTTCTCCTTCTGCCTCCCCTCCTCTCTTAAATAAATAAATAAATAGTATAAATAAATAAATAAATAAATAGATAAATAAATAAATAGTTTCCATGTAATTCTGCACATTATTCACATTAGCATGTGGCCTTTTGTTTTGATTCTTACTGTTTGGGCAAAGTGCACCCTCATTCAGCAACCATTTGTCCTTTGGGCTCACAGCTCACAGTTCCATCACATACTAACCACTCCCTAGATTCATTCTCCTGTCGAGATTTTTCTTGGGAAATTTCCACTAGGTGCCTTCAAGCAGGAATCTGTAATCTGCTGCTTTAAAACTGTCTCCATATATAACCTGTATATAAAAAGTTTAAAGATAATGTAATACCAATCTCTATGCATATTGTAAAGGCAGTGTCAAAATAACATCAAATAGGATGAGGACTCTGAGAACACTCTTATTGTTGGCCTCCGTTTTCTTCATAAAACAAATGATTCAGTAACCCCTTCATATGTTAATAGAAAGTCTTATCTATTCTTTATTTACATACATACTTACTTGCTTACTTATTTATGTTTGTGAGTTTAAAACATATTGCTGGCATACTGTCATTTCTTGACAAAGTAAGATGATCCTAAAAGTGCAAAAACTATGTCAGTGTACATTTGGATTTGGAATTATTTTGCTGTCCCAAACTGGAATCTAATATGCTGGGTGTTAGCTCTGTGAGCTTAACCATTGAATTTTATCCTTAACCTTAAGCTTTACTGTGGACTAGAATTCTGTCTTTTCACTTACATTTTTCTTCACCTGATAAACCCTATTACAGATTGTTTTCATTTAATGGTGACCTTTAAATGGCAGACATCAATTATAATTTATAGATAAAATAAAGGTATATAATCCAATTAGTAAATACGAATATGGGCAGCAAGTCATAGAACCATTATGGGAATCCATCCATTGAATTTTTTATATTTCATCTATGAGAATGTCTACTATAATTATATGGATTATATGATACAATATTACTTCACTTTGAATTTTAATACCACTTAGGTTTAATAGATTTTTTAATCTTTTTTAATATTAGACCTTCAATATTTAAAAAATTGAAAAGGCAACTTAAGAAAAAATTTGCATCAAAGAAAAGAAATATGTATATAGTTTTTTTTTCGAAAAAACGTGTGTATAGATGTGAAAAATCCATATTCAATATTGGTTTATCTGCAAGGGTTTGCCAATTTGGCCATAAGGGATTTCATGGAGAAATTATATATACAAACCAATCCAGTTTATATCTTTAGTTACATGGACCCATACACCTGAATTTATAGTTGTCCCAGAATGTCTTCTCATGTAATTTTTAAATTATTTTCCTCAATTTTCAACACTTGCTATGGTTACTTGACATTTTGGAAGACCTTATTGTTTTTGGCTTCCATTTAATTGAAGTAATACAAAATAGTTTAGAGATGTACTCACTAGGGCAGAATGAGAAGATGAGAAAAGCTGTCTGGATTTTAGTTAATATCCTAAAGTAGAGGAGTCACACAGATTGAGCCAGTGTCCAAAAAATTTGGTAAGCATAGGCATAACTCTGGCAATTATCAGTGGTGACTGGTACAACATCAGAGATGGAACAAAATGGTGGGACATTCAAGTAGTCAATGAATGTTTAGAGTTAAGTAAAAGGTGGTCATTCCTAAGAGATAGATAAAAACAGCAGGACTTCCAGAAGTGAATGGGATATAGGGACAGTATGACTCAGCTTTTTTAAACGGGGGGTTGTATTGACAGGAGCTGGGCAGACTCCATGATCCTAATCAGGGAACATGAGTCAGAGTGATGAGTTTCTGAATGGGACCAGGCAGAATCACTTGTCACGTTGTAAAGAAGATTTAAGACTGATAAGAATATGAATTGTTGAAACTTGAATGGTCCATTCTCAACAAGTGCTACAATTCATGGATCATCCCTGAAGTTAAAGAAAAACAGTCATGATTGCTACCAAGTTATGTGTCTGGAAAACTTAGGCCAGGCCTGATGGACATGGGGCTCCTTATACTCTTCCTGCTTGTAGCATAATTGGCTCAAAAACCACCACCCATCTAGAATTGTACTGTAGTCTTAACTTTAAAAAACTGAAAAAAGAAAGGCATTGCAAAAAAGAGACTGACATCTTTCCTGGAATACATGAGACAGACAGATTATTTTATAGTTAAAATGAAATATGTGAGTCTCCTCATTGATGACTGAATAAAATAGATATGGTGAGTAGATTTGTGATTGACATGAACTTTAATCATCTACCAAGTAAGTTGCATTACATTACAACAGAAAAACATGAAAGGTCATGTTTGATGAGAATCAGCTTTGGAAGAAACCACAGTTCATGAATAATAAACTTCAATAAAAGGAAATGTAAGTCACAGAAATGTTATCAAGAGAGGAAAGTGAGCATCAGTGTCTGATATGGTAGTCTATTAACTGATGTAATGGAAATGAAGATCTTTCTAGTGAAAAATCTGTAAAAAGGAAAATGGACCAGCTGTTCATAGCTCATCTGTCTTTAAAAATCAGCTCAGTTAGACTGAAAGGACAGTGATTTCTTAAGCTAAATATGAATTTATTTAACACATTTTGAGAGGAGTCAGGGACCTCATTTACTATCACTTTCCTTATTCACGCTGAATAACATTTTTCCACTTTTCACGTTTGAGCTAATATATTTGTTTGTCCTTCAACTATGTATATGAGAGAAATCACCCACAGTTTTCAGTGATAAAATTTCTAATATATTTTTTGAGTTTTGAAGGGTGACACATATGTTAAAAGACCAATGAAATAGAAATGAGCAACCTAATTTCTTAATAGAAAGTGAGTGGCCATATAATTACCAACAAAGCCAAGAAATACAATATCGCTGGCACTTCAGAATGCTGTGCCCTATTTTTTATGGCTTCCTTATAATAACCTCATTCCTGCCCCATAAAAATTACCACCCTCCTGAATTTTATTTTAAAGAAAAGAAAATCTTGCCTTGCTGTTGTTTGTTGTTGTGTTTTATTATTTTAGGGGAACCCCTGTGATTAATTTTGCCCATTTTAAAGCTTTAGTTAAAAAGAATCATGAAGCATATATCCTTTTGTGTCTATCTTCTTTTACTCAAATACTGACATAAAAAAATTCATTATAGAAATTCGATAGCAGATTTTAGCAGGCAGAAGAAAAATATCAGTGAAATTCAAGATAGTACATTTGAAATGATCCAGTCTGGGGACTGAGGAGAAAAAAGAATGAAGAAAAATGAACAGAACCTAAGGGACCTAAAGGACATCATCAACAATACAAAACCACACAGAGTGTAAGTCCTAGAAGGAGAGGAGATTGAGGAATTGGCAGAAAAAAAAATAGTAGAAATAATGACTGAAAACTCCCTAAATTTGACGAAGGCATGAATCCATATATCCAAGAACCACAATGACCACGCTGAATATACTCAAGGAGATCCATTCCAAGAAACATTATAATTAAACTGTTAAATGAAAAACAAAAAACAAAAACAAAGAAGGCCCAGGGCCAGATGGCTTCACTGGTAAATTCTACAAAACATTTAAAGAAGAATTGAAATCAATCCGACTCAAACTCTTCCAAACAATAGAAGACACACTTTCTCACAGAATCAATGAGGCAACAATTACCTTGACATCAAACATTACCCTCATAGCAAAGCCAGAGATAGCACAAGAAACAGAAACTACAGACTGATATTCTTGTAATCAGTTGTAAAAAGCATTTGACAATATTCAGCACTCTTTTATGATAAAAACCTCAGCAAACTAGAAATAGAAGACAGTTTACTTAAAGCAAGGAAGCACATTTACTGAAACCCACAGCTAACTTCATAACTCAATGATAAAAGTTTGAAAGCTTTTTCCTTAAGATCAGAAACAAAATAAGAATGATTGCTCTCACCCCTGCAATCCAGAAGTCCCAGCCAAAACAATTATGCAATTGTGTAAACACCATTGCAATCAAGATATAGAATATTCCCATCACTCCAAAAATGTCCTTTTGCAATCAATCCATTGACATCACAACCATTTCCTGACAACCACTCATGTATTTTCTGTCCTTTAATTTTGCTTTTCTGGAATGTCATGTAAGTCAAATCATATACGAGGTAGTCTTTGAGTCTGGCTTTATCGCTTGGCATAATGTATTTGAGATTCATCCACTTTTTTACCTATATCAGTGTTTTATTTCTTTATGCAAAAATAGTGTTCTATTGTATAAATATGGCACAGTTAATTTTTTTTAAGATTTCATTTATTCATTTGAGAGAGAGCAAGCAGGAGCAGTGGCAGAGGCAGAGGGAGAGGGAGAAGTAGACTTCCCACTGAACAGAGAGCCCCATGCAGGGTTGGATCCCCCAGGGACCATGATCTGAGCCGAAGCCAGACGCTTAACATACTGAGCCACTTATGCACCCTTAAATATGCCACAGTTAATGAATTCATTAACCAGGTGAAGGACTGTTGTTCTAGGTTTTGGTGATTACAAATAGAGTCACTGTAAGCATTTGCATGCATACATTTTTGCATGGACATATGCTTGATTCCATCTATTTCCTCTGAGAGAGCAAAAAGAGTAGTCTCTTTCACCTAAGTCACCAAGTCTGTAAGCATATAGTTGTTCATAATGCTCCCTTATTGTCTTTTTCATTTTTATGCATAATATCTACTTATTCTGTAAGCATTCTAAACACATTTGTTTAAGGTATTTTTTCAGATGCTTTAATGATTCAAATTCATTTAGATTAAACTGTTTTCTTTGTTGTTTCTTTTTGTTATTTGGGATTTTGGCTTGCCAGCTATTTTTGAGGATGGTTCCCCAAGGTTACTTACCCCAGCCATTTTTACCCCTAACTTTTCCAGTGGGTTGTGTTGTCTCTAACACTTTTTCGGGGGCACTGCTGCACAGATCTACATTTTGTATTGATGATTTGAGCCTTCTTCATCTCCGTGAATTTGGGAATTTTGAAATAGCAACCAGACACATTATGTGTTTAGTATGTGGTTGCATATTTCCATGTATGCCTTTTCTTCTGATGCCATGCCTTCTTAGAGGCCAGAACCCCCCAAAATGGCTGGTTACTGCTTTTCTTCTAATTCCTTTCATGAGCACCACATTTTCTTCCCAGACTTTCTTTTGAGGAGATATGTTTTCCTTTCAACCTAACTTTGGTCTTCCACCTTAAAAAGAACAATTTTTTTGCCTATCTTTTCCCTCAGGAGCTGAACTTCTGAGCACCTCTGTGTCTCCTTGGACACAGAGCCAAGCTGGTCTGCAGTATCAGCACTACCCATGGCTCCTTTGTGTGAAACAATTCATTCAGTTTCAGGTGCATGTTGATATTTTGCTTTTTATGTGAATAAAGTTAAAGGTTTCCAATGTTCTCTTTGTTATCTCTGCGTGTATCAAAGAAAGGAGTTGCCTCAAACTATCATGCATCTTAATCAGAAGTTTAACCTCTGTGTTTTTCAGAAGTTTTTAGTCACCAATTTTATAAAACTATGATATTTTGGGGAATGTTGTGGTTACAAATATAGCAGAATAAAATCAGACATCTTAGATGCTATTCAGACTGTGCACATAGATTAAAAATGAAAATAAAGTTAAAAATGCTAAAAAGAGGAATATTATAAAACAAAGGAATTTATTTTTTAAAAATAAATATTCAAAACTTCACTTAACCAAATTAGAATTTCTGAATATAATTATATTGATTGGTTTGAACAGAACCTTTAGAAATGTTCTAAAAGAGGGAATTGTTGAAGAATCAGATAACTATGGGAACAACACAAGACACGAGGCCAAATACAAATCATATTTTTATAAGTGTTCTGTAATTTTTAGAGCACAGATCTTTTACCTCTTTGGTTGGGTTTATTCTTAGGTATCATGGTTTTTGATGCAAATGTAAATGTGATTGACTCCTTAATTTCTCTATCTTCTGTCTTATTGTTAGTGTATAGTTATGCAACTGATTTCTGTGCATTGATTTTTTATCTTGCCATGTTGCTGAATTTCTATATGAGTTCTAACAATTTTGGGGTGGAATCTTTGGGTTTTCTTCATAGACTATCATGTCATCTGTGAAGAGTGAGAGTTTGACTTGTTCTTTGCCAATTTAAATGCCTTTTACTTCTTTTTTGTTGTCTGATTGCTGAGGCTAGGACTTCTAGTATGATGTTGAACAACAGTGGTGATAGTGGATATCCCTGCTGTGTTCCTGACCACAGGGGAAAAGCTCTCGGTTTTTCTGCATTGAGAATGATATTCCCTGTGGGCCTTTCTTAGATGGCTTTTATGATATTGAGGTATCAAATCTATCCCTATACTGTGAAGGTTTTAATCAAGAAAGGATGCAGCAATGTCCATAGTAGCCAATCTGTGGAAAGAGCCAAGATGTCCATTGACAGATGAATGGATAAAGAAGGTTTTAATCCCTACACTGTGAAGGTTTCAGTCAAGAAAGGATGCAGCAATGTCCATAATAGCCGATCTGTGGAAAGAGCCAAGCTGTCCATTGACAGATGAACAGATAAAGAAGATGTTATCTATCTATCTACCTATCTATCTGCACACACACACAATGAAATATTACTCAGCCATCAGAAAGGATGAACACTTACCTTTTACATCAACATGGATGGAACTGGAGGGTATTATGCTGAGTGAAATAAATCAATCAGAGAAAGACAATTATCATATGGTTTCACCCATATGCGGAATATAAGAAACGGCACAGAGGATCATAGAGGAAGGGAGGGAAAACAGAATGCGAAGTCATCAGAGATGGAGAAAAACCATGAGAGACTCTTAACTGTAGGAAACAAACTGAGGGTTGCTGGAGGGGACGTGGGTGAGAAGATGGGGTAATTGGGTGATGGGCATTAAGGAGGGCATGTGATGTGATGAGAACTGGGTGTTATACACAACTGATGAATTATTGAACACTACATCTGAAACTAATGATGTCCTATAAGTTGGCTAATTGAATTTAAATTTTTAAAAATCGTGTTTTGTTTTGTTTTTTCCAAAGAAAGCTTTAAAAAAGACCATTGTGAATTCAGTGTAAAATTTCTGTCCCATTACACTAGTGTATTTACTCATATGGCTTCATGTGAACTCTTGTTCTTGTCTAGAGTTTAATAGACCTTGCTGGGGGCACCTGGGTAGTTCAGTCAGTTGAGCAGCCGGCTCTTTGTTTCAGCTTAGGTCATGATCTCCGGGTCCTGGGATCGAGCCCTAATGTCGGGTTCCCCACTCAGCATGGAGTATGCTTGAAAATTCTCTCCCTCTGCCCCTCCCCCTACTCTCTCACTCTTGCTCTCAAATAAATAAATAAATCTTTAAAAAAATAGACCTTGCTGTTAGTGACAGTATTTATGTCAGTAATGTAAGCAACACAGGACATTATATCTTTTATGAATAAAAGATTTAAAAGAAAAATAAACACTTCTTTTTCACTTAGTTGAGCTTGACTCAGAAAATTTTATGCAAAATCTTAAAAGAATGCAACATAATTTTCAGAAGATTAACGAGAGTCTAAATGTTGAATCTTTACTAACTTTGGTCTTATCATTTTACCCTTGCCACTTCATGCTTCTATAAAAAGTGCCGCTTTAAAAAGCTATGGCACGCTTGTAAATACAATGATTTATAAATTAAAACATAATTTATTTTAAAATATAGCATGACCTTATACTTCAATAAAAATTTTTAAACCTGGTTATTATAAGTTTATGCCCTGTGTTTTCATTCCCTCATAGTC
The DNA here is from genome assembly GCF_009762305.2 of Zalophus californianus. Taxonomy (NCBI): domain Eukaryota; kingdom Metazoa; phylum Chordata; class Mammalia; order Carnivora; family Otariidae; genus Zalophus; species Zalophus californianus. Next base: position 120,522,271 of record NC_045597.1, on the reverse strand, counting down.
CAGTGTCTTAGTCTGTCTGAACTTCTATAACAAAATACCATACTGTATTTTGAACAACACAAATTTATTTATTTATTTATTTATTTAAGTTTTTAATTTTAATTCCAGTTAGTTAACATACAGTATTATATTAGTTTCAGGTGTATAATGTAGTGATTCAACAATCCCATACATTACCCAGTACTCATCACAAGTGCCCTCCCTAATCCCCATCACCTATTTCACCCATTCCTCCACCCACCTTCCTCCTGCAAACCATCAGTTTGTTCTCTATGGTTAAGAGTCTGTTTCTTGGTGTCTCTCTCTTCTTTTTTCCCCTTTGCTCATTTGTCTTGTTTCTTTTTTTTAAGATTTTATTTATTTATTTGACAGAGAGAGAAAGCACAAGCAGAAGGACAGGCAGGGAGAGGGAGAGGGAGAAGCAGGTTCCGTGCTGAGCAAGGAGTCTGATGCAGGGCTCTGTCCTAAGACCCTGGGATCCTGACCTGAGCTGAAGCAGATGCTTAACCAACTGAGGCACCCAGGTGCCCTTGTTTTGTTTCTTTAATTCCACGTATGAGTGAAATCATATGGTATTGTCTTTATCTGACTGACTTATTTTGCTTAGCATTATTCTAGCTCCAGCCATGTCTTTGCAAATGACAGGATTTCATTCATTTCTATGGCTGAATAATATTCCATTGTATATATACACCACATCTTCTTTATCCATCCATCAGTTCATGGACACTTGAACTCTTTCCATATCTTGGCTGTTGTAAATAATGCTGCTAGAAACATTGCAGTACATGTATCTCTTTGAATTAGTGTTTTTGTATTCTTGGGTAAATACCCAGTGATGCGATTGCCAGATCTATCTGGTAGTTCTATTTTTAACTTTTTGAGGAACCCCCATACTGTTCTCCAGAGTGATTGCACCAGTTTGCATTCCCACAAAGAATGCACAGTGTTCCTTTTTCTCCACATCCTTGCCAACAGTTATTTCCTATGTTTCTGATTTTATCCATTTTGACAAGTGTGAGGTGATAGCTCACTGGAGTTTTGATTTATATTTCCTTAATGATAAGTGATGTTGAGCAGCTTTTCATGTGTCTATTGGCCATCAAGGTGTCTTCTTTGGAGAAATGTCAATTCATGTCTTCTGCCCATTATTTAATCAGATTTTTTTTGGATGTTGAATTGTATCACTTCTTTATATATTCTGGATACTAACCCTTTATTGGATATGTCATTTGACAATATCTTCTCCCATTCCATAGATTGCCTTTTAGTTTTGTTGATTATTTCCTTCACTGTGCAGAGGCTTTTTATTTTGATGTAGTCCCCGTAGTTTATTTCTCCTTTCGTTTCCCTTGCCTCAGGAGACCTATCTAGAACAAAAAGTTGCTATGGCTGATGTCAGAGAATTTTCTGCACATGTTCTCTTCTATGTTTATGGCTTCAGGTCTCACATTTAGGTCTTTAATCCATTTTGAATTTATTTGTGTGTATGGTGTGAGAAAGTGGTTCGGTTTCATTCTTTTGTGTGTTGCTGTCCAGTTTTCCCAGCACCTTTTGTTAAAGAGACTGTCCTTTTCCCATTGGATATTCTTTCCTGCTTTGTCAAAGATTAATTGACCATATCATTGTGGATTTATTTCTAGGTTTTCTATTCCGTTCTATTGATCTATATGTCTATTTTTGTGCCAGTATCATACTGTTTAGATTACTACAGCTTTATATTATAACCTGAAGTCTGGAATTGTGATGCCTCTAGCTTTGATTTTCTTTTTCGAGATCGCTTTGGCTATTCAGGGTCTTCTATGGTTCCATACAAATTGTAGGATTGTTTGTTCTAGCTCAGTGTAAAATGCTGTTGGTATTTTGATAGGGATTGCATTAAATGCTCTGGGTTGCATAGACTTTTTATTTTATTTTATTTTATTTTATTATGTTATGTTAATCACCATACATTACATCATTAGTTTTTGATGTAGTGTTCCATGATTCATTTTTTCGCATAGATATTTTAACAATATTTGTTCTTCTAATCCATGAGCATAGAATGTCTTTCCATTTCTTTGTGTTGTTTTCAGTTTCTTTCATCAGTGGTTTTTAGTTTTGAGAGTACAGGTCTTTCACCTCTTTGGTTAGGCTTATTCTTAGGTATCTTATTTTTGGTGCAGTGGTACATGGCATTGCTTTCTTAATTTTTCTTTCTGCTGCTTCATTATTGGTGTATACAAATGCCCCAGATTTCTGTACATTGATTTTGTATTCTTCAACTTTACTGAATTTGTTTAGCAATTCTAGCAGTTTTTTGGTGGAGATTTTAGGGTTTTTCATATACAGTATCATGTCATCTGCAAATAGTGAAAGTTTTATTTCTTCCTTACCAATTTGGATGCCTTTTATTTCTTTTTGTTGTCTGTTGTGGCCAGTACTTCCAGTACTATGCTGAATATACATGGTATGTTGAATATAACAGGGATATCCCTGTCTCAGTTTTTCCTCATTAAGGATGATGTTAGCTGTGGGTTAACACAAATTTATTTCTCACAGTGCTGAAGGCTGGGAATTCCAAGATCATGGTACATGTGATCTATTATTTGTTGAGGGTCTGCTTTCTGGTTCATAGATGGTGCCTTCTCATTATGTCCTCACATGGTAGTATGAGTGAAGGATCTCTCTGAAGCCTCTTTTACATGGGTACTGCCCTTCTTACCTAATCATCTGCCAAAGGCCTCACCTCCTAAACCCATCACCTTGGACTTAGAATTTCAATGTATGAATTTTGTGCAAACACAAATCTGAATATTTAGAAACCAGGCCGTTCAATACATGTCTAAGTTTTTCTCTTACTTGCTGTTTCTCTTAGTCAATGTAATAAACTTCTCATCCACAGTTAACTCAAATGAATATGCCCAATATTTATTTCAAAATAATAAAATGATATTTTTAAAAAATGTAAAGCACATGAAAAGATTTAGTAAACTGAACTACACTCTGAAAACACATGATTTATGAGGAAGTATAACGTAGAGCTTAGTGGGAAGAATCTGTGTTCAAGTTCTGCCTTAAATATTTATTGGCCGTGTGACTTTGGTCAAGTTATTTCTCCTTTTGGTGTCTTAAGTCTCTCTTCTGGAAAATGAGAATAATAACAAAGTGCTTCCTCAGACAGTGGTTATGAAGATTAAGAGAGCTAATGAATGTATGGTGACAGGACAATGCCTGAGAGATAGTAAGCACTCTACAAATGTTTCATTATTATTAATACTTTACTTCCTTGAAATTACTGGGTTTAGTCTAAGGTTTCTTTTATTTTTCTTTTAAAGATTATTTTATTATTTTCAACTAATCTTTACACTCAATTTGGGGCTCAAGCTCACAACCACAAGGTCAAGAGTCGCGTGCTCCACTGACTGAGGCAGCCAGGCACCAGCAGTCCAAAATTTCTTGAGCTTCCTTGCTTTCCTAAGACCTACATTATATTTTTAAAATATTAGGTTGCTCTCCTGGACTATTCTAAATTACTATGAACCTATGAAAATTTTTATATAGATAGATTATGACACAAAGAAAAAAGCATTACCAAAATATAAGAAATTCAATATATGACAGCATATTTTTTTAATTCTAGATAACAGAGATATATGGAAAACAACATAATTTGGTTTATGGATTGACACTGAAGAGCTATGGGCTGATATAACTGGGGCTGAGGTGTACCATTATTTTCTGAGACAGATCATGAATTCTGAAAAGGCTGTGAAGAAGTTAATATGTAAATTTTGGGTAACTGCTATTAATTCAGCTTTAAGTTTAAATAGATGAGTATGGTGTGTAATTTTGGGGTATTCTAAAAATGTTTCATGCTATTACATTTTTATTATTGTTGTTTAAAGGTTAACAATTATACAAATTTGTCAACAAGGTAAGGCAAATAACATTAACAGCTTCTATAAGTTCTTCAAGTTAATAAAACTGAGAATATATTTTGATATAAAATTTCCTTTGTGTATGAATTCTAAATAATAATTATGGATATGCACAATAGATATGTTTGTTATATAGAGGTTATTAATAATTTTACTTTTTAAAATTATTTATAAAAATTAATAAAAAAAAAAGTCATTTTTATTTTCCCTGATTTAGTAAAGAATAGAATTTTTGGTGGCCATACCCAAGGTTAAATTGTTTTACAATAACAGTAAACTAATTTAAAATTAAATTTAAAACTTAAAAATTACTGCCTAAGATTTAAGATATGTATTTATTCCTGATCAGAAAAATATTCCTTACTCTCCAAAAGAGTGGGAAGTAAAAAGTGCATGAAAGTAACTTAGTTTGTGTGCATACAATTCTGACATTCCGGATAATCTTGAAAACTTTATCATAGACAGAATTGTGATTTTATGAAAGGGAAATCAAATGTTTACTCCAAAAATTGATTCCACTTGATATTTTCTGATATTTTTCTTGCCCACCTAGTTAAACAAAGGGTAAAGTTCTTAGAAAAGTATAATCCTTCTACTAGCTTTAGAATTCATAACCTATGGGGTATGTTAGAAACCAGATTTTCTGAGAAGAATGCAAAGATGTGAGAACTAAAGAGACAGATGCCATTAACTAGATCACTCTGGCATCATATTTAATGATGTGTATGAGGCAAGTTAGATGGAATCATAGGTCCTTATGTGGTCATCTAGGTTCCATATGCTATCCTGCAGTAATATTGATAATATCAACAATAAAACAGCAGCGACAACAGTAGCTGCCATTAACTGCATACATCTTATAGGTTAGATTTCTTTTGCTTTGAGAATTTTTTTAAATTTTATATTGGAAACAGACAATAAACAAGTACATAGATACGTGGAAAAATAGCAGAGTTTGTGAAATTACTATGCATTCTGTAGAATAATGTGGTGAAGAAAGTGAGGTTGTAACTTATTTTTTTTCCAACTTCATTGAGATATAATTGGCATATGACATTGTGCAAGTTTAAGGTGTTATGTTAGGCATTTTACACATGTTATCTTATTTAATAGCTTTAATAATTTTACAAACATGGTAATGAAGGATTTTGAGGAACAAAGGAGTTAAATAACTTCCTGATTGTCACAAAGAGAGTAAGTGACATAGTAGAGATCTGAAGCCAAAGAGTATGATTTCAGAGTTTCCATCTCATATACAGCCTTTAGAAAAAGAGCAATTTATATTTTGGGTAAAACTGATTTTGAAATGAAATAACATGGTTTCCTGAATTATCCTAACTTAGATTGTTCACAAGTACAACCCAAGAGAAAATCCATGTTCCTTTAAGCCTTGTTGGATGGTTTAAAGACAGAGAATACAAATTTGGAAGAGAGTCTGTTGGCGATTATATGGAATCAAAATTTTACTGACCTGTGTTCATAATCTTACTATTGCCTTTTGTATGCTCTATAACTTTAGGAACTAAATTCACTGACCATCTTAGGCTCTTAATTTTCTCAGAGGTAAAATGGAGCAACTCAAATCTTCCTTATACGACTATTACCACTATTAATGAGATAATAGCCACCGCAGATGGACAGTAAATAGTAGCTTCTTCTTTTTTTTTTTTTTTTGTAAGAACACTTACCATGAGATCTACCTTGTTAACAAAATTGTATGTATATAACACCATATTGTTAACTATAGGCACAAGGTCATACAGCAGATGTCTAGAACTTAATCATCATGTGTAACTGAAACCTTATACCTGACAAATAGCAACTTCCTTTTGCCTCCCCTTCACAGCCTCTGGCCACCACCATTCCACTGACTGATTCTGTGTATTTAGTTATTTTATATAGCTAATAAAAGTGGTATCATGCATTAATAGTCCTTCTGTGACTGGTTTATTTCACTTAGCATAATTTCCTCAAGGTTCATTCATGTTCTAACAGGATTTTCTTTTTTAAGCCTTAATAATTCCATATAAACTGGATATTCACATTAAAAACAAATGAAATTGGACACTTATCTTACATTGTTATACAAAAATCAACTCAAAAGGTATTAAAGACTTGAAACAGAATAAGACTTGAAACTATAAAATTCCTAGAAGAAAATCAAAACATAGGGGAAATATTCCTGACCTTGGTTTTGGCAATGATTTCTTAGATATGGCACTAAAAACACAGGTAACAAAAGAAAAGTATACAAGTGGGACTACATCAAGCTAAAAAGCTACTGCAAAGCAAAGGAAGCACTTAACAAAGTGAAAAGGCAGCCTACAGACTGTGAGAAAAGATTTGCAAACCATTTATCTGATAAGGGGTTAATAACCAAAATGTGTAAGGACCTCCATTAACTCAGTAGCAAATAAAATACAAAAGCAAAACCACTAAAAACAAATAATCCAATTAATAAATGGGCAAAGGACTTGAGTAGACATTTTTCCAATACATATGGCCGACAGATGGATGAAAAGAGGCTCAACATCACTCAACATCAGGGAAATGTAAAGGAAAAGCTCAATAAGATACAACCTCATATCTGGTAAGAAGGTTATTATCATAAAAACAGAAGATAACAAGTGTTAGTGAGGATGTGGAGAAATTCGAACTCTTGGTGGGAAAGTAAAATGGGTGCAGTCATTATGGAAAAAAATATGGAAGTTCTGCAAAAAATTGAAAATAGAGCTACAATGTGATCCAGCAATCCCCTTCTGGATATATATCCAAAAAAAAAAAAAATGAAATTGGAATTGTGAAGAAATATTTGCAATTCCACGTTTATTGCAGAGTTATTTACAATAGCTAAGATAGAGAAACAACCTAAATGTCCATCTCCGGAACAATGGGTGAAGAAAATGTGGTGTATATATAAGATGGAACATTATTTAGCTTTAAAATGAAGGAAATCTATTGCTGTTTTTACCATTGTTAGCTTCGTTAAAATTATCATTTTTAAGTCAGTAAGAGAAAGACAAATACCATATGATTTCACTCATGTGGAATTTAAGACACACACAAAAAACAAGCGAAAGGAAAAAAAAAATAAGCAAGAGAGAGAGAGACAAACCAAGAAACAAACTCTTAACTATAAAGAAAATAATGGTTACCAGAGGGGAGGTGGGTGGGGGATGAGTGAAATAGGGGATGGGGGATTAAGGAGCACACTTTTCGTGATGAGCACTGGGTGATGTATGGAAGTGTTGGATCACTATATTGTACACCTGAAACTAATATAACACTGTGTTAACATCAGTGTTAACTGATGTTAAAATAAAATAAATTAAAATTAAAATAAATAAAATTAAAATAAAATAAATTAAAATAAAATAAAATAAAAACTTTTTTTAAAAAGCAAAAAAATTATCATTTTTTTCACTGCTTTAAAAAATCCTATTTAGAATTAAAATGTTGTGAGTTATAATTTTAGCTTAAGTATACTGATCTCAGGGCAGACTTTTTTTTCTCAGGGCAGACTTTTAAAAATTATATTAGGCAAAAAGTTTCTTTGAATATTTATTTTTGGAAAGCCACTTGTTTTGTCTCACAGGAATATGGCAGTAATTAAATAATCCACTTGAGCCCAAATCATATGCATTGCCTAGTTAAATGTTTCTCACACTATTTCACTTGTGCCTAAGTTACTTGAAAATTACAGAAAGTTTATAAATTATTTCATATTATTTTGTGTTTAAAATGAATTATAACAAACTACTTTTATATCACTTATAAAAGGACACAGTAATATAATGTACTGGACCACATGCAATGAGACTATGTCTTAACTATTAGGTGTGAAAGATTCAGTGATTCACATAATACACATCTGGTTGACTAACATGATCAAGTGGTCGGTGAGAGCAAATATTTCTGCTAGGAAAATAAGTGAACATTCTTGGTATAGAAAGAGATTTTAAAAGTGGTGGCATGCTGAACTCTCTGAATTCAATAATGTCCTCAGAACTTCCAGAAATTCCACTTGAGAAATACAGTTAATAGTACAACGTGTGGAAAAATCGATTTAAAAATACATGAAAATTATGTTTTCGTTGAAGTGATTTTGATATCTCAAAAGTGATATCTCAAGCATATTTTTTAGTCTGTATTTTGTATAAAGTTGATAAACTAGGCCTTAAAATGCTACAGCCATAAGGGAGAGAAGAGACTGAAACATATATTTGAGTTTATAATTTGGCTTTAATGAAATCATCCAGCTGAGTGTAGAAGCAACATCTGCATCCTTGTTTTCTGCAGGAATCTGTGGCTAATTTTTGTGCAGAACAAATAATAGAGTAATTAGAGTGTTTGATGCGTTTTTTAAAAGAATTTTCACTTCCCAAAAGAGAACATACAGTTCTCTGATCAGATGTTGAACAAACCTGAGTTAATATTTGTGATTTTCACCACAACACTGAAACAACAGAAAAGGGATTGTTTTTCCACTTTATTAAAAATCAGTGCAATTATCATTGCTTTCTAAAAATTTTATATAAAACTTTTTGGGTAACACTTGCATCTGCTTATATTAATTCACATGGAGGATCTTGAACACTGATTTTGTTTCATTTACATATTGGAAAGTACAGATCTTCGTTAACCTATTACTAGTTATCACAGCTGTATTAGTCTAAACCAGGGTTTCTCAACAGTTTTGGCAGTTTTGACATTCTGGACTAGATCATTTTTTTGTAGACAGGGAATATTCTGTGCCTTGTGTAATGCTTAGCGATAGTCTGACCTCTCCCACTAGATGCCACTAGCAACCCACTAGATGGCAGTAGCAACTTCCCTCTCTACAATTTTGACACCAAAAACCGTTCCTTGAGACAATGCTAAATGTCCCCCATGGTGTAAAGTCAAAACCAGTTGAAAACCACAGCTAAATGAAGGCTGAATAACCATTTACATTTAAAACTCATCATTCATTCATCCATTTGTTGAGCTTAGACTATGTAGCAAACGTGGCCCAATGTTATTTTGAAAATTAAAGACATAATCACTACTTTTGTTTAATGTCGGTATCTGAAAAGCCTAATTTGATGAACCTATAAATCCTCGGGGTCAAAGATTTATCCTAACTTTTTAACCTTGCTTACCTCCTTTAGTGTGTTTATATTTTTCATTGGTAATATAGTGAGCTTTGTTTTTTTCACTGTGTGTATTCCAATTTGGGTTCCCACTACATCCAAAACCATTAAGTAATTTTAAATACTTATTAGGGGGCATGTGAACATGAATACAATTTTAAGAGTAAAAGCTATATGAAGTACACTCATTGTAATGTCCCTTCCTTCCTGTGCCTATTACTCAGTTCTTCTTTCTTTTCACCCTTTTCCCACCCAGTCCCATCCAGTCCCATCAAAGTAATCAATCTCTTTAGTTTCTGGGTTAAACATCCTAATTTTCTTTTGCACAAATGTGTGTGTGTGTATGTGTGTCTGAATGGTCTGAATGTGTTACTCCAAATTCATATGTTCATATGTTGAAATCCCAATACCCAATATGATAGTATGAGGAGGCAGTTTTGTTTTGCTTTTTTTAAAAGATTTTATTTATTTAAGAGAGAAACAGAGCACAAGCAGGAGGGAGGGGTCGAGGGAGAGGTCAAGGGAGAGGGAGAAGCAGGCTCCAAATGAACCTGCCAGGCACCCCTAGGAGGTAGAGTTTTTGAGAGTAATTAGGTCATGAGGATGGAGCTCTCATGAATGCGATAGGGGCATTTCCTGAAAAAAGAGACCAGGGAGCTCCAGCTCCATAGCCCCCTCCACTTATGCGAGGACACGATAAATCCACAACCTGGAAGAGCACCCTCACCCAACCATGATCAGGCACCCTGATCTTGGACTTCTAGTCTCCAGAACTGTGAGAAATGTATGTTATTTATAAGCCATCCAGTCTGCAGTATTTTGTTATAGCAGCCCTAATAGATTAAGATAAAAACTATAGATGTATTTTCCCCTTAGATCCTGTTTCTTACTTGAAGGATAGCATGTACCTATACTCTTTTGTATCTTGCTTTTTGCAGATCCCTGGAAATGATTCCAAATCAGTTTACAGAGATTTCCTCAGTCTTTTTACAGCCAGATAGTATTTTTTTGTGTGTGTGCATATACCAAGTATTTCCAACCATTCTTCTAGGTTTGGGCACTGTGTTTCTAATATGTATCAATTACAAATAATGCTGCAGTGAGTAACCTGGTGCATATCTATGGTTGCAGGTACATTTTCCAGTAGTTTCTTAGCAGTGGGGTCACTGGGTCAAAAGGTAAATACATTGTAATTTTGTTACATATTGCCAGATTCCTCTCTGGAAGGATTGTCAAGTTTTGCATTTCAACCAACAATATGGAAGCGTGTCTGTTTCCCTACAACTTTGCCAACAGAATGTGTAGTCATACTTTTTAATTTTTGCCAGTCTGATAGATGAGAAAAGGTAGTTAAATATTGTTTTAATTTACATTTTATTCTAATTGTGAGGGAGTTTAAACATTCTTTCATATTTTAGTTCCATATATTAATATAATATTTGATATATGATAATATATGATTTATATGATGTATATTAATATATGATATACATAGAATTGTGTGTTCATGTCTTTTTTTTGCTACTGGGTTTTGGACAATTGTTCAAAAAGATGCTTTAAAGTCTCCTATTATTATGTTTATATTTATGTCTCTTTGCACCTCTTATAGATTTTTGCTTAATAACATAGTCCTTAAATATGAAGAGTCTGGCTCCTGGCCAAAATCCTATAGTGACCTTTCAGGCCCATCTGTAGGCAATTCCAAGGGTTTTACCTGTCTGGCAAGTGGCTTAAACAACAAATATTTGTTTCTCACAGCTCTGGAGGCTGGAAGTACGAGACCAGTGTGCCAGCATGGTCAGGTTCTGGTGAGGATTCTCTTCCAGGTTACAAACAGCCAACTGCTCCTTCTGACCTCACATGGCAGGAAGAGAGGTCTCTGGGGTCTCTTTCATAAGGCCACGAATCCCACTCATGAGCACTTCATGCTCATGACCTAATTTCCTCCCAAAGACTCCACCTTCCAGGATCATCTCAGTGGAGGGTTAGGATTTGAGCATATTAAATTTGTGGGACACAAACATTCAGTCCGTAACAGTGCCCTTTTTTTTTATTTTGTCACCCAGTTGCCAAAGGGTGCTTCTTTTTTTTCTCTCTTCTTGTTTTTTGTTTTTTCTTTTCCTTTCCTTTCCTTTCTTTTCCTTTTCCTTTTCTCTTCTTTTCCCCTCTTCCTCTTGTTTTTGTTTTGTTTTGTTTTTTGGGTTTTTGGTGTTTCTTTTTTTTTACTTTTTACTTTCCCAGAGTTGTGCATCTGGTTCCAGGATTGCCCATTTCAACCCTGCCTGCCTCTTTAAATCACATGCACATTGGAATACCGTCCCTGCAGCCCATGCTATTTTCTGGCCAGAACTGTGGTGTTGTTATTGTTGTCTTTTAGTAATTTTAGACTTAGGATAGATGTAGTCTTTTTGGTAGTAGTCTCAGACAAACAACACAGTCATTAATTTCCCTCTTTGTCTTGCCCTCAGGTTTTCTTGTTTTGCCTTTGCTTTCCACAGATTCTCAGGGTGGGTTGGGACTGGGAAGGGCACACAAGTTTGTGTGCAGCTTTAGTGTTTCTATCTTTTTATTTATCACCACTTTACTGAATTCCCATATGAGTTTTAGCAATTTTGGGGTGGAGTCTTCTGGGTTTTCCACATAGAATATCATGTCGTCTGCAAATAATGAGAGTTTGACTGCTTTGCCGATTAGGATGCCTTTTATTTCTTTTTGTTGTCTGACTGCTGAGGCTAGGACTTCTAGTACTATGTTGAACAGCAGTGGTGAGAGTGGACATCCCTGCCATGTTTCTGACCTCAGGAGGAAAGCTCTCAGTTTTTCCCCATTGAGAAGGATATTCACTGTGGGTTTTTCATAGATGGGTTTTATGATATTGAGGTATGTATCTTCTGTCCCTACACTCTGAAGAGTTTTAATCAAGAAATGATGATGTACTTTATCAAATGCTTTTTCTGCATCTATTGAGAGGATCATATGGTTCTTGCCCTTTCTTTTATTTATGTAGTGTATCACACTGATTTGCGGATGTTGAACCAACCTTATAGCCCAGGGATAAATCCCACTTGGTCATGGTGAACAATCCCTTTAATGTACTATTGGATCCTATTGGCTAGTGTTTTTGGTGAGAATTTTTGCATCCATGTTCATCAGGGGTATTGGTCTGTAATTCTCCTTTTTGGTGGGGTCTTTGTGTGGCTTTGGGATCAAGGTAATCCTGGCCTCATAGAAAGAGTTTGGAAGTTTTCCTTCCATCTCAATTTTTTTTGAAAAAGCTTCAGAAGAATAGATAATAATTCTCTTTAAATGTTTGGTAACATCCCTTGGGAAGCCATCTGGCCCTAGGCTCTTTTTTGTTGGGAGATTTTTGATTACTGCTTCAATTTCCCTTGCTGTTATGGGTCTGTTCAGGTTTTCTATTCTTCCTGGTTCAGTTTTGGTAATATTATACATCTCTAGGAATGTATTCATTTCTTCCAGATTGCCTAATTATTTGGCATATTGTTGCTCATAATGTGATAAGTTGTTATAATTGTTTGTATTTCTTTGGTGTTGGTTGTGATGTCTCCTCTTTCATTCATGATTTTATTTATTTGGATCCTTTCTCTTTTCTTTTTGATAAGTCTGGCCAAGGGTTTATCAATCTTATTAATTCTTTCAGGTTTTTAAAAAAAAAATTTTTTTTTTTTAATTTATTTGTCGGGGGTGGGAGGAGAGAAAGAGAGAACAAGCAGGGGGAGCGGCAGGCAGAGAGAGAAGCAGGCTCCCCACTGAGCAAGGAGCCCAAAGCGTGACTCAACCCAGGACCCTGGGATCATGACCTGAGGACAAAGGCAGACACTTAATCAACTGAGCCACCCTGGCATCCCTTATTAATTCTTTCAAAGAACCAGCTCTTAGTTTTGTTGATCTGTTCTACTGTTCTTTTGGTTTCTAGTTCATTGATTTGTGCTCTGATCTTTATTAATTCTCTTCTCCTGCTGGGTTTAGGTTTTATTTGTTGTACTTTGTCCAGCTCTTTTAGGTGTAAGGTTAGGTTGTGTATTTGAAACTTTTCTTGTTTCTTGGGAAACGCTTGTGTTTGCTATATACTTCCTTCTTAAGACTGCCTTTGCTGCATCACAAAGGTTTTGAACAGTTGTGTTTACATTCTCATTTGTTTTCATATTTTTTAAAATTAATTTTTAATTTCCTGGTTGACCATTCATTCTTTAGTAGGATGTTCTTTAGCCTCCATGTATTTGAGTTCTTTCCAAATTTCCTCTTGTGACTGAGTTCAACTTGCAAAGCATTGTGGTCTGAAAATATTTAGGGTATGATCTCAGTCTTTTGGTACCAGTTGAGACTTGATTTGTGACCCAGTATGTGATCTATTCTAAAGAATGTTCCATGGGCACTTGAGAAAAATGTGTATTCTATTGCTTTAGGATGAAATGCTCTGAATATATCTGTGAAGTCCCTCTGATCCAGTGTGTCATTCAAAGCTATTGTTTCCTTGTTGATCTTCTACTTAGATGATCTGTCCATTGCTGTGGGTGGGGTGTTAAAGTCCCCTACCATTATTGTATTATTATCAATGTGTTTCTTTAATTTTGTTATTAATAGGCTTATATAATTGGCTGCTCCCATGCTAGGGGCATAAATATTTACAATTGTTAGATCTTCTTGTTGGATAGAAACTTTAATTATGATATAGTGTCCTTCCTCATCTTTTATTACAGTCTTTGTTTTAAAATCTAATTAGTCTGATATAAGGATTGCTCCCAAGCTTTTTCTTTTTCTTTTTTTTTTTTCTGATGTCCATTAGGACGATAAATGGTTTTCCATCCCTCACTTTCAATCTGAAGTGTCTTTGGATCTAAAATTAGTCTTTTGCAGACAGCATGTTGATGGGTCTTGTTTTTTTAATCCAATCTGATACCCTGTGTCTTTTGATTGGGGCATTTAGCCCATTTACATTCAGAGTAACTATTGAAAGATATGAGTTTAGTGCCATTTGTATTACCTGTGAAGTCACTGCTTCTGTATATTGTCTCTGTTCTTTTCTGGTCTATGTTACTTAAAGATCCCCTTTAATATTTCTTGTAGGGCTGGTTAGTGATCACAAATTCTTTTAGTTTCTGTTTGTCCTGGAAACTTTTTATCTCTTCTATTTTGAATGACATCCTTGCTGGATAAGGTATTCTTGGTTGTATATTTCTCTCATTTAGCACATTGAATATGTCATGCCAATCCTTTCTGGGCCTGCAGGTTTCTGTGGATAGATCTTCTGCCAGTTTACTGTTTCTATCCTTGTAGGTTATGAACCTCTTTCAGGATTTTTCTCTTGTCTCTGAGATTTGCACGTTTCACTGTTATATGTTGACATGTTAACCTATTTATTGATTTGGGGGGGAAGTCTCTGTGCCTCTGGACTGAAATGCTTGCTTCCTTCCTCAGATTAGGGAAGTTCTCCACTATAATTTGCTCCAATATACTTTCTGCCACCCCTCCCCCTTCTTCTGAGATCTAATTATTCTAAATTGTTTTGCTTCATAGTATCACTTATCTCTCAAATTCTCTCCTCATGATCCAGTAGTTATTTATCTCTCTTTTTATCAGCTTCTTTATTCTCCATCATTTTGGTCTTCTGTATCACTAATTCTCTCTTCTGCCTCATTTAGCCTAGTAGTTGGAGCCTCCATTTTTTATTGCATCTCATTAATAACCTTTTTGATTTTGACTTCATTAGATTTTAGTTCTTTTTTTCTCCAGAAAGAGATTCTCTGGTGTATTCCATGCTCTTTCAAGCCCAGCTAATATCTTTATAATTGTTATTGTGAACTCTAGTTCTAATATCTTACTTATATCCATACTGATTAAGTCTCTAGCAGTCAGTTACTGCCTCTTGTTCTCTTTTTTGCAATGAGTTTTTCTGTCTTGTTATTCTGCCTAGAGAAGGACAGATGAACAAGAGAACAAAATACTAAAATGGCAACAACAACCCCAGAGAAATATATACTAAAAAAATCAGAAGAGACCTGAAACTGAAAAAAAAAAAAAAAATTAAACTTAAATTAAAAAGAGAGGGAGAGAGAGAATATAATCAGACAGGAGAACATAACAGGGCAATATACTATATCCTGAGTGTATTTTGATCTGTTTTTCAGAAGAAACTACATTCCAAAATGTAAGGAAAGGAAACCATATATATATATATATATATATATATATATATATATATATATACAAAAATAAAATTGAATACAATGAAGGGATAAAATGTAACTGTAAAAATAGAAACTTAAAAAGACTAACAAAAAAACAAGAAAAAGGAAAAAGAAGAGAGAATATTATCAGGTGAAGAGAACAGAACAATATACTAGATTCTGGGTGTATTTTGGAGTGTTTGTTAGAAGAAAATGCATCCCAAAATTGTAAAGAAAGAAATATACAAAATAAATTTAAATACAATGAAAGGAGAGAATGTAACTGTAAAGATGAAAATTAAAAAGATTTTTAAAAAAGAGTCTTAAAATAAATTGGTTGAAAAAGGAAAGAGAAGAAAATTAAAATTGAAAGACTAAAGAATTGTGGGGAAAAAAACCCATGAATTCTATATACTATTTTCCCCTGGTACTGGAGTTTTGCAGTTCTCAAGGATCTGTAAACTTGGTCTTGGCTGGATGTTCTTGCTTATCTTCTCGGGAGGGGTCTGTTGCGCTGATCCTCAAGTGTTTGTCCTGGGCAGAATGCACTGCCCTTGACAGGGGGCCAGGCTAAGTAATCTGCTCTGGTTTTCTTTCTGTGGCTTTCTGTTCCCTGAAGGCTTTCCATGCCACTTTAGAGGATGAGAATGAAATGATGGCCTCCTAATCTTCAGCCCTAGAGCAGAAAGCTCAGGGCCTCACTCTTCTGTGCACCCTCAGGGAAAAGCAGTTAATCACTTCTGTCTCCCTGGTCTCCATCTGCTCTCTGTGCTCACCCAGCCTGTGACTGAACTTTTTCTCTCAGGCACACGACCCAGTTTTGAGTCTCCAAACCCTGCAAACTCCTGAGGTGCACACCTGCTCTGCTATTCCCCCTGGAGGGGGTTTATCTCCCAACAATTCTGCCACTTGCAGGGCCTTTGCTCGGAGAGCAGTCACCCGACCATGCCTCAGATCATGGTGTATGACAACCCCAAGCTGAGAGCCCACACCTGGGCCCACTGATTGCAGCCAGCTCCCCTGGTCTGATGCCTAGGAAACTCTGGGGCACTCAGGCACCCTTGGGTCTTCCTGTGACCCCAGGGATCCTGAGACCACAGTGTCCCACCTGGATTCTGCCCCACTTTGCCACCTGAGTATCTTTCAAGCCCAGAAGGTCCCTCACTGGAGCAGACTTTTAAAAAAGTTCTGATTTTACTCTCAGCTGCTGTATCACTTTCTGGTGCCAGTTTATAGAGCCTTCCTCCCCCTGAGGTCTATCATTCCATTTATTGCCATGGATTCACTTCTCCGCACCTCCTACCTTGCAGAAAATTGTCATTTTTCTATGTGTAGAGTTACAGCTATTCTTTTCTTATATCTCCGGTTGAGTT
Source organism: Zalophus californianus (assembly GCF_009762305.2). Classification (NCBI taxonomy): domain Eukaryota; kingdom Metazoa; phylum Chordata; class Mammalia; order Carnivora; family Otariidae; genus Zalophus; species Zalophus californianus. The sequence continues at coordinate 120,505,658 of NC_045597.1, read as the reverse complement.
CACAGGTGTTCAGAATGATTTGATAGCTATCTAGCTAAATTCCTGGACCAGATAAAACTAAAGTCCCCTACTCCTCTGCCATCTTGGACATCTCTAGGAACTCTATCTCTTTAATGTCTTTCTCTCCCAACAGAGCTGTAGAAATGATCATAAAAGGCCACATATCTTTATGGTTACTGCACTATTCCTTAGCAGCTAGCAGACTAACTAACAAAATATTCAGTGAATATAAGTTCAAAGTGTAAATATCTTCTAGGAATACACAGAACAAATCTAGACCTTCCAAAAGACAGGCATAATACACCCTAGATATTTTGAAGCCTTTAACTTTATATTATGAAAGTTTGAGTCATTTTTTCATTATGGATACCACTCTTGGAAGTGCTAGATTCTTTAATGTTACTCAAAAAGCTGGACACAATAAAATAACCTTTATAGTCTGACCACTTAAGTTAAATTCTTTGAGCTTCAATTTAAGAATCTTTAAAATGGAGAAACTATCACTTTGAAAGGTTATTGTACATATCATCATCTATTACAATCCTGGGTACATACAAATTGCTCAAAAAATAACAGTCTGTGTTATTTTTAAGCATGTAGTTTTTATAAACATCTTCATAATATATTCCCTCAGTTAATTATCATTGGATCTTCTGCAAGAACTATTGCACAGTAGCTTGATCACACACAAATTATTTAAATACAAACAAGAGATTTATAAATAAATGCCATATATGGGAAAATTCTGTGCTAGAAAGATTGTATTTTTGTTTTTGTTCTTGTTTTGTTTTTTTTGGTAACACATCTCCTATATGGTACAATTTACTTAGTCTGGATAGTGCTCTTAGATGCAATGTAAGAACTTCTGCTAAAAATTAATATATTTTCCCTTAAAAATAGAGTATGAAATGGATTAATAAGTAATTGTAGTATATTTAAACATATGCTTCTTGGTAGTTATCTTATTCCAAACTCCTTCTAGAAAATAAAAATATAATGAATAATATGCCTTTTCAAATAGCCCGGGAGTATTCCTTAAAGGAGACATGACAATTGTTTTGGTTTTCCTGTTTCAGCATAATAATAGCATAATAATCAACAGGCTTATCTATATCTAGAACATATGATCTGAAAACTCAACAACTGTGGGGGATGTGAGCAAACCATATATCATATTGTTGATATGTTTTCTGTATATGCAGGAAAGCAGCATGGTCAGAAGAGATTTTTTTTTTTAAGATCAAAATCAAACAACCCAATTCTATATCCTTCATCTAGCAGTGAAAAATAAGAACTACAAAAAGCTTACCAAAGCTTGCAGTGAAGTAATATATGCCCATACTACTTCTCTAGGAGTAAAGCAGATTTTCCACGGCTATTTCATTCCCACGGTCATTAATATGTGAAGCATGTGTGGTTTCTGGTACTCTCTGTTGGGAGTAAAAGTAGTTGGAAGGCTTCCAAAGGTTGGAGGTTGTAAGAGCGATCCAGGAAGGCCACAATGTGTGGGGACTGCTTTCAGAGTCATAAAATTCTGGGTTTATTCTGACCTCTGCTAACTAACGAGCTGAGTGACATTGGAAAGATATTTATCTCTCTGACTCATGAGGAGTAGACAAAATAATGGTTTCCCAAAGATTTCCATCTCCTAATCCCTAGAATATTCTCTGGCAAAGTGTCTTTGAAGATGTAATAAGATTAAGAATTTTGAGAAAGGAACATTATCCCAGATTATCTGGATGGGCCAATGTAATCAAAAAGCCATTGTAGAAGGAGGTGAGAAGATCAAGGAGAGAAGAAAGAGCTGGGACAACTGAAAGCAGAGATTGAAATAATTCACTTTGAAGGTGGAGAAAGGGGGCAGGAAATGAAGTTGGCCTTTAGAAGCTAGAAAAGACAAGGGAACAGATTCTCTCATGAAGCCTCTAGAAGGAATACAGCCCTGCCAACACCTTTGTTTGTTTTTAAGACTTTTAACTTCCAGAAATGTAGTAATTTTTGCATTTTTTTCCAAGGATCTAAGTGTGGTAATTTGTTACAGAAGTATTATGGAACTAATACATCATACTTAAATATCACTTACTTCATGTAATTAATGCATTGCAAGTGCTCAATAAATGTGGTGTATGATAATGGAGATTATTCTTTTAAAGGATGATACATAAATATGAAATCCAATGGAATGCAGCCCATTGGCATTAGATAGAAGTACAGAGGGACCATTGGAAAGAGAAAAATGTTTTCAATTGGGAATTCTTCAGAAGATTAGAGCAACAGGAAGTATAAAAAAGATATAAAACAATCTGTAGAGTATTTAAGTAAGTACTGAGTGATAATCATCAGTTTTGCAAAGCCCATTAACATAGCAAAGTTTATACTGCATAATTTAAAGAGGAAGTGAATTTTTTTCCTGAAAGTACCAAGCAGAATTAATGATAACAATTTAAATGTGATTTTATAGATTTTGAAGTTACTTTTCACACAGATTCTAAAATTATGTTGCTATCTTGACAAAAATAGATCTGCTGCATTGCCTTAAAATAACAGTATGTGATAAAATTAGAGACAAATTGTACATACAAAATTCATTTTATCTTGAAAGAAAATGGAAATGTGCAAGTGCATAAACTGACAGCTTATTGCTGTGTAAGTATGGAAATAGATTAAGTTAAAATAGATTTCTCTTCTCACCATATTAGATTTTCCATGTTTCCATAACATTAAATAACTAGGTCCAATGTTAATGTAAAATATCAGAATCAGTAGGCATCTTTCCATAACTAAGGTTTACAACTGAACTTCTTTTCGTGTCTACTGAGATTTGGTCCTAAATCTACAATTTCTTATAGGTTATTTCTTAATGTTTGTCTTACTATTTGATCAGACTTATTAAGCCAAATATTGAATTATTTATTCTCACATACCAATTTTCCTGTCAACGTTTCCATTAATTGCTTAGTTATCCAAATTAATAAGAAAAAAAACAAGTAAAAATATCCTATTCATAGTTTTATCTTTCTTTTAGTCTCACCATATCCTGCATGTCACATTCTCTTGATTCCTTTTTGTTTTTTTTTTTTACAATAACTCTACCTCTTCCTCTCCAGGCCACCTGCTAACATCCCAGTTTTAACACTTGTCCATCTCAAAATTAGTATGCAGAAAAGTCATATAACCTGTTGTAAATTCCTTTAGCTGCCAAATTCCAAAGTGATTTTCTTCCAAGCCATCATGTACACTTCTGCCTTAATTATTGCTTGCATCATGTAGCCCATGACTAAAAAATTCTCTGAAATGCTCTGTAGCTCAAAAAAAAAAAATCAATTTACCACTGACTGTAATGTCTGTTGTATTACCATCCCATTGTACTTGAATGCAGGCTCATTTCAGGGATCAACATTGAACATTTACCTCTAGCACTTTTTCACCTGAGCCTCGATTATTTTTTTTTATTATTATTCTTCATTGGCATCATGAAGACCATTTCTGGGTAACTGTAGTGTAAGTGCTGATAATGAAGAGCTTACCTGATAAGATTGTATTATAAGAGATCTTCCAGGGGTATATGTTAATACCGGTTTATTTGTAAGTAACTTCAAATTTATAGGACAAACTAGCAAGAATCTTGCAAAGAACTCCTGGATCCCTTTAACAGATTAATCAGTTATTGATATTTTGCCACATCTGCTTTATCATTCTCCTGTTACTCTGATTAATCCATTTAAGATTATATTACAGCAGTATGCTCCTTTGCTCCTAAATATCTCAATGTGTTTTTCCTCAAATTAAGCACATTCACTTACATAATCATTGTTCAGTTATTCAAATTCTGTCTATTAGCCTAGTAATATTTTATAGCAATTTTTCTGATGCAGCTTCCAATCTCAGGTCAGGCATTACATTTAGTTTTTATCATTTATCTTTAGTCTCCTTTAACTGGAATGATTCATCAAATTTTATGTGTTTCATGGCACTGACATTTGTTTAGGATAGAACCAGATATTTTGTAAAATGTCTCTGTGGCAGACTGAATAATGGTCTCTTAAGGATGTCCACTTGCTAAATCCCTGAAACTTGTGATTATGATATCTTCCATGGCAAAAGGGACTTGGCACATATGATTAACTTGAGCATCTCAAGATGGAAGGATTATCCTGTATAATCCAAGTGGATAGTACAGTAACCATAAGGGTACTTACAAAAAGGTTAAAATCAGAGAAGGATATTTGTCAATGGAATCGAGATGAATGTGAAAAAAGAGAGAGGGAAGAGAAAAGGGAGAAGAGAGGAGGGGAGGAGGAGGAGGGAGGGAGGGAGGGAGATTTGAAGATGCTACAGCACTGGCTTTGAAGACAGAAGAATGGGCCATAAGTCAAGAAATACAGGCAGCCTCTAGAAGCCCGAAAAGACAAGAAAACAGATTTTCCTCTATAGGCTTCTGAAGGAGCACAACTCTGCTGATACCTTGATTTTAGCTCCATAAACCCATTTCAGACTTTTGATCTCTAAAACCGCAAGGAAATGAATTCATGTTGTTTTGAACTACTATGTATGTAGTCATTGCTTATAGCAACAACAAGAAGTGATTACAATCTGTAGTTTGTATTTGTCTGGTGTTTCCTAGTGACTGGATTCAGGCTGTGCCTTTTAGAGAGGAATACCACAAAGTGATGTTGTGTCATGAGTACACCACATCAGGTGAGACATGGTAAGTAAGTTTGTTCCAATGCTGATTGTGTGAACTTTGACCATTTGGATAACTCGTGCCCTATAAGTTATTATCTTTCTCATCATAATTAAAGTTACTATTTTTCTTATTATACTTAATAACTGATTTAAGGAAAGATACTTTACGACCACCTACATATGCTATTCCTGATCAAAATTTTGCTCTTTAGTTTTGCCTGAAATACTTAATATTATGATGATTGCCTAATGGTAATGGTTTCATTATATCATTCCTCATACATGTTTTAGTTGGCATTCTATTTTTCTGGAAAAACAGAGGAATTACCCAGAATAAATGAAATTATTTATTGGAAATGGGTAGGTTATGATGGGAAGGACAGAAGAGGTGCCAATATATAAATATGTCCATTGATCCATTGCGTAAAGTAAGTATATCCATTGCATGAAGGTATCAGTCCATACTGCAAGTAAATACATTAATTAAAATAAATTTTAATTCAGATGCCTTCTGTTTTATACAAATACACTTTGCATTTTGCTTTTTTTTTTGCTAAAAATACCTCCTGAAAATTGTTCCATATCAGTTTGTAGAATTCTCTTTCAATCTTTTACACAATTGCATAGTATTTTCTGTGCATCTGATCATTACTGAATCAAACTATTGTTTTTTTAAGTTACTTCAAAATTTTTATTAATAACTACTGCTATATGGAATATAAGACTGTGTGTGTGTGTATATATATATATATATATGATAGTTTAATTGTAGGGTAAATTCCTAGAAGTGATGTTTTCCAAATTGTTCTTCACAAGTGTTCCATTTTACATTCCCCCTGCAAGGTAAAAAAAATGTGCTGCTTCTCTTAGCCTTATATTAGCAGAATTTGCTGTCAGACTTGAAATTTTTGCCAACTTAATATGTAGGCATAGTATCTTGTTTTGTTCTGCATTTTTCTTATAATGTGTGAAGTTGGACATCTTCACACGTGTTCAAGATCCCATTATTATGTTTTATTTTCAACATTGTCTCATCATTTCTTTTGCCCATTTTTCAATCAGATTCCTATGTTTTTCCACTGCAATTTTAAGAGTTCTTTATATACTAAGGATATTAGTAGGATAAGGATATCACTTAAAAAGTGATACTAGTTCTTGGGGCAAATTGGTGGCTCAGTCATTAAGCATCTGCCTTCAGCTCAGGTCATGATCCCAGGGTCCTGGGATCGAGACCCGCATCGGGCTCCCTGCTCAGTGGGAGGCCGCCTCTCCCTCTCCCACTCCCCCTGCTTGTGTTCCCTCTCTCGCTGTCTCTCTCTCTGTCAAATAAATAAATAAAATCTTTAAAAAAAAGGATACTAGTTCTTAATTAGTGATGTATATTGTATATTTTTCCACCTAGCTCATCATTTGTCTTTTGATGTTTCCCACAGTGTTCATTGCCAGTTGAAGAGGATTTAATATTATTTACTTAAATTTACCAGTCTTTTGTGTTGTCTCATCTTGATATTGAATTGTTATCAGAAAACCTCCCCCATACCTAATTGTAGAAGAATTTGTCCATATAATTTAATGTATTTTAAAAACTATTTTTCATGTAATCTATGATCCATTTGGAGTTAATTTTTATTTTTGGTGTAATGTATGGAACCATACTTATAATATATTTTAAGATCTCCATAGCTTTACTTTTTCACTGTAGAAAGTACATTTTAAGAGCAGGATATTGGATATAATAAAGCATTCAATATTCAAAGATTCATGTTTAATTTTTCCCATCTCCTGCAAGTAAAACCACCTTTCTTCTTAAATTAGAGAATAATTGCATTCTTACATGTTTATTACCATATATCCCTTCTTATGGGCAAGTATCAGACCATATTTTCTTCTGCCTTTGTTTCTTCAAGTTAATCTCTTCTCCTGGGATGAGATGTCTCTCCTTCCTTCCATCTATTCAAATATTACTATACCTGTAAGACAAAACTACAGTTATGTCTTCACTTTGAACACATCTTAGTAGTAAACATTCACTGTACTTTGTATTGTGGTCACTTCTGGCACTTCTATACAATATAATTTAATTATTTAATTATTTAACATTATTTAATGATTTATAATATATTTGCTGGTACTAGTGCTTATTATAAACAGTGCACAATAATCTTTTTTTTTAACAAGAAGAGAATAAGCTTTTTGAAAACAGGATCACATGATAAACACCCTTTATAACTCCTTAGCACTGCAACCCTAAAAGTATTGTGTACATAATTGGTATTGAACACTTATTTCTTTAGGCAAGTGTACACTAGATAAGCTCCTTTTGCCTTCTTTCTAGAATTAGGCAAGAGTGAGAAAAACAAAATTTACTCAAAATAATAAGCAAATATGCAGCTAACAAATCTTTTGATTTTCCAGTAACATATTGGCATATATGTTTATTTACAAAAAATAGGTTAGTGATATTAACTTCAGAAGTCATTATAAACTCACTAAAGCAAGCACCATAGACAATGTGTGTAAAATATGTCTAAATGTTACCTAAAAACCAAATGATATTTAATATTTGAATAATTGAGTAACTTTTGCTTATTTTCCTTTAAGAGAGTGAAAAAGAAATCTTACTTCTTAACTTCAAAAATGAGACTGCCATGGGTGATCAAACAAACATATTAGGTAGCCAGGCAATCCAATTCAACTGGAGATTTAAATAAGACAGTTAAGTACATGAGATGTACATCATTCTTTTGTTTCCAGTTAGTATGCTAAAAATGTGGATTTTAAATTAATTATAATTAATAATCCTGTGGATTATTAATCAGCATATTACATTTAAGGAGACTACTGTTTGGACTGTATTTAATACATATTAAATATATATAGTATATTATCTTATAAATAAATATACTCTTTACCTTTGTTTTAAAGGTTAAATATGCTCTGGGAGAGCATATTATTTTTTTACTTGAACCTGAAAAGAGGTAAATCAGAGACAGAATTCTTTTTTTTTTTTAAAGGTTTCATTTACTTATTTGACAGAGACGAGATCAGGCATTTTCAGGGTGGTATGGCCGTAGACTATTTATTTGACAGAGAAAGAATTCCAAGGAAGAGTCATTTCATTTTCTCTTTTTCATCTTCTCCTTATCTTTGTCTTCTTCTTTTTGGAATATATTGATTATACATTGAAAACTCCAAATCATGCAAGCTATGCAGAAGAACATTTCAATTGAGGAAGTGTCAGGTCTTTGTATTTATATTGGATTGTCTCATAAAAGCTCAAAGTCCTGTGCAGACATTTCATTTTCCATAGAACATACTAAAAAATTTCAAAAGAGCTGTCCAACTCTAATTTTCCGCTTTTCATGGGTGATACACTATCCTGGAATAGAAGGAAAGTCCTCCATTTCAAATTGATGACTTAAATCAGCATATTTGAGTTTCCTTCCTTTAAAATTCTCAATGAAATACCACAATGTATGAGATTTTCTGCAAAATGTGACATAGAAAAGATTGGATAAAGAGAAATATCATCATATCTGTTGGATGATGAGTTCAATGAAAAAGTTGACCTGAGCATAATTTGAACAGAATCTTCTAAAAGAATAAAAAAATATATTTCAAGTTAGAATGTCAGGTGCTGAAAATGAAGGTTGGCCGTGACAGATTCAGGAAGATGTTTAGGCACATTTCAAGTTCAAGAAGCACATATAGATTGTTGAGTAAATGTCAACATGAGAAGCGGTGCTGCCATGTATTATCATGGAATCCCAGTAGATACACAGAGATTATTGTGAAGGGACCTGATGCTGGAACAGGCTCTCAACAAGACCCAATATGCCAGTGTTAAACAAAACAAAACAAAACAAAACAAAACAAAACAAAACAAAACAAAACAAAACAAAAACAGACACCAAATGGAATCATTTGTGCTAAGCCCCACCAGTAAACCAAGACTTAATACATAACCTCTGTATTTTCAGCCTCTCCCAGGAATATAATCTTAAACCAATCGATCTGGAATTTCCTGGTCAGCAGTAGATGGGTATTCTGCCTGATAGACTCCCTTCTGTCCTCTAAAGAAAGATGAGGTGATCAACTCTTTTCTTGTCTCTGTCTCCTTTTGCCCGTAAAGGTTTCCATTCTGTACAGCTCTTTGAAGTTCCTTTCTGTTAGCTACATGAAATGCTGTCTGATTTATGAATTGTTGAATAAAGCCATTAGATCCTCAAATTTACTCAGCTGAATTTTTGTTATTTAACTCCATGTAGAGAAGAGCGCATTGCCCCAAGCTGATACCCAGCTATCACAGTTAATCCCCATGGTGGTAACTTTTCCTTCCATAGCACACTCTTCTCTGCAGAACTCTCTCTCTCTGTTTTCTGTGAAAAACAGTTCCCCGTTAACAATACAACAATGCAAATGATATAATCCTTTCTCTTCCTTCTTTTTAAGACTAAATTTTTAAACTGCACCCAAAAAAATCTAATAGGACAATCTTAATCATAATAAGAAACAAACACATACTTTCCTGAAAGAATAAGCAAAGTGAAAAATATCAGGTACATATATAAATATTCTAAAGGAAGAAATTTACATAAAGATGAATAAATGTTTACCTCTTAGAGAAACACTCTGATAAGCAGGAGAAATGTTTTCAAAATACTCTTTTTATAATCTTAACAAGGTTTAAGATGTTAATTAATTTATTAAAATTTTGAGAGAAAATGTTAATTTTTTTGAAAATTATCACTATAAATTTTAAAAAAATCACCTAGCTGGAAGTAGTAAATAGCAGAGAAGAGTAAAATTGAATGAATGAAGTAAAAACCCAGTTTCAGGGGGGCCTGGGTGGCTCAGTCGTTAGGCGTCTGCCTTCAGCTTGGGTCATGATCTCAGGGTGCTGGGATCGAGCCCCATGTCGGGGGGTCCCTGCTCAGGGGGAAGCCTGCTTCTCCCTCTCCCACTCCCCCTGCTTGTGTTCCTTCTCTCACTGTCTTTCTCTCTGTCAGATAAATAAATAAAATCCTAAAAAAAAAACCCAAAAAACCCAGCTTGAAGAATCCCATAAAAACTAAAAGAAAAAGGCCAGTAAGATTTTGTCATAAACAAATGAGAGCAAGGAATGTGGAGGTAATTCATCACTGGTCTTATATATTCATAATACAAATGCAGAAGAAAAAGGGACCTGGAGAAGAAATTCAACAATCAAATGAAAAGTAAAGACAGGTCTAGGTTCTTAGATCAACAGGGTCTATGAGGTATTAAGAAAAGCCTTAGTGCTACTTTAAGTCAAAATTGTCTTCCTGCTTTAAAGAAAACCAAAACAAATATGAAGTCCAGGATAATACTGAGATACTGATTTATATTCCGTTTTCGTGCATTTTTTTTCCTCTTTTTTATCACAATGGTTTCTTTGCCTCAGGCTAGACTAAAGCAGAAATTGTCTGGGGGAGGAAAAAAAAATAAACAAATCACAACAAAGAAGAAAAACATAAATAAACCTCGTTAAAAACATAATTGATTGTGTTCAGGGATTCTATAGGAGGAAATAAGAGAGGCAAGTGCTTGCGAGGGGTGGATGAAAAGGTGGAGGCATTAGAGAGAGCAGTGGGAGATATGAGATATATGTAGCTATTAAGACAGCTGATGGGGGGTTGATTTCTAAAATATGTAAGGAACTCCTACAACTCAATAGTAAAAAATCAAATAACTTGATTAAAAAATGGGCAGAGAGGCGCCTAGGGGGCTCAGTCAGTTAAGCATGTGCCTTCGGCTCAAGTCATGATCCCTGGGTCCTGGGATCGAGCCCCTTGATGGACTCCCTGCTCAGCAGTGAGTCTGCTTCTCCCTCACTCTCTGCCTCTCTCCCTGGCTGTGCTCTCTCTCTCTCTCTCTCAAATAAATAAATAAAATCTTTTTTAAAAATTGGCAAAGAACTTGAAAAGATAACCAAATGGATAACAGGTATGTGAAAAGATGCTCAACATTATTAATCATCAGGGAAACGCAAATCAAAATCGCAAAGTGTAAAACCTCACACCTGTCAGGATAGTTATCAAAAAACAAACAAACAAAAAACAAAGGATAACACATGTTGTCAAGGATATAGAGAAATTGGAACTGTCATATATGTTAGTGGGAATATAAAATAGTGCAGCCACTGTGGAAAACAGGATAGAGACTTCTCCAAAAATTAAAAATAGAATTACCATATAATCTAGCAATTCCACTTCTGGGTATTTATCTGAAAAAAACTGATCTCAGAATCTGGAAGAAATATTTGTACTTCCATGTTCATTGCAGGATTATTCACAATAGCCAAGATATGGAAGCAATCTAAATTTCCACTGACTGATGAATGGATAAATGTGGTATTTATGTACAATTGAATATTATTCAGCCATAAAAAAGAGGAATTCCTGCAAAAACATGGATAAAGCTGGACAACATTATGATAAGTGAAATATGTCAGTCACAAAAGGACAAATACTAAATGATTGACTATATGAGGTATCTAAAAACTCTCAAACTCATAGAAACAAAGAGTAGAGTGATGGTTGTGAAGGCCTGGGGGTAAAGAGAAATAGGGAGTTGCCTAGCAGGTGTGAAGTTTCAGTTTCACAAGATGAAGAAACTCTAGAGATCTGTTAGACTACAAGCTTATAGGTAACAATTCAGTACTGTACACTTAAAAATATATTAAAAGGGAAGATCACATGTTAAGTATTCTTACCGCACAGTAACAAAAACAACAAAAAACCAACAAGAAGTCCAAAGAGGAAGGAGGATGCTTTTGGAAGTGAGAGATATGTTGTGGTGATAGTTTCAGGGGTGTTTGCATGTGTCCAGACTCATCAAATCGTGTGCATTAAAATGTTCAGTTTTTGTGTATTTATGAATTACATGTTAACAAAGGTGTTTAAAATTAAATTAATTTAAATTAATATAAGTGGCAAATTAAAAGTCTGCATTAACATGAACAGCAGGGATGGAATTCAAATGAGAAGCCCATTTATTAACTCTCTAATTTAGAAACAGAGAGTAAGTACAAGCATGGGGATATTTACGTACATAATTGAAATTTTAAAACAAAAACCAAACTAACCCATCTTCTTTTAAACCAAAAGCTCACTATAAATTATAAACTGTAAAGACACTTAATCAAGGGCAATGCTTTCTTCTTGATTTCAGTCTTATCTGTTAATAACAGACACGTTTTTTTTTCTTACTTTTTGATTCAGACACAAATGCATCCCCTTAATGCATTTCTTTTCAAGTTTCTAGATCCACAAAGTTTAACTTTACAACTCTTCCCTGTTCTTTAAAGTCTCTCTTGTTAAGTGATGAGTGAAACATTTCTCAATACCCTGTCATTCTAATTCTTATACCCTTTTCCTAACACTAACACATGTTTAGCTTGTCTGACTAGCTCAAGGCCCTTAACAACCATCCACCTGACCAACGGCTCTTCCACTGGCATTTTATAAAAGGTTCTCTGCTCCAAATGTAGACCTTGTAACATTGCCTCCGGGGATTTTTCCAGCCCTCATTTTCCTTAGAACTTATTTTCAGTTGCTAGTTTCTAAACTTGTTTTTACTCCTTTGGGCTTAATTATTTTTGGGATGCTCCTTTATTTTCTAGCCAACTTCTGTCTCTACAGTACAGCACATAGCCCAGATCCAACCTCCTCCACACCCCTACTCATCCTCACTCAGAGAGGATACTAGATAAATTGCACACTTAGCAGAAAGAACATTCAAAGTACTGATCCAGGCATCTAGCTAAAAATGTAGACATAAATCTTTCCAGACAGAGGGATATCTTTTAATGTAAATAGTTTCTGGAGGAAGACTTGATGACAAGTTAGTCTTTCAATGTTTAATCATTTTGTAAATAAACTCTACTGTATCTGGATTCAGATTGTATTATCTCCACAGACACAGACATGAAGCAGCAATAAGATTCTATATTACAATGATTTTTTTAGAAGTTTAAAGTATATATAATTTAACATTGTCAAATAATGCCATCAGAGCTTCATCTTAATAATTCAACATATATTGAGTTTTTAGTATCAAGTATGTACTATGCCAGTTTCTTTAAAAAAAAGTATGATTTTCACCACAATCCTAGAAAATACATGTTATTACCTTACATACGATACTTAGAACAGTTAAAGAAGCTTTCTCAGATGGTTATTTATATGTTTTTAGAAACACTTTAGAAGTCAGATGAAGGATTTCAAACTTGGTCTCTATGACTCTAAAGACATCTTTAACTATGTACTGTGTTTACCATTCTCACTTGAAAAAGAATCCAACCTTGGATCTATAAAAAATTTTTTTGTTGAATAGGTAAATATTTATTACATGAAGTGACAAGAAGCTTTCTAATTAGGGTTGCTTTACATTTTAAAAAGTTTATGATACTGGATAAGTATCATATTACTTTAATTCTAAGAATATATTGATTTTCTAATGTATTGTGATGTTAACATGTTTTTCAGGAGAGGAAGTCTATAACATTAAATATACTCTTCACTGTTTAGCTACAACTCTGTTTCAAAACTGTTATCAGCAGCAATATAATACCATACATAATAAAATAAAACTAATAGAGTAATGATCAATGTTTCTAAAGTCTGGACCCAGACAACGACTTTCCCCTTGACCACACTTTAATTAGGCTCTTATGTCTAGACTAGACGCAAAGACTCTCCCCTTGACCACACTTTAATCAGGCTCCTCTGAACTCTCTTCTCAACTAGCCCTTGACCTTGACCCCTGTCCTTGCTGAGCCTGCATAGCCCAGTTGCAGCAAGAATTCTGCTAAGTCAGTTTGTGGACAATCCTTTACCCTATTGTCTGATCACCCTTGATAGCTCTGATCAAAAGTTTCATCCCTCAGCCTTGCTATCTTATCACCTGGCGTTCCTTGAACAAAGATCCCCTACTCTTAATGTCTCCTCTTAGTCATTTTCTACCCACCAACCCTTTCTTCCTGTTCTTTGGCTATAAATCCCTACTTTTCCTTGTATTTAGAATTGAGCCTAGTTCTATACTGATGTCTTTTACCCTTATTGCGATTGTTCCTGAACAGAATTTGTTTTGCAGCTCTAACTACTGTCTGACTCTGGTCCTCTTTAAGAACGTTTTCTTTAATTTAAATGCTAAATATCCTATAGTACCATGTGAAATATTTTTGACACATAAATTTGAGCCAAGAGCAGATTCCATCTTAAGTTGTTGAATAAAAGGATAAATGGCCTTCTTCTGTCCATGGTAAAGAAATTTGTATCGAATTACTTTCCAACACAAACATGTATAAAACTAGGACAAAATATAAAAGACAATGGTTTCCAGGCAGTGAAGAATAAACAGGGCAAGTTATGATCCCTGATAGAGATGTCTGAGAGAGAATCACTGGATACATGAACTCTCTACTTGAGGACAATTTCCTGACAACACCAGAGAAGCCTGGGGTTAGAGGAGACCAACATTGTCCTGCTAAACTGAAGAGACTAAAATTAGAATTAAGGAAAGGTCAGGTGTCTGGGATGTCTAGGGAGAACAGGGAGCTACACAGAGTTGGGGCCCCAGTGTCTGTTTGGACTTACTCATGAATCTGTGGTTAGGGCCTTAGTTGTACATGCACACGATGGCACCACTCCAGGATTACCTGCTGCTATGCATTGAGAATGAAATAGAAATACCAGGTATAGATCAGTGTGAGGGGAAAATAAATGCTGGGGAATGTTGTAATTCTGGCCCAGCCAGAATAGAGATATCTTATTAAGGTCTAGGAATAATTATGGCTTCTAACTGAGACCCCAGGAAGTAAATGTCTTAGGGATAAGCACCTGGCCCCAAAATATCACATTCTGCCCTAACAAAATGTAAAAGTGAGCTTTGATAAGATTTCTGGACAGGAGAGAATGTGAAGGTTGAGTGCTTTCAACCTTTGATTTTTCACAGATCAGCACTAACAAAGCATAAAACCAATCCTTAACAAGCTTTTATGGTGATAATTCAGTAACTGAACTTCTTGACAAAATACAAATTAAAACTTCTCAGTTTCCAAAGAATCTATGACATATTATTTACAATGTCTAGAATCCTATCAAAAACTATTAGAAACACACACACATACAGAGAGAGAGAGAGAGAGAGAGAGAGAGAGAGAGAGAGAGAAAGCAAGAAAGAAAGCAAGAAAGAAAGCAAGCAAGCAAGCAAGCAAGCAAGCAAGAAAGAAAGAAAGAAAGAAAGAAAGAAAGAAAGAAAACTGATCCATAAAAAATTTTTAAAAATTCAATCAATAAAAAACTGGGAAAACAAGATGATGCAGATGTTAAATGTAAAAGACAAAGGTTTTATGACAGCAATTATAAATAGGTACAAAATTAAAGGAAATATGTTTATTGAATTAAAGGACAACATCATCTACTGAGTTGATAGTGAATTTCAACAAAGGGGTGAAAATATAAATTAAAATAAAATAAAAATTCTAGTACTGGAAAACAAAATAAGTGAAAAAAAATTTCACTAGAGAAACACAAAACAAAATTGGAAATGATAGAAGAAAGGATCATTGAACCCAAATACAAATAAATATAAATTATCTAATCTCAAAATCACAAAGAAAAGAAAAAGATTGAAGACAAGCAGAGTCTTACAACGAAAAGAGTATGATGGGGGAAGAAAAACACATTTGAGAAAATAATGGCCCAAAAGTCACATACGTAATGAAAGACACCTAGTTACTGATCCAATAAGTTCAGTAAACCACACACAAAAAAGATAAGTGTAAAGAAAAACCACACCTAGCAATATCAGAGTCAAATTTTTGAAGTAAAAGATACAAGGAAAATCTTGAAAACAACCAAAGAAAAAAGACATATTGCATATGTGTATTGATAAAAATGATTGCTGATTTATTTTTGGGACTAATAAAGACTAGAAGGCAGTAAAACAATATATAATAAAAAATCAATCAACAATAAGATTTAGGGGGCCCCTGGGTGGCTCAGTGTGTTAAGTGTCTGCTTTTGGTTCAGGTCATGATCCCAGCGTCCTGGGATTGAGCCCCACATTGGGCTCCTTGCTCAGCAGGGAACAGCTGCTTCTCCCTCTCTCACCCCCCCTGCTTGTGTTCCCTCTCTCACTGTGTCTCTCTCTGTCAAATAAATAAATAAAATCTTAAAAAAAATCTAAATAGTTAACCAAAAAATAAATAAATAAATAAAAGCTCTTCAAAAATATGGCAAAATAAATATATTTTCAGATTAAGAATAGCTGAAAGAATTTGATGCTAGAATACCTGCCGTACAAGAACTACCAAAGGATAGCCTTGCTGAAGGGAAATGATGCCAGAAGGAAAGTTGCATCTAGAATAAGTAATAAAGAGCACCAGGAAAGGTAAGCAAGTGGATAAATACAAAAGATTATACTTTCTTTCTTCTCCTACTCTACTTAAAGAACAACTGACTGATTAAAGTAAATAATAACACTGTGAGATGTGAGTTTATACTGTATGCAAAAATAAGAGATATGGAATCTGTGGTTAAATTGAATTATATTGTTGGAAGGTTAACACATTTGTAAAGCAGAAAATGAAAAGTGGGCGAAGAGAAATGCAAAGTGGGAATTCACAAGGACCAAGGGTGAAATAGACTGTATAAAGGGTCAGGTGTGAAGTACGAAGTAAAAAGAGTTCAAAGGAACAATATTGACTGCTAATGTATTTTGGTAAGATAAGGATACATAGTTAGCCTTAGAGTAACCACTAAAATAAATGATAAAAAAACAAGTGATATCTAATAAACCAATCAGTGAAATAAAAGGAAGTGATAAAAATATTCAATTAACCCAACAGGGACAGCAAAGAAGCAATAAAGGATGAAAAATCAGAAGGGATAAATGTGAAACAAATAGCAGGATGGTAATCTCTGCCATTCAAAGGCAGAGATTAATAGACTCTATTAAAAAAAAAAGTAAGAAACACTATATGTTATTTATGTGATATACATTTAACATATATTATAAAAAGAGATATATCCTGCAAACAGTAAACAAAAAAAGCCAGCATGGCTATATTAATATCAGAAAAAATGGACATAAAGACAAAGAGTCCTACAGGAGAAAGAAGGACTCTACATAACAATAAAAAGAACAATTTTCCAAGAGGACCTGACAACCCTAGATATGTATGCACCTATAACATGAGACTAATAACAATCAAACTAAGGGAAGAAATAGACAAATCTGTAATTATTAAGGATTTTAACACTCTTCTTCCAGCAACTGATAGAACAAGTAGGTGAAAAAAAAAAAAAAGCTAAAGTAATTAAGGATTTAGACAACACAATCTAACAACCTGACCTAGGTGACATGTAGGATGGACCATTACAACAAATAACGCTAAAATATTATTTTCCAAGACATGTTGGCCAAGAGAAGCAATATACCTCAACATAAAATAACCCTCAATAAATTAAAAGATTGAAATCTGATGGGGAATTTTCTCTGACAATGAAGTAATTCTATTAGAAATCAATATCAACAAAATATCTAAGTATTGACATCTTTTAAAAAAGCACTTCTATATAACTCATGACTTAAATAAGAATTCCATAATATGTATAATAAATACATTTCAAACCAAATAATAATGAAAACAAGCATATTAAACTTTGTGTAATCAATGAAAGCACTCAGGAAACCTATATAACATTAAATAATAATAAAAAAAAAATGAAGGCTTAAAAACAGTGGCCAAAGTCTCTTCCTTAAAAACTTAAAAAAAAATAGAAAAATAAGTCTATGATATGTAGAAAAAGAGAACTAATAAAAATCAAAGCAGAAATCAATGAATTAAAAAAAAAAAAGCCCACGGTGAATATTAACAACGCTGTAAGTTTGTTCTTTATTTTGTAATTTTTTTGAAGATTTATTTATTTATTTTAGAGAGAGAGAGAGAGAAAGTGCACACAGGGAAAGGAGTAGAGAGAGAGAAGCAGGCTCCCCGCTGAGCGTGGAACACCACACAGGACTCCATCTCAGGACCCAGAGATCATGACCTGAGCCAAAATCAAGAGTCAGATGCTTAATCAACTGAGACAGCTAGGTGCCCCATAAGTTGGTTCTTTCAAAGACTGATATAATTAATAACTCTCACATAATCAAGAAAATAAGAGAAAATGTCTCACAGTATGGCAGTTATAGAATTACTGAACTTCTTGTATGGTGGCTGTCTTCCAAGTGTTAAGCAGAAGAAAATGTCTGACCAGTAAAGGCTAGATCCAGATCAGCCAGCATAGCATCACTGCCACCATATTTTATCAAACAAAGCAGTCCCAAAGTCCGCTTAAATTCAAACGATAAAACAAATAGACTCCAATTGGCAAGGTCACACTGTAGAAAGCATGTTGGGTGGGAAATATTTTATAGCCATTCTTAGGAAGTGCAACACGTTTTGCAAAACCACATACAAGAAAAAAGGCATCTGGCAAAAATCAATACCCATTCATGAAAAAAATTCTCAGCTCCCCTGTTACCATTCACAATAAAAAACTTAAGCACATTGTCCAAAAAAAAAAAAAAAAAAAAATTCTCAGCTCAATAGTACTAGAAGAAGAAAGACACAAGTAGATGATAATTAAATATCATTTTATGTGATTATTACACAACAAAGTAAGAACTTTTAGAAGTGTCTTCTAAATGAACAATTATTTTAGATGCTTATGGTGCCATACAAAGATTATTAAACAACTTCTTGACTATTCATTTGTAAAATCAGTAATTATTTTTATAATTATTTGATTGTGATGAACTAAATGCCATTCAAAGTATGTGAACATAAAATA